>NC_089219.1:163124811-163446794 GCF_963924675.1 Phocoena phocoena | reverse complement strand
TGAGGCCCAAAGAAGGCGGAGCGGCTGGGGCTCTGGTCCCACACTCCCTCCACTACACACTGCTTTGTGACAGGAGGCGCGGTTTGGGGACGGGGGAGCGGGGGACAGTTCCCGAGCAGCCCGGAGGCCTCCAGGAGCCCCTCACATGAGGGTTAAGTCTATCCTGGAACGCCAGCAGTGTGGAGGCAGCACCCAGAGAGCCCGGTTGCCATGGTGCTTGTCTTCCTGATACAAACTTCAGTGCCCTGAACGCTTGAAAAGGACAGAATAAGAGAGCCAGAGCCACAAATATCTCTGCCAGTGGCCTCTCCACAGAGCTGTGCTGGCCCTGGGGGTGCCCGCCCTCCCCAGGGGCTGCGAGGGAAGCCTGTCGCACACAGGCACATAGGGTCCCTTGATGCCCATTTGAAGCAGCGCCAGCCTGGGGCTCAGGACCAGGAATAATCCCTCTCGTCCGGGCGCAGGCAGCACGCGTTCTGTGGCAAACTGCTGAGGAGCCGGAATCCTCCCCGGCCGCTGACCCGGCGTCCAGAGGCTCCAGCTATGGAAGAGTTGGGGTGCCTGTCCCGTGACTGAAGCCTCAGCTCTTACCATGGCCAAGCGAAGTCTCCCAGCTGGAAAAGGGGGGTAGGGAAACTCCCCAGTTCCAGCCGGTGCTGAGGCTCCTTGGAGAAAGGCTGTCTGGGTCCAGCCCTCCCCACTCAGCATCCCAGGAGCCTGTGCAGGGGACGGTGCCTCTCACAGGGGCTCCAGGGCTCAGGTCCCTGGTGTACCCAGGTCTCTGAGTGTCACAGGGCGCCCTGTCCTTGGGGTGTGGGGACTCAACACACCCTACCTCAGCTGATCTCAGTGCTCAGAGCCTCTGTCCAGCAGCCTGCCGGCGGCGAATGAAGTCACTTTGTTGTGAACTTCTGCCACCCACACCTCCAGGCTCAGAGAGAGCCCATCAGTTCTGGCTGGGAAGGGTGACACGGCACCCCGCCCCGCAATGCCCGCCCACCTCCCTCACTCAGTCTCAGCCTGGTGGAGGCCCAGCCAGGCCTAGAAGCGCAGGGACCAGCAGGCTGCCGGCCCACCTGGGTGTGAGCTCCAGCTCCCCCTTTCCTCGCTGTGTGCCCTTGACCTCTCAGTCT
Organism: Phocoena phocoena; assembly: GCF_963924675.1. Taxonomy (NCBI): domain Eukaryota; kingdom Metazoa; phylum Chordata; class Mammalia; order Artiodactyla; family Phocoenidae; genus Phocoena; species Phocoena phocoena. The sequence continues at coordinate 163,445,661 of NC_089219.1, read as the reverse complement.
CCTCATCTGTAAAATGGGGACAAGGATGCCAACCCGCGGCAGAGGGCTGCTACGAGGGTTTGATGAGCACTTGGCACAATACTTGGCCTTAGAGGAATACGGGCATCGGAAGGGGTTGCTCTGAAGGGGATGGAGACTTTTTTGGGAGCTGAGCTGCTGGCTAAGGGAAAGAGTGAGCGCGTGTTCACCCGCTGGATGGGCTGACAACCACACCACCTCCCTCCTCACCTTCCAAGCAGAAGCTTGGGGCCAGGGTTTTCTGTGTGGGAACCTCGGTTCTGTCTCGGGCTGGGCAAGAACCTCCAGAGGGGGTGCAGCTACCCCTGCCCGGAGACCACACGGCCCGACCCCTTCACAGGGGGCACCCGACTCACCAGGATGTTCCGGTTTCCTTTAGTGAATTCTCTGAAGGCCTCGATCACCTGCTCCCTCGTTTTGGTCTTCTTGAAGTCCCGGTTCACGGAGCCATCTTCTTTCTGAGAAGGAGAATGACACAGTGCCTCAGAGCCACGAGCCCCAGGCTGACCCCCGGGCAGCCAGGTGCCCACACGGGGCACAAGGAGGCAGGCGCCGCGTGGTCAATCCGACCGCACGGCACGGGGGGGCCTGTCATGCGCCCTGGCTGAGGAGAACAAAGCGGGTGGCACCAGCATCCCAGGCAGAGTAAACGGCATTAGGGAGGCCCGGAGGCCCGAGGGGCGCTTGGACCAAGACTGGAGGAGTGAGGCTGCGGGGCCCACCCGTCCATCCTGAGGGTCCTGAGTGTGAGCAACTGGGGGCTGAGGGAGATGCACGGGCCTCTGCTTCCACGAGGGGCTGGGTCCCCAGAACCGGGGTGCCTGAAGGTCCCTGCTGCCCAGGGACACCCTCCCTCACCACAGGAGAGATGCGTTCCTCGCCCCAAGCTCAGCTCGATTCCCTTGTAATGGAAGGTCTCTTACTTAGGCTCCCTGAAAGCGAGGATAAAACACAGCCCGTCCCGCTCCCTTCCCCACCCAGTGCACAGAATGGCTCCACTTCCTGAGCCCGGTACTATGTCTGTTCCAGGTTGTTCAGGCAACACGTGGGGCTCAGCATCTCTACGAGGAAAGCTGTTCTTTAAGATCAAAGGGTGAGAAAGGCTGGCTCCACTAGGCCCCCAGACGTGCGTCTGTGCACCACCAGGGTGGAGCTGAGCGCTGCCACTGCCCCTGCAAGAATAGGCAGGACCCTGGGCAGAGGGAGAGAGCCGAGGGCTGGGCCCTCCCCACAGGGGTCTCTGCAGGGCCTTTCCTGGACCAGGGATGGAGGAGGCGGGGGTGTGCTGGTGAAGGCAGCTGGCTTCCTTCGGAGCTGGTGGCCTGCAGCCCGAGAAGATGGGCTGTCGGCCGTTCCTGCAGCTGGACAGTGGACAGAGACCAGGAGATCCAGCGAGAGACGGAGAGAGAGGTCAAGGGCAAAGCAGACTGTTTCAAACAGATACAGAAAGGAAAGGAGCCTTAAGAGGAAGAGGATGAGCATATAATTTACTCTCCCACTGGATCCAAAAATACAGCAAAAGCCGATTTCAGAAGACAGGGGAGGGGCAGATGGCTTTCTCAAGCCTAGAGATCATAAAGCAGCTGTCACAGGGGAAGGCGAAAACTTTGCCCCACTCGAAACCATCGGCAGTGAGGCACTGCCCCGCAGGAACTTCCAGACAACGCCATCGGCAAGGAGGCTGTCCTAGCTTCTCTCGCTCATGAGTCAGGGCTCCCCGCTGCCCTACTCTGACTCGAGGGCTGGCCAACGTGGGCCAAGAATGGGCAGAAAACAGAAACCCGAGTACGCTCGGACTGTCCTCTGCTTGAGAGGGATGGCTGCCCGAGACCGAGGGGCCAGCGCCTCACAGCCCTGCTCCTTGGGGTGAAGCGTGTGTCCGAGCAGAGGCTCTCCAATCTAGCAGCAAAGGAGGCGTGTGGGAGCCTGGGTCTAGGGAGAGCATTCTCAGGCGCTTCTTGGGAGAGTGAGAGGAAAGAAAAGACAATGAGGTGGCCCCGATGCTGGGAGTGGCCTCGGTGCAGCCTCCCCAGAGGGGCTTGGTGACCGGAGGAGCAGCGCCTAGTTCTGCCTCCCAGGCAGATGGCTCGGATGTCAGAGGCAGCCGGCACGCTCCCTCTCTTGGCTGCATCTCACTGCCAGTCCTGATTTTCGGGCCCTGGGCAGAATATGAGCCAGCTCCCGGCACTGGCATGCAGCAAGCTGCCTCCTGGGTGGGTGGGGTTCTCAGTGCTGGGCATGGTCTGGGCTAGATGTAGGGTCCTCGGCGGAGGGCTCAACGCTGGGTGGGGCTAGAAGCCAGCCCTGCTCCGAGGCCCCAGCCCCCTACATGGCCATCCCTCCCAGACCCAGACCAAGGAGTAGGCCGGTTTCCCCAGATGTCTGTCCCTGGGGGCTGGCTGCCCATGCCCTGGGTCCGTATGGGGAGGAATCTTACAGCCTCTGTAGGGTCTTGAGAGCAGCCAGGACCGCTGGGTGAATGCTGCTGGAGCCCCAGGACCCAGTCCCTTCCCCACCCAGGAGCGGGGCGGCTCAGGCCACCGCCGGCTGTCCTCACCTTGATGCCCTCGATCCTGAACCCGAGCGTGGCCGTGGAGCTGATGGTCTCCCTCCACTGCATGTACCGCGGCTTGGTCACAGCCCGCTGGGCTTTCTCCTCCTCGGTAGGGGCCTCTGGGTCCACCTCTATCATCTTCTGGTACATGTCCTTCCGGAGGCTGGGCTTCTTCCGGGCCTTGGTGAGTTCCTCCTCCAGGTAGGTCCTGGGAGGGAGGGGAAGCCACGTGAGGGCCAGTGTCCAGAGTGAGGCCCACTGGTGCCTTGCCCGAGGGCTGCAGTCAGCTTAGCCAAGTCAGCCTCGTCCCGGACAGGCGCACATCTGCTTGCGCTGGGCCTGGCTGTCAACCAAGCACGGGCCAGCCTTGCCTAATGCGAGCAGCTTCGTTCCAAGAGCGCTGGGAAGGCCCGACAAAGCCCAAGGAGCTCTTCCTTCTGGGCACCTCACAGGACCAGCAGAGGAGCGAGGAAGAGGGGCAGCTTGGCAGCTCGTCCTGCTGGCGTGAGGGTGGGGCAGGGGGCTGAGGGCGGGTCCCCCCAGGATCCAGCTGTCCCCCCGGCTGCCTTCCATGAGGCGAGGGCTTCGTAAGCCAGCACCTGTGTGAGTCGCGGAGTGCATTTCATCCACATCTCCCTGGTGCCCCGACAGCCTAAGGGCTCTCTCCAAAGAGGGGGCACCTTCAGGCCAGAAGGCAGCCTCTGAAGTGGCCCCAGTGCTGGAGGGAGAAGCCCGTGATGGGAGGCAAAGCCTCGGGGCTCATTTTGTACCACAGAGACGTGCTGGGCTCTTCCTGCCCCTCGGACCCCAGGCCTCAAGACAACATGGCCAAGTAAACAGTTCACCGCCCTGACCTCCGCACGGGCTGGTAGGGTCCCCTAGGAACTGGCAGAGGTAACAGGACTGGGGACAGTACAGGATCTGGGCAGCCCGAGACCGGCTTCCCGGCCCCAGGCCGCCTCCCTGGCCCCTTCGCCAACGGGGTGAGTCACCCCTGCTGCACATCACAGACGCCCACCCTCCTCCCTGCTTCTATTTGAAGCTCCCCTTCTCCCCCACAGTGGGCTCAGCTGCTGCCTGTGACCCTTCCTGAAACAGGAATCCGCAGCGTCAGTTGAGTAGAGGGAAGTCGTCTCCCTGGGCCTGTGTGCGTGGGCGTTGCCCACACAGCGGCCTGTGACAGCAGGCCCAGCCTCCACTCTCCATCTGTCCCCGGGGCCTTGCTCTACCACTTCCCACCATACCTCCAACCTGCCGGCTTGGGACCCAGAACAGACTGGTCAAATCCTTTAAAAGATAAGTTTCCAGAACCACTGTGGCAACTCTTTCAAGAAAAAAGCAAATCCTTGGTGGTGAACTTGGGTCTGGTCGTTTAGGACCTTCCAGCGGGTGATGCAGACCATACGGAGGTTCTGTCCTTGGCTGTGCCCTTGCACACACACACACGCACACACACACACACACGCACACGTGCACGTACAAACGCTACCGCGTGCAGAGCCAGGTCAGTGCCGATGAGCGCTACAATGCAGAGCTGTGAGGCAGGCTGCTTTTGCATGGACTTGTGTCATGCTGGCCCATGTGTGTATTTGTGTGTGTGTGCTGCGTGGTGGGCAAAGGGTTTGCCATCCCCAGTGCTCCTGAGCGCGCTGCAGGGGCCTGCGGGTGGGTGGGTGTTGCACTTCTGCAAAGACTTCTCAGTAGTTCCTTAAGCAGGAAGCAGCCCTCACCGTCAAATCCCCTCCACATGGGGCTTGCTCCAGAAAGGGCCTGTGTAGCACAGTCTGGGCAGAGTTGCTCGCCCTCTGGGAGAGGAAAAGGGCCGGGCAGAGATGCCCACAGGGGTCACGAGCCTGGTGGTGGGGTCAGGGATCCACCGGGAGGTGAGCTGCAAAGCCTCCCCAACCCTGGTGTCCCGACACTGGCCCGGCCCACCTTGCCCACCCCAGCAGGAAGGTCAGCCAGCCCATGGGGAGCCAACAGGTGATACACCAAAGCCATCCACTTCCCACCATGCTCTCTCCAACCTGCTTCCCACCAGGGCACAGGTGCTACAGACAGCTCTGGTCTCCACCTGCCAGCCCTGGTCCAGAGGTCGGGAAGAAACTCCTGATTCTCCACGGCAGGCTACATGACACACAAGAGATACGGAGTCAAACCTAAGAAAACGCCCTAGAGCAATGTGAGCTTATGTCCATGTGGAACCGGGGTCCCAAGACACCCCTCGTTAGGACACTACAGGTGGCTGCATCACCTTTTCCTCAGGCCTCACCATGGCTGGGCCTGCTGACCAGTCAGCCCTTCCACCACTGGGACAAGTCTGTGACAAGTCTCAACCTCTCATGCCCCGGACTCAGGGTCGGTGGTGGCCCTGGGCTGCGGCCTCCTCCCTCTGGCAAGCACAGAACCCTTGGAAGTGCCAAGCTGCAGCCCAGGCTCGACCTGGTATTCAGAGGCCTGGTGCAGAGGCAGGCTGTGTGGCTGCGTGGCCCTGGGGAGTCCCTTAGCCTCTGGTGTCAAAGGGACTGCTCAGACTGGATGGTCCCATCTGCCAGGGCGGCTGTAAGGAACACCCAGCGCTCGGAGCACAGAAGGGCCTCCACCCCGTCCTCAGGACCCGTGAGACAGGGAAGGGGGTGCTGGGGTGGGACTGGTCCTGGGGAGACCTACCTCCTCCCCTCCATAGGGGATCCTCACACACCTCCTCCCTCAGCCTCCAGGCGGCCCTGCCCAGGACTGGGTTAAACACGTCCCAGCCTTGCTGGTCACTCTGGGTCTCTCCTGAGAGCCCTGGGTGCAGTGGGACAGAAGCTCCAGGCAGCAGGGGGATGGGGCAGCCTTGGTAAGAGAGGGGGCTCCTGTCCCCAGCAGCCTCCCAGGGAACAGACAGGCACCATGGCAGCCTTTTAGGACTGGCCACACGTTCTACCCACAGGGTGTACTTTTTTTGGCCCCGGTCTGAGTGAATACCGATCAGAATATTTATGTGTCTCCCCTTGAGAGGGCACATCCTGGTGCACCACGGGAAGGCCTTCCAGGGACAGAAATAAGACTCTGGGGAGAGCAGTGGCCGAGTGGTGGCTGGAGGGACATTCTATCTTCTCCGTGTGGGCTGGAGATGGTGAGACCCCTGGATGGAGGGAGGGAGAGGCTGGGGACAGTGCAGAGAGTAGGGTCTCTACTTCCCCACCCCTTCCTCCCTGCCCTCGGGGCCAAGCCAAGGGAACACAGCGGGTCCGCCTGCAGGGTCAGGGTCTGATTTTATGACACAATTCCCAGGAGGAATGAGGAAGGAAGGAAAACTGACTGGTTTGGCTTGCTTCTTTCCTGCGGGCGCGCGCGCACACACACACACACACACACACACACACACACACACACACCACACCCCTTTCTCAAACTCCTCTTATAAGAAATAAAACCGCTTAAACCATCCAAGGTAAACGCAGGCTCCAGCTGTGAGCTCTGCGTCTCGGAGCCTGGTCTCCCCGGAGAGCGGCGGGCCGGATGGAGGAGGCCCGTGTCTGGCCGTCCCGTCTGGCCACCTGCAGTCGGCGGCTCTCTGAGGCTTCAGAGGACTTCACCAGCCGCTGACCCGCCGGGGAGGACCTACTCCACGACTCCTGAGACTGGAATAGTCAGAGTCTGAGAGGAGATGAGAAAACCCTGCTGCCAAAGCAGGGCCCAGAGCACAGGCACCTGGGGCTCGGGTCCTCCTGGCTCTGCCCCCACTTCCTGTCTTCTCCAGCCCACTCCTCCCACCTCCTTCCCTCCCAGGTCTTCTCTGGGCGGAGCCTGGTGTGTGGGGGGACACACCCATTTCCACACACATGCCCACATACCCATCTGGCCCTGTGCCCTGGACCACGCAGCCACTGGGCTGGGGTCACCGCCAGCCCCAGTCCAGAATGCGGCAAGCTGGTGACTGTTGTCAGGGCCTCTCGCGCTCCTCTCTCCTCCACTGCACCCTTATGACAGGCGCAAGTCTCTTCTGGCAGATCAACACAATCTGCTAACCGGCTGCCTCTTTGGCTCGGTGTTGGGGTGTGGGGGGTGGGGGAGGGTGGGATGAGAACAGCCTCTACTCCAGTCTCCCCCTCGCAGCCCACATTAACGGGAAGCCGCCCCCTGCTCTCCCCAGCCATCCCACCTGACCAGATGGGCAGCTCTCTCTGCCCTCTCCCTGGGGAGGCTCCGCATCCACCAGGTCCCGTTTCTGGTCCCACCGGCTACCGGCTACCGGCCCCTACCCCGCCGGCCCCTGGCTCACCAGAGAAGGGAAGGGGCCGTCCTGAGCAAAGCCAGCACATATGTGAGATGACCAGAGCGGGGTCCAACCAGACCCCTGGCCCGGCCTCGTCCACATGAGGCCTCAGGGACAGCCCAGAAAGCCCGGCCTCCTGGAAGCCTGGAATGCCGTGCCTGGTATCTGCCGCACGGCCAGCTGGGGGCTGAGGGGCGGGTGTGCCCCATCTGAGGAGGCTGCCTCACCTGACGCCCATCTTGCAGTCCATCACGCACGGCGCGTCGAAGTCGGCCAGCAGGTCGTCCATCTGGTTGTAGCGCTCCCCGTCCTTCACCACGTCCCCGTGGTAGGCAGGCACGTAGGGTCTCAGCACATCGGCCATCAGCCGGTCCAGGCAGCGCTGCTCCGACTCACAGTGCTTCTTCAGAATCCTGCCATTGGCAGCCGCCTTGAAGCTCCCTGCACAGCAAGGTGGGAGGAGGCCCTGGGTCCCCAGCCTGAGCCCTCCCCGCTCTGACCCCCGCCCCTGCCAGGCATGCCCTCCGTCACAGGGCCCGGGCCTCTCGGGGATGCCGTGGAGCTTGCCAAGCGCGGGGCTGAAGGTGTGCCCCGGTCTCCACCGGTGGACCGAGCCCTTTAAGCGGAGTGGGTGCAAGTCCCAGTCCCCGCCCTGCCCCGGCCACACCCCGTGCCCTGACAGGCAACTCTGGGCTGGCTCCCGGACTTCCCCGACCCCAGGCTCCTCCTCTGAAGATGGAAGCACACCAGTGCTCACCGCAGGAGGGTGAACAAGACGAAGTGAGAGGTCTGTGCCAGGACCTATTCACCCCTCTCTGTGCGACTACCACCTCCCAACCCCACCATCGACCCTGCTTCCCAGCCACGAAAGTGTCTCCGGTCTCAGTGGAGGAGAAGCCTTGTTAGAACCGGATTTAGCGCCAGGAGAGGGAGACTGGCTGAGAAGCAGCGGTCCAAGGCTCTGCAGAGCTGGGTGGTGTTCCTTCTGAGCCACACCCTCAGGTAAGTATTGAGGAAGGGTGTCCATCCACCTGCCTTGGGGTCTGGGCCAACGTGGTTAAGGGTGTAAAAAAAAAATGTCAGACCCTGTGCTGGCCTGAAATCCACGGGCGGCCACTGAATTGTCCCCTGGGGACGATGCCCACCAAAGGACCACCATGAGTGGGCTAGACAGCCCTAGACATCCTCCCCTGTCACTGAGGGGCCACCTGGAGACCTCACGGCTAGCCCAGGGCGTGGCCACTGCAGCCGGTACTCCACTACGTCTTAACACTCTTGGGGCGACCTGCCTGCCTCTCCCACCAGCTACGAGCTCCTTCGGGGCTGACACTATATCTACATACGTATTGTCACCCAGAGGAACACCTTGATGAGGGGATACAACAGGCACTCAGGGAAGCACTTAGCTTTGTCTCTTTGTCCCAGGTGACAAATGGCAGGCAAGCTATAAAGACTGATGACTTCAACTGTTTTATTGAGTTAAAATGGAAGAGAGATTGAAAGAAAGAGATTGAAAGAGACAGAGAGACCGAGGGGGGAATGTGTGTGATTTGTGAAGAGGTGGCACAGACTGTGGAGAGGGCGGGTGTCCATGTGCATTTTTGAGGCAGTGTTAAGGCCCGTCTCTCAAGTATGCCTGCGACTGCAGACCACGAAGTCTCTCGGGGAGCACCTGTTCAGATGCTTCATCCCCGGGAGCATCCAGGGCCAGGCCCGTCCCCCACACGCGCTGGACGCCTCCCCAGAGAGCCGGACATCCTGTCAGAAAGTCCGGGAGAGCTGTGGCTACCTGCGTGTCCTGCCAGCTGGATCCAGGGATACTTCTTCTTGAAGGACATGACAAAGGGAGACCAATGCACCATGTTTTTTATTTTCCTCCATGATTTGCTCTAGAAACAAGCAAACGAAAAGCTCTACATTAGAAACAGAACTACTACTTTCTGGTTAGGATGAATTCAAAACCGGGGAGCCCCCTGCCTGTGGCACAGGACAAGAGGTGAGTCTGAGGACTTCACCTCCATCAACTACGTGGCATGCATCTATGGGCTTTGTCCCATTCTACAAACAGGCTGAGCAAAACACCCAGAATCAAAGGGACAAGGATCTGACAGGCTCTGGGAACAGAGGAAGGGAAGGACAGAGCGTTCTCCATCCAGGGCTGACCCCATCCCACGCCACTTCCCCATCAGGGGACAACTAAACCCGCACTGCCTTTCTTTGTGCCCCCTCTCAGTTCCCTCATCTGTCTAGTGAGGGATGGACAGCTGGTCCCACATGCTCTTTGGATCCGTGGACACTCTAGGACTCTAGAAAATGACCTTTTGCATCCCAACAGCAAGGGCCCCTCAGAGGAAGACCAGGGAGGCCACGATCACCCAGCTGCAGCGTGTCACCTCCTACTGCACTTGCAGATACGGTGCCAGCAGAGGTACCTCTTGCCTGTGAGAGGTTTGAGGAGACTTTAAAGGGAACTCCCCGGGGACAGCAGAGCCTCCAAGGCTTTGGTGCATACAGGGGTGAGCCAGCCCGCAGGACTCTCTCTCCACTGCACTTCTCCTTCTCAAGACATTTCTTAAGTAAAAACTCTATGTGTGTGTGTGTGTAGGAGGGGCTCCTTGGACAGAAAGGAGAACTAACATTTATTGAGCACCTTCTTATTTTATTTTCACAGCAAGCATGCAAGGTAATCATTATTTCCATTTGCAGAACCCAAGCCTCAGACAAGTAAGTGATAAAGCCGCATTTAAACCTTCACCTATATGACTACTTTAAAGAAAATCCTTTTTATCCCCAGCTGTAAACATTTCTCTCTATAAAAATATCCCTAAGTTACTTTAATAAGAACGGGCTGTAGACATGAAGATCAAGTGTCCCCAGACATGAGCCCCTGAAGGGAGTGATGAGAAGTGAAGCATTTCAAGCTCCTGAGAAGCGGGTCCCTGACCAGCAAATCCAGACAGTAAACCCCCAAGGCTCTGCGCTGGGAAGGAGAAGCTGGGAATTCTACAGAAGAGGGAGGTGAGGAGTGCTCCTGCCTGGACAGTGGACCCCTGGAGAGGCGGTTCCTCATTCCCTGTCCTGCAGCGTCCGCTAGCAGCCACGCTGAGGTTGCTGGACTGACTCCAGCTGCTGGAGCCCGAGGTTAAATCAGTCTCCTTCGTTTTTTTCTCTCTGGTGAGACTCAGCTGCTTCTGTCATCAAGGCTTCAAGTTAAAAATCTGTTTAAGGAGAAGAATTCTTCCCTACCGAACCTGGCAATGTTCACCCCACCCCAGAAACCCTCACTCCACTGCCAAGACCTAGTCTAAAGCGAGGTCAGCGCTCTGCCAGGCCATGTGACAAAGGGCCGGCCTCACCGACAAGGGTGTTTTTCCTAGATCCTTCTGATGGAGATCTCCGAAGAAGGCTAAGGAAAGCCAGCGTTTCTTATCTAAGCACCCAGAAGGCTGCACAAACACTCAGGACAGACAATGCACGAGGGCAGCAATGGGAAAACCTAATTACATGGGATGACCAACCAAGTGATGGTTTGTCCAGAAGAGAAGTGCACAGCTCTCACCACCTGCTGGTCATACCCCTGCAACAGAGCTCAGAGGGGACGAGGGTCTGACGAGTTCAGAGTGGGGTGGGAGGAGGGGGAGGGCAGAGCATTCTCCATCCAGGGCGGACCCCATCCCATGCCACTCCCCCATCAGGGGACCACTAAACCCACACTGCCCTTCTTCATGCCCCCTTCTCAGGGCCTCAGCTTCCTCATCTGTCTAGTGAGGGATGGACAACTGGTCCCCCCCCACGCTCTCTGGATCAGTGGACACTCTAGGACTCCGAAAAATGACCTCTCGCATCCCAAGAGCAAGGGCCCCTCAGAGGAAGACTAGAAAGGCCACGATCACCCAGCTGTAGCGTGTCACCTCCTACTGCATTTGCAGATGCGGTGCCAGCAGAGGACCCAGGGAGGATGTGTCCCGCTGCCGGGGTCAGGGGCCTCCAAAGATGGATGCCTGCCGGGGAGGAAGGTCATCACAGAGGCTGACCCCACAGACGCAGGCTGGGGGCACAATCGAGGGAGCAGAAGAAGACTATTGCAGGCAGCGGGGCCTGTGGGAACAGAGGTCCGGGACTGGGCTTTGGAGCAGTTGGGCCGGATGTGCTGGGAATGGGAGCCGGAAGCAGTGGCTGATAAGGGTTAGAGGGCGAGGCCAGCTCTGCACGCGGGGCCGAGACGCTTGGACTCTGGGCAGTGTGGTGTTGGGGAGGCAGGCTGCCCTGGGCCTGAATCCTGGCTGCGTCTGCGAGCCCCAGAGGTAAAGCCATTAGAAGTTCATGGGCACAGGGGTGTTTGTGGAAGAGTCTTAGTGGTCTGAGTTCAAGGAGGGGTGCCCCTGAAGTCATCCCAGGAACAGTCAGTCCGGAGCCAAGTGGCGGTGTTGCCATAGTTATTCAGGAATAAAGGTCACGGAGCCTGGGGCTGGACCAAACCCACCCTGTCAGGATGCAGCTCTCTGGGGATCCACGGGGACACACTGGGCAGTGGGCCTGGGACCCGGGAGGCAGGAGGGAAAAGAGCTGGGCGAGAACAGCCAGGTTCGAGTCCAGCAGGGGCATCTGAGCTGCAAAACCTCTAGTTCCCGGACCGCTCTTCAGGGGTCCAGAAAGGAGAGGGGTGCTCCAGGGTGGGGTCCTCTGATGGCTCGCGGGATCCAAGAGCCTCCCAACACGGCTGAGCTGAGTAAATGGGGCATTTTTTCCGCGTAGCTTCCTCTTTCCCACACCTCCTCCACAAGGGAGCATTTCTTCAACATGAAAATTGGGCCCCATATGGCCAAGGCCAGAGAGTCCCCCTGCTTCCAAGGTGGAATATTCCACTGGGGCGGGTTTGCACACCACGGGATTTCTCGACTGTGCTGGCAGCAGCAAGCAGGGGGTTTTCCTGTGAGTTTTAAATAGCGGCACCCAGGCAGTGCCTAGAGTCGCTGCCAAACATTAAACAGAAACGCAGGTCCAGGAAAGGCCCAGGAAAGACGGCGGCAGGGTGATCACCGCCCCTACCCCCGGCCCACGGGAGTGGAGAGAAACAAAAGGGCAGGAGATGACAGAGAATCGATTCCCTTACGATGCCCGGGAGACCACAACACCCATTTAAGAACCACCAACTCTAGGTAGAAGCCGCTTGCAGGTGGTGGGTCCCAGAGGGTCAGTTGGGCTAACAGTCTCCCTGCAAGCCCCTCGCTGGAGGAAGACACAGTCCTCAGAAATGGTCCTCTTCCCCACCAAAGACAGCCGACGAGGCAGGAAAGGAGGGCAGCCCAACAAGCTGGAAGAATTCCATCCAGAGGAATTGATCACCTTTTCCCTCCCGGGAGAGTCTCAATAGCCTCAGTCACTTCTCTGCAATCAGACTACAGTCCCAGGTCTCGAATTTCTCAAGCTGAGCTATGTCACACACACAGGCAGCTCTCAAATGCCTTGAACACGGTGTGGCAAAGGGCACCTGGTCCCTCCCCCTCGGCAGCGCTGGCTGCCAGTTGATTTCACTGGCCCCATCCCTCCATCACCTCCCAATCACCAGGGTCATCTGGACACCCTCTGCTGACCCTTCCTGGAACGCCCCCCAGAGCTCCACACGCCTGACAGGCCCCCTGGCCTCTCTGGGCGGCGGGGTCCTCCTGTATAAATCTGAGGAGTCAGCTAGCTGACTCCGCCAAGCTCTACTCTGGCACGCTACTTACACGCAGATCTGATAGATAAAATGGCCTACCTAATGGATAAGCTGGGGTGTTCTTCCTAAGTCCGCTGGGCATGACAGAGCAAAGGGAATGGCTCTTAGAAACTCCCTGCAAGCTGGCATCCGTGGTCATCTCACCGGCAGGGCTCTTTTCCCTAGATGTGCAACAGGACGGACGGACGGCCAGCCTCCCCCAGCACTGGGCCTGGCGTGAGCGTTCATGACTCATCACTTACGGGCTCTCGCTAAGTGACAGGAGCTGGACCGGGCTCCTTACAGCCTCATTTCTCATCTTCAAACAACCTGGTGGTAGATAGGATTCTTTTCTCTGTAAGATGAAGAATCTTACAAGCTGAGTTGCTTCGCCAAAGTCATTCCATTCTCCTCCCTGCCAGTAGGTTGCCACATCACCCTGGGAACCTCAAACCGATTCACCAACTGCTGTGCCTGTCAACAAGCAGGGGTCCTTCCAGCCCAGAGCACGCTGGGCAAGGTGATGGGGACAGAAGATTGGGCAGGAAGGACAAGGAGATTCCTTCAAGGAGGTTCCCCTGGGCGGCCAGGCCGCTGGGCTGGCAGGACAGTGCTCCGGGGTAGGGGGTCTTCCGGCTGTTTCTTCAGCAGAGGAGCCCAGAGCCTTTGGGAGAGGCTCCACAGCTGGCCATCAAAACCCCAGATAGTAGGTCTCATTCCAGGGCTGGGCAGGTGCCACTTCCAGCTTAGCCACCAGGTGACACAAGGCTCTCCCATGAGTCAGATCAGACCAGCTAATCGCTCCTAGACTGTGGCTGGAATGTTACACTTGGGATGTTCTTGGGCGGCACTTCAAGGGAAAGGCAAGCCCCACAAAGCCGATTGCCTCTTAAGCAGGGAAGGAGCCCCAGGGTGGGCTGACGACACACAGCTCTCACCTTGATTCTGTGCTGGGTGTAAGCCAGCTGCAGACCAGAAGTGAGGTTTTTCAGGTGACACCTCAGGCTCATGGGCTTGGATGACCCAGCTCCACAAATCCCTAGACGACTGCACTCCTGGGTTAAATAAGCACTGATTTTGTTTCGCTCTGTTTTCTACTTGAGTGCAAGGCACGGCCTTTTTGTTACAGCCCTGACCTCACTCTGTAAGAGGTGGGGTCATGTTCTCTACTTTGGCTGCGCAGGAAAAGGTAGGGCCCTAATTCACACAGAGGAGCTCAAAAGGATCAGAAAACAGCCAGACCTGGGGAGTGGAGGCTGGTCCTTTACTACTCAGAGCTGCTGGAGACTGCCTGGGGCTCTGAAGCTGCTCTGGGCAGTTCCCTCCCTTCATACCTGACTTGACAGGAGCTGAAATATTCAGAGAATGTGGAGAGGGATTTGTAGCAGGAGAAAAAGCCTAGTAACAACAAAACCCCACCCCTCTTTAAGCTTGAGGTGACAGAAGTCACCTGGAAAGGGAGTTTCAGAACCTGGCCAACCCCAGCTGAGCCCTCTCCAGCCACTGGTGCCCTTGGAAGGCTCGGGGGCTCTCACTTTTCCCTCCTCCTCTTTGCCCGAAGACTTCTGGCCTCACAGCAGACGTGCATCTACTCCCTGACGGCCGATACCCCTGTGTGGCGACCTCTCCGCTCAGCACGCAGTGCCTCAGGGCGCCCGGGGCGGCCCTGGCGAGGAAGGGCAGGTTCTCATCCCTCTGGCCTGGACTCACCCAGAGCCCTTGAGAGCCCAGCGCGGAAACGGTCCACTGGCCAGTGGGGCCCAAGGGAGGAAGCCTGGGCAGCGTCTCTGACTCTGTGTTTATCTAAACCGGACTCCAAGCCTCCCAGGGATGCTAACGGCTCCTGGGTAAACGCCACCCTCTGGCTGGTTCCCCCAGCCAGTCATCCGCCTCGTGCCGCAGGGAACACTGCCTTAAATAAAAAGGCTAAGTGGATGACCTCAAAGGCAGGCCTTTCTTTGACTTCCATCAAACAGGCCAAAAGGACTGGTGGAGATGAGGAGAGGAAGGCGGGGAAGCAGGGACCCAGAGCCGAGGCTGGGGGCTGGGGGTGCCTCTAGGCACCCCACTCACAGGACACTTTAGCTGTCATCAGGATCAGCTGCATGATATGCACGGCCCAGAAGGGGTGGTGACACGGGGGCCAGCTGTTCCTTTGCTGGAGGACTGCCTCACATGCCCTAGGATGTCTGCAGGCCTAGCTCTCCTCCCCCATCCACACACGGAGGTACCTGCAGTTCAGGAAACACGTGTTCTCTCAGGCCCATGAGGTTCTGCAGGCGACCCCTGGCTCGCCCACCCTCAGACACCGCAAGGGTGACACCTTCCGCCACCAGGAATTTTTCGCAAGCAATGGAGTGGAGGCAAATGACTCCGCTAACCCCCGGGCAGCTCAGAGACCCCGGAGGCCCTTCCTCTGCTTGAGCTGTCCCTCCTGGGTGCTCCCACAGTGCCCGGGGCACGCCTGCACCCCAGCTCTCCTCTGGGCGAGTGTACCCTCCCGACAGCCAGGACCCCCAGCACCTGGCTCCACCAGATACTCGGCAACCCCCTGCCGCGGGTCCTGGAGAGGCCACCAGGGCCAGTCAGCTAGGCCTGCAGGCGGGAACCTGGTCAGGGCCTCTGGAAGTAAGTTGAAGTTTCCAGGGTCCTGCGGGCTCTGCTGCCCTCTTGTCGGCCCCAGCAGTGCCTGCACTGTCTCCTGTCTGGAGAAGCAGGCCTCCTGAAGACAGCTCCTGACAATGCCTCTTTACCCAAGGCAGCCGGCCCTTCCTGCAGCTTCCCTTCCCGCTGGCTTTGCCAGGCTTGCCGCTGTTTCCTCCCTGCAAACTCAGGCTGAAGCGACGCGCTCTTCCCCTCCGTCTCGAGTGTGTTTAAAATCCTCTGCCTCTGAGGCAGGCCACAGCGTTGGATTTTGTTTCCAGAAGACAGCACACGACCCAGGCTTTGGAGCTAGAACGATCCCTGGCTCTGCCACCTCCCGGCTGCAGCTGTGAGCAAGCCTTTGAACCTCTCCGACCTCAGCGTTCTCACCTGTAAACTGGGCACGATAACATCACACTTGCCCTGAGGCCCACTCTACCTGATCAGTTCTGAGAGAACTGAAGAGGTGGTACACATGTACACGGGTGCTCTGTATACCGTCATTGGACAGGTGAACCTTAGATGTTCACTTTGTTTGTACTTCTGTGTCTGTTTTGTTTTGTTTTAATTGAAACAGTTTTCTCCTCCAAGGCATGGGAGACTGGCAAAAATCCGCTGGGCACTTCCATAGGGTCAGTCATCGCCGGTGGCAAGAAGATGAGCTAATTGTGTGGTTAATTGCTTACAGAACTTCCCTTTGGATGTTCATGGCAACTGCGAACACACAGGGCGGCTCCTGGGGCCTCGAGCTCTGTGACTCAGGGAGAGCAGAGCCGGCCGGCGTCCAGGTGCCTCGACACCAGTTTCTGGTCCAGAAGTTCAGTAAAGTTGCTAAAAGGATAAAGAAGAGTTCCCCAAAGAACGCCATTTCACACGTGTGGAACTCTGCTAGGCACCAGAGAAGTACATAATAAACAGTGAGACTGCTGAACGGATTTCATTTTATACAGAGGGTTTACACACTCTTCTTAACCCCCTTCCCATCTGAGCTGTTCCCCTAATATTCTACTCTTTCCTCCAGTACTTCCCCTTTTATTTAAATAGTTAGATCACTTGCCAAGCTTTTATTTTTAGATAATTATAAAGAGTATCCTTTTCTTTGTTGTTGTTTTTGAGTGGAAGAGATGAAGGGAAATCTCTAAAATATCAGAAAAGGGAAATTATCTCTGGACCCTATGACTCTCCAAAGCAATATTGCCAGAATCCTTTGCCTTGCTGCACACGTGTGCATGTATCTATGATGTCTGTGCATATGTGCTGGTTAGTGGTGATAACCTGGCTTGTCCGGGGAAAGAGGCAGAGAAATCACATATTAAATGCCTAACATGTAGCTAGGTACTATGCTAATATTTCATGTAATCCTCACTCACAGCACTGATGCTTATCTACATTCTGCAAATGATGAAACATGTTCAGAGAGGTTAAGTAACTGGCTCAAGGTCACACAGCTTCCTGGTTTGCTCCGAGGATTTTGTTTTGTTTCAGCCAACAGGGTAACTGGGCCCCCATCGCCTCTCCTCCAGTTAAAAAATAGCCTCAGATAAACAGCAAGTGCTTTGTCAAAAGAGTGACCTTTCAGATGGGGCAGGCTTGAATAATGACCCGCCTTGCCCTCCTTTCCAAGTGGTTCCCAGAACAGCCTCACTGACACCCACTTTGGGAAGACACATTAACAAAGCGCTGTAAGTGGGTGAAGACGCCCGTGCCCAGGAAGGTTCATTCTGTGTCAGTGCCTTTGTTCTGGCCTTGCAGAAGTCTGAGCAAAAGGCACTGAGTTGTCCATGTTTGGAAAAAATGCTTTTTTCTTCCTTCTTTTCTTCTTTTGGTCTTTCTAAAAAGCAGTTTGGGTTTCCCTAGTGATCGTTCTTTCCTTCGCTGGGGAAAAGGCTGTGCTTCTCCCAGGAGGCAGAGCCTGGGCAAGACAACTTTGTTCATTGTATTCGCCCTGGCAGGGCCCTCCTGTGACGGCAGCTGGGTGCGAGCCCAGGCAGGTAGGGGCCCCTGGCTCAATAGCTCCGTCCTGGAGGCCTGGTTAGAAACCTGGCTGGGGCCAAACCCACCCCTGCCAAAGTGAGCTGGGAGCCTGGAGCAGAGGAGGGAAGGCCTTTCAAAACCAAGACACCAAGGGTAGGAGAAACAAAGCCCAAGGACTTGGCAAGACAGGTAGCTCTGGCTAAGAATAAGCATCTGGATTTTAAGACTAACCGTCTTTCCCCTTTAACAGACAAGGAAACTCCCCTAAAAACCGAATGCAGAAACACTCTTTGAGAAAGACCCGAGTTATGTTGAATTTCATCCCTATCTCTCTCCCCACCCCACACAGTGTTCCCACAGGATGAGTGGTTCAGGGTCCTACGGCTGGCCCAGCGTTTCCTCACCTGTCCTGCAGGGAACCCACCCACAGATGGTCGGAATCACGCTGAGGCAGTGGGGTGGGCGACGTACCTCCCACAGCATCAGTGGCTGCTCTAGGGCAGGAGAATGAGGACGGCCGGGCCCTCACCAGACCCTGCGGGCCTGGACCCCTTGGCTACTGAGGGCATGAGAGGCAGGGACCCGCTCAGGGTGGGTGCTCTGTCCTCTCCATCCACTCCTGGTCGGATCAGAGGGCTGCTCTGCTCCGGGTTTGGAGCGTAGGACCCGGTCAGGGCCCAGAGCTCCTGTTGAAAAACAGGAGCTCCTGATACAAGTGTTCAGCTCGGGCTGGCCCTTCCCGAGGGCCAGGAAAACCCTGAGCAGCTGCCTTCTTCCTGTCGCAACCAGAGGCCCAGTTTCTGGGACAAGGGTAGCACCCAGATTGGCACACAGAGGTCCATCCCTCATTGCCATTCTCCCTCCCCTACCATCATCCAGAATCCCTGCCTGAGGAGTCCGCCCAGGCCCAGCTGGCCCGACTGGCCACCAAGAGTTCCCTGACCACCTACAGGCGGGATCAAGGCCCCCACCAGGGACAGAGGGCCGCCCCAGACACCTGCCCACCCTCCTCTCCTACGCTCACGCTCTCGGATGCCCTCTCTGATCCTGCAGGGCTGGCCACCTTCTTGTCCCATGCCCACCCCACCTCCAGGTCCCCGCTCCCACAGGTGCTCTACCTGCAGTGTTCTCCCCCCTCCTTTTCTTTATCCACATCCCACCTGTCCCCACAGCTGATGGTGCTGGAGTCCGTGAACTGGCCCTACCTTCTCCATAAAGCCTCTCAGACCAGCCACAGGCCATTCCAAGAATCCTCCCCGCTGGCAGGATAGGCTTTGAGTACTTCATGATTCTTGTGTCCTGTGCTGTGTCTCCCATCAGAGGGTAAGCTTCTGGAGAACCGGAATTTGTCCTAACACTTCTGGACGCCCCCCCCAGGCTGGACACACAGTGGGAGTACAATACTACCAGCTGCGTGACCGATGAGAAAATTTTACAGGTCCATCACACGGCCGGGGCTCAGGCCCTGCTGCGTGCCATCTCCTGGGAATTGAAATACACCTCCACCAGCTCATACCTCTTTATGCTGGCATGCTCAAGCTTGGAGCTTTCCAGAGACATCTCCAGGGGGAATACTTGGGGGGATTTCCTGTTCAATCTGCCTGGGGCTCACTACACACCACCAGGCTCCAGGACAGCGGGCCCCAGCCCCAGGGCCTTTTCGCATGTACACGTGAGGGTCTGGAGGACATTCTTTCACTCTGGTTAGTCAACCCAGCAAAGAAAGCACTTCTCCCAATGACTGTTCCAGATCCACCCTCCTCCCCTCTTCCTAACTTTACAGGAGCTGGCAACAAAGGGGCTCACAGTCTTGCCAAACCAGCCTTTTTTTTTGGTTACCAAGGAATGGAGGTATCCTTCACCCAAAATGGAAATGCTCCAAATACTCCCTACCAGGAAGGCCCGGCAAATGCTCCATCTCTGATCTAGAAGGTCACAGGCTTGGCTTCTCCTTCCTCCTCCCTCCTGGACTTCACCTTCTTAAGAACTAAAAATAATGGAGCGCTAGAAGAAAGAGGCCAGAGAGGGGAAGCAGCTGAAAGCAAAGGAAATGCTTTGGTGCGCAGGGGCCTAGCCTACCTCTCACACCAGGAGCCTGCCGGGGCCACTGGAGCCGAGGCTGAGGGGGGGAGGCAACAATTGCAGGAAACAGGGAGTGGCCAGGGGGCTGAGGAAGAGCCCTGGGGCACGGGGAATGGCAGCCTCTAGCAGCTGACTTCCTAACGGACAAAGCTCACAGGACAGAAAGGCTCAGCCTTTCCTCTGGGAAAGGGCATCCAGAGCCCTGCCCAGCTGGTGGAGGCGGCCCCTGCGACACACACCAGGTCCCTTCCCTCCCTCCGCTTCGTCCACCCCTCCCCAGAGATTTTATTTTTACTTTGGTTAAAATGCAAAAAACAAGGCCGAGTTACAGAGGGTGGAAATTTACTGAAGGTCTTCACTGGTCAACAGACAATTGGCACCGAAGGCCTGAGACGGCTGAGCACCCCCCAGTGCCCCTCCTGGGCGACTTCCTCACAGGGGCCAGTCATGACACCCCCAGCCCCAACACAGCTCCTGCAGCTCAACCCCTCCTTCTCAGCTCGCAAGGCCAGGCGGGCAGTGTGGTGGAGCCATTAGCATTGTGGGCTATTCTAGTAACAAATAGGTGATATGTCTCGACTGTTTTCTAGAGCCAGACACAATGCCAAGTGCTTGGTAAGTATTATGTATGCATGATACAAATATCTCAACCTGTCACACAGGTCATCTCATTAGCCCATTTTACAGATGGGGACACTGAGGCACAGAGACATTAAGCAACTTGCCCAAGGCTCTACACATGATAAGTGGCAAAGCCAAGATTTGAACCCAGGCAGTCTGGCTCCAGGGTCCAAGCTCTCCATCACTCTGCTAGGCTGCCTCATTGGTCATTTGTAACACGTAAACTTATAGCCGGATAAACCTAGGTTTAGATCCTGTTATTCTTGGCTGGTGGTATTAGGCAAGTTACCAAACCTCTCTGAGTTTCAGTTTCCTCCTTATCTGTAAAATGGGAACACCACCTACCCTACAAACCTCTCCTGTGTCCAGTCTGGTCTGTAAGCCCCCTGAGGGCGTGAGACTGTCTGTGGGATGAAACACACAGGAGACTCTGCGTTCGCTCAGCAGAATTAGCAGCAGGGTCTGATCACCTCCTCCTCTATCCCAGCCCTGGCCTTCAGGGGCCACTTTTCCAAGAGGAAAGGGCAGAGGGTGAAGGCCACAGACGGCAGGCAGTGGGTCCCCAGTAACTAGCCGATTCCTTGCCATGAAATGAACCCTGGAGGAGCTGGGGGCTGGCCTTAAACAGAGACTTTCTGGAAGTCCAGAACGCCCAGGAGCCCTTCTAGGATGGGTGTGAGAGGCGGCACATAAGGAGGCGGCCTCGCACGGAAGCCACCAGCGGTCCTTCTGTTTCCTGCAGACCCTTCCCTCCCACTGCCCCAGTCCACCCCACGGACCCAAAGTCTGAAGGAATGTTCCCAGGGAGGTTCAGCCCAGCAACAGGACCCATGGGCTCTGACAGGTGGCCCATGTGGAAACAGACTGCTTCATCCCATGCTGGAAGATGACATTTAAATTAAGCCAGCAATCTGAAACGAAGTTTTCTGCAAAATGAGGAAGAATCAGAAAAGTCCTCTTCTCTGCCCCCAGCTCTTACTTACAAGCACAGCCCTGCTTATGGAAACAAGCTTCTCCTGTGTTAGCAGCTCCTGTATTTTCTCCGAGATTCCCTGAGATGGAAAATCTTCTGGTTATAAATTTGAGAGCCTAAGGATCCTACTGTGTACATAGTAGAAGGGACAAGATTTCCTCAATCTCCAGTTTGCTGAAAGTTTACTTCTCCAGGCCAAGAACATTCACAGACAAAATACTACCTTTTAAGTAGTTTCGGAGAACCCAGAAAGCACTTGTAAGGGATTTGGTAAGGGGCTTACTCTGGACTAACTCCAAAGTCAGATTTGGGGGGAACTCCCACCAAAGGAATTTCTAACAAGGAAACTTTTCAGGAAGAGCATGAATACCACATGAGAACAAATCATGTGCAGTATCAAATATTTAGCTATATTTAGAAAATATTTCCCAGCAAGACATACTGGTGCAATTCATATTTCTGACAGATTACACTGATTTGCCCGTGGCTAAACGGCGCTCAGCAAATGGGAAGGCAGACTCGCAGAGGCTCAGAAACCCAGCTGCTGCAGCCCTGCCCACCAGAGGCTGAGGTACAACACTAATGCCGGCTCTGAGTCACCCGGCCTCCCTCTCCCGACCAGGGCTGTTCAGGGCACAGGCCTGTTTCAGCGAGGCGGTCGTGCACCTGTTTACGTGTAGACTGCTGGAGGCCAAAAAGACACACCAGTGAACCCCCAAGTATAAGCAAGACTTGTCAGCTCTCAGAGCACAGCTGTGAGATGACCCCGGGGGCGGGGGTGGTCATCCTGACATCTGTGTCGGTATGTGTGATTTTCATAAATAGATTGACTCATCGCCGGTCCCCGTGCATCTCTGTCAACTGGGGCCCTGAGTGCTTACTTAGCACTTTCCTGTGTAGCAGGAGCCTCCCGGGGCCCTGAGAAACAGGCAGCGGACTCACCTCTCATTCCCTGAGCAGCAGGGGCCTAGGGGCTCAGCCAGGCTTGGGTCCCAATCAGGGGACAGACCTGGGGCTCCTGCCCCAACCGCTATCCCTGGCAGCCTGCATGCCCAACTGCAAGGGGGTCTCCCACACCCTGGCACCCTGGAAGCAAGGACACCCCACCCCTGTTTCCATCACCTTTTGGCTTTAGGCTACAATGCATTAACATTTAATTTCTATTGAGGTACTCTACAGCAGCTCCTGGGGTAATTACATGGGGGACGGACCTTCACGACACTGTGGTGGGGATCTCCTGTGTTAGAGATGGGCAAAGCCGGCTTCCGCTGCAGTCCCTCCTGTCCTCTCCCTCGGATTTAAAGAGAAGCTAACCCACAACCCAGGATCAGCACCTGCGTATGGGTGGTACCTTTTCTATCTACCTCAAAGCTTGACCCACAGAAGTCCCCCTCTTGCCTGTGCGCTTATGGAATGCTTCTGCTTCTCTTAGACGCGTTTCATCCCCTTCCTACTGAGTTAGAGGAAGTGAAACGTTATTGAGAGACGTGAGTGGGTCGTCTGGAAAATGTATTCTGGAATGGGAGGGGCTGAGGTAGGGGCTTAACGACTTAGGGTCCTTCCGGCCAGTGGCCCTGAACCAAAGGAACTGGAGAGACCCTTTGGAGGACTGGACTGCTCGAGACAGACTGAGTTTAGGTGTCACCAAGCTCCGGGCCTCTGGGCACAGGGAAAAGGCAGGAGCTGAGTGAGAGCTTTGTCTGACAATCTGTGACAAGTGCAAACCTTCTTTGCGATGTCCACCCGCCGTGTGCCGGCAGACCGGCAGCTAAGCTGGGAGCCCGGATGAGACGTGAGCGCTGCCCTCCTGGATGAACAGAGCCGCGGGGACTCTGTCCCAGAGGGAGGGACACTCCGGAGTCTCACAATGACCGTGGCCCTGTCGCAGGCTCCGCCCGCACCCCTGGGTCCCTGGGGACAGCCCACATTTAGGAACTGTAAGATCACTTCTAGGGAACAGAACCAGCTGGTTGATTTATTCCCCTCAACTTTCAATGCTATTATTAGGGCACATCTGTCTCTGAATGAGGTCACCAAGGAAAAACCCAAATGAAGAAAATATTTTCAAGCCATCGTCATTTCAATCTTTGGAAAAGGAAGTGAGGCGATAAACCTCCAAAGAACCCCAGAATTCAGGGTGACCCAAGAGGAAAATGGAAAGTATTTGCCCTGCGAATGCAGGCGGCTGAGCTGTTTACACGGTGCTTGGCCAGCATGACGCGAATGCACCGGCAGCTCCTGGGACCGTTTCCTCTTCCCTTACTTCCCAAGCTCCGTTCTCCCCTGCCCTTTGCCAGGGAAGTCAGTCAGTGGAGTTCCCCCTCAACCCTGAATCAGACCCAGAGGAAAGCCACTTAGGGACCAACGATGCAGGGCTGAGTTTCCGGCCAGTGGCCAGCAGACTTATTTTCTTTGGCAACGATTTTTGTTGTTGTTCTAAATTAGTTGCCAACACTTAAAACTCGGGACATTTCACAGAGACATCCACACCTCCGGAGTTCTCTGGAGTGCTGGGTCCACATTCCCGGGAGCGACCGTCTGTGGGCTGGAGATAAATTGCACACCTTGAGACGCGCCTTCCGCCCCCCGTCACCAGGCCCTGTTCATGTGCGTCACCTGCCCGACCCCCGACGGCATTCGAGGACGGACCAAGGGGACGGAGTGCCAAGGACGGCCTTAGGACCCCAACCGGTCGTAAGCAGGCAACTCACTGCCACGTAACATGGACAAGTCGCCTCCTTCCCTGAGCTTCTGTTTCTCCATCTGCGGACAGTGCGCCCAGGCTTGGAGAGGTGACACTCGCCATGGCATCTGCCGCGGGTCAGGAGGAAGCCTCACGTCCTGGCTGTGAAACTTAACACTCAAATGCTAGGGGAAAACCAGAGGGTCCCACGGCCTCTGAGTATTTCACAGGACAGTCGCCATGCCAGAGCCAGAGCCCCTGCCCCATCCTCTCTCTTCCCCCAAACCTGCCGAAAATAAGAACGAAATGACAGACTCGAAGGGCTAGCCGCCAAGGGGCTTCTCCCAGACGAGGAGAGCTTTCAGTGGTAAATGCCCTGGTCCCACCTCCATCCTTTAGTCCTCCCGAAGGCAACACACGAGGGAAGGCTGGGGAGAGAGCGACTGTGAAACGAGAAGAGCAGGGAGCACGGGATGGGATCCCATGGCTTGCGTGCCTGTGGCTAGGGGGTGGGGACTCGGCGATGGGCCACCCGATCAGGGCGCCTCCCCAAAAGCCAGAGGCGCTCAGAGGGCGGACCCCAAGTGCTCCCTGCTCCTGGCATTACCAACTCCTTCCCAGAGCATCCAGAGGGGAGGAGCCCCACTGCCTGTCCTCACCCCCAACCGGTTTCCTGGTGGCTGGGGGCTCTAGGGGCTCTGGGCACAGTCCTGCTCCAATGCCCGGCCTTGTAGCTCCCGCCCAGCAGTCCTGATGCAACTATGAGAATCACAACTTACGTGGGGGACCCTGGAATCTCCTCTCAGGGGAGCTAAGGAGACCCTGGTACTGTGTTTCCAGGACATCCAGGAGATGGCCAAAGGCCCCCGATTCTACCACCCTGACACCTCTCCCATCCCTACCTGCGCCACCCCTTTGCTCCTCCCATCTCTCCTGGATCTGACAGCCTTCCTGTTTGTTCTCCAGGTGTGCCCTCCTGCAGGCCCCTCTCCACACCTCTGCCCTGGAGATCTTTCTAAAATGTAAAGCTCATCACACCAATTCCAGCAGACCCCTCCCTGCTTTTTTTTTTTTTTTTTGCAGTACGCGGGCCTCTCACCGTTGTGGCCCCTCCACAGGCTCATGGACGCGCAGGCTCAGCGGCCATGGCCCACGGGCCCAGCCGCTCCGCGGCACGTGGGATCTTCCCGGACCAGGGCATGAACCCGTGTCCCCTGCATCGGCAGGCAGACTCTCAACCACTGCGCCACCAGGGAAGCCCACCCCTCCCTGCTTTAAACCTTCATTCAATAGCTTCCCCAAAGCCTTCAGGACAAAGACCAAACTCCTTCAGATGGACTCTCAAGCGCTCCTGCCCAGCCATGCCCCTTTACCCCCTATGCTGAAGAAAAACTGACCGATCCTCCAAGACACATCCTGCTGCTTCACGCTTCTGAGCCTTTTGTGCTGTTCCCTCTGGCTGGAGAGCCCTCCCCTAACCTGCCCAGAGAGTTCTCCTCCATTCTCTCAAAGCATGCTCACTTATCACCTGCTCCTTGCCCTTCCCCAGACCCCATTTCCCCTTGCCCAGCGCATGAAAAAGCTCACTGCTTCCTCCTCTGCAGACCTGCTACTCTGTACCTTGTACATGCATTCGCTGCTCCTTTTAGAGTGTATTCAACTCACCCCGGCTCTCACCCCCACTACAGAGAGCCATCCTTGAGGGCAGCGAACAGCTGAACCCCTAGGCCCTAGCACACTACTTTCCCAGGGTCAGGAAGCAGTTCGTGCCTGTAACACTAAACTGCTGGGAGCCCCCTAGACGCAGAGCCTGGGTGGGAAGGCAGGAGGGAGACATGCCCGCAATCCCCAGCCCTCACTAAGGAGTCTGGCTGAAGGCTGGAGGTTCCTAAACCGGGAACGGGAGCCTGACACTCACGCAGAGGTCAAGAACCAGAGGCAGCAGCCTCTGAGGCCTGCATGAGGTCCCGCCACGAGGGCCAGCCCCTCAGGGAGAGCCCCAGACCCCGGAACCAGGCAGGTATCCTTGGGTGGGCCCCCAGGCCTCCCCGCTGTCAGAGGCTGGTCCTGGCCTGCACACAACACACTGTGGGTCGGCTTCCTCCCGCAGACCTAGGGCAGGGCCGCCTGGGGACTAGGACACACAAGGAAGGCAGATCCCCCAAAGGCACCTTGTGTGATGCTCTGACCGTCGGAGCAAGAAGCAGCCACCGTTTAGGCCACCCTGTGCAGGTCCATCACCACAGAGGATGCCCAAAGGGAAGGGACCTGCTCAGATCACAAGCTCAGCAGAGAAGAATCCAGGTCTCTCCGTACAGGCCAAAGCTGGTTCCACAAGTATGTCTGTCACCTCTGTCAGCCCTCCTCTCCAGAAGGGTCTATCCTTACTGAGAGCAAACAGTCCAGCTGTGCTCTCTCCACTACTAATCCCCAGCCCCCCCACCAAACACACAGCTTTTATTTACTGCCATGATCATATACACAAAATTCAGTAAGAGAAAAGTTTCACTGTCTGCAGTTCTTTTCTGGCCGTTTTCATTATTTGTTTTATCTCTTAATTATCACTGAAAATAACTCTGTCATACAGAAGAGAGGAGTGTTAAAAAAAATCATCCATGCCAGGTGCCAAATATGCTAGCTATGCCACTGATGGAGCTTCCTGACCAGACGGTTTCGAGAAGAGAGCAGAAGGTGAGGCTCTGGCAGAGGAGAAGAAAGCCAAGGTCACCAAGGCCTGGACTGCTGGGCTAATGAACTTGGACGACAGTCTCTAGGGAAAGAGGTAGAAACGATGGAGGAAATTAACAAGAGCTTTGACTATCCAAACTGTAAGATTTCTAAGTATCAAAGGCAAAGAGACCCCCAAATCAAAATGAAAGTCAAATCAACCGGAAAAAATATTTTACAAAATACATTATGGTGGAAGGGTTAACACATTTTGTACACAAAGAACTCAAAGAAATGGGTGAAAAAAGCCTCTTAGATGCCAACAGATAACTTGGCAACATACACAAAATTCAACAAACACATAATGAAAAGAACAATATACGATTTCCCTATGAAATTAGCAAAAAAAACCCAGAAAACTAATCAATACAAGTGATTGTGAAGACCAGGACACCATAGAAGTCTGCTGGAGACATCCCAAGTGCACAGGACCCTCGGGGAAAGCAACCCTCGAATATGTTTCAAAGGCAATAGAAATGTCTGAACTTTTCATTAATTATTTTACCTCTGGAAATCTCCTTAAGGAAATACTCTAAAATATGGAAAAAATTACAAGCACAAAGATGTTAATTAGGCCATTGTTTATTTAACAATAGCATTGAAAATAACCCAAGATCCAACAATAGAGGAATGATTAAATAAATTAGGGGTCTGTCCTTGGGATTTATCATTCGGTCCTGAACAATAAGACTTAGAAGGAAACATGGAAAATTTGGTAAAATGTTAAGCGGGGTCGAAAGCAGAAGAGAATGTGAAGAATGTGCATATTTAAAAGGCCAGGAGGGGGAAATTTCCTGGTGGTCCAGTGGTTAGGACTCTGGGCTCTCACTGCTGAGGGCACAGGGGTTCGATCTCGGTTGGGGAACTAAGATCCCGCAAGCCGTGTGGTGCGCCAAAAAAAAAAAAAAAAAAAAAAAAAAAAAGGCCAGGAAGATCTATACCAATTTATATGAATAGTTGCATTAGTACGCATTTCTGCATATTAAATTTATACTGACTTCTACAAACGTATTCAACCCTTTGATTTCTTAGCTATTTATTATATTCTATTGCACTACATATGTTTGTAAGCATCCTCAAACCTTTTTGAATTAAGATGGAATATAAAGTAACCAATTAATAATCAACTGAATCAATAGATTTAGTTAAGATTTTAGGGTTATGATGATAGTATGGTTTTAGGCCCTTTTGCTTTATTTTTTAAATGTCTGCGTGTGGTTAGTCTGCTTTTATAATTTTAAAAAGTGTACAGATCACACACACACACACACACACACACACACACACACACACAAAACAGGCGACATGAATACGCTGCTACTGTATCTCCTCCAGCAGCTTCAGTGCTTCTCCCTGCATTTGATCTGAGAACACAGCCCCCTCCAAAACGCCTCTTCATCTGAGCGAGAAGCAGCCTTCCTTCCCCTCTGGGTAGGCTCCTCAAGGTCGAGACTGAACACGGTTCCCTGAACGGGACCCCGTGGAACTCTGGAAGCCCAGGAACATTAGCAGAGGATAACAAACAGCTAGAAGCACATGGTGAGTGGCCTTCCCAATATTCAAAAAGCACAGGCAAGAACAGGAGTGGGGAACAGAATTATGTGTGAAACCCTCCCACAGAGAAGAGATCAACGTTGTGCAACGAGCAGGGCTATGAGATTCATCCTTGTGCCCCTTGCTACAAACACGACGCCCAAGCAAGAGCTCCATAAATGCTGCAGCTTGTGGGTGCATTTCTTTGCTGGCCTTTGGACAAATATTTATAGAGTACCTACCACATGCAGGGTCCTAGGCATGGGGGACGCAGCAGTGGACACAGCAAAGCCCCTCCCTTCCAAGTAGAAAAAGGCATAAATATATAAATAGTACATCATGTAAATACATACACAGTACCTTGGATGGCAGCAAGTGTTTTGAAGAAAGAGAACGGGAGGTGGAGGAAAGGGTATGGCCGAGGGCAGGGGGAGGGTGCGCCATCTGCGCTGGGCGCTGAGGGAAGCCCTTTCTGCAGGAAGTGAGGGGCTGAGCCCTGCACACCTCCTGGTCCTGGCCAAGGGAACAGCCAAGTACAGAGGCCTGGGACAGGGCGTGCTGGGCAGGTTCAAAGGCCAGCAAGAGCAACAGAGTGGCCGAATGGAGCGTGAGCAGAGGGGGGCGTGGAATGAAACCAGGTTCACTCAGGCAGAGCTCTTCAGGCTGCACTGAGGATGTTGGAGACAGAAAGGCACTGGAGGGTTTGGGGAGAGGAGTGTCAAAATCAGGCTCACGGGCTTCCCTGGTGGCGCAGTGGTTGAGAGTCCGCCTGCCGATGCGGGGGACGCGGGTTCGTGCCCCGGTCCGGGAGAATCCCACATGCCGCGGAGCGGCTGGGCCCGTGAGCCATGGCCGCTGAGCCTGCGCGTCCGGAGCCTGTGCTCCGCAACGGGAGAGGCCACAACAGTGAGAGGCCCGAGTACCGCAAAAAAAAAAAAAAAAAAAAATCAGGCTCACTCAGCCTGTGAAGAGCAGACCTGGGGAATAGAAAGCAGGGCAGAGAAGAGAGATCAGTTTTGAGGCTGCTGTAATCGTCCAGGTAAGAGAGGAAGACAGACTTTTAAGAAAACCAACAGCTCTCTGCTTTGGACCATGACTGTTGGTCTCTGGGTGTGAGAGCACAGCTCCTTCACATGCCCACTCTTGCCTGGAGGCGAGATCCCTGTTCAAAGTAGGTGCTTCCAAAGACCTTGGGATCCTGCCAACAGGGAAGTGGGAAGGAATCTTGTGCCAGAGATATGAGCCTGTCTGTGGGCAGGTGAGGGGCGCTGCCCTGGGTGGGCATCGGTGGGAGGTGAAGCCTGGAAGGAATTCCATGTTTGATTAGGGGTGCAATAATCTCACTCCAGACTTCAGCTCCTAAGAGAGGTGTGAACTTGGGCAGACAAACAGGAAGTAGGTCCCAGGTACAGAGCCTGCACTTGGTTTCTGTCCCCCAATTCCAGTGATGAGAAATCCCCACCACGTTCAGAACACTGGCCCTTCCTAACCAGAATCCTGCTTCTGACAAATGGAGAACATGCTTTAAACTGTACCAAGTGTAACAAGAATTCTTCTTCTAGATATTCCCATTTTTAAAAAAAGGGATGCACTGGAGAAATTGTGGAAACAGGTTCAGTTCTGCTCAGGAGTGGAGATGATATGAGGAAGGCCAACACAGACGCCTCGGTCCGTCTAAACACAAGCAACAGCAACCGGGGGCGGTACTAGTAACCAGTTCAGCCAACACCCAACCTGTAGCCAGTCTCAACTCCTACCTATCAGGGGATCCTCCTAAATTCTCTAGACATATGGAAATATTTGATAGGTCTTCTGGAGCCTGCAGAGTACAGAGTATAGCATAGCTATAGATTGATACATAATACACATCATATACATTAGATATACGTCATATATTTTTGTTTCTTGGCCTTTCAGCTTTATTATCTATCTGCGCAAAGTGAGAAACGTTACAAGCCTGTGTGCAATTTAAGTTTCTATATCTGAACTGCCCTGCAGCTCTGCCAGAGTTGCAGGAAGCTCCTTCTTGTCCTGTCGAGAGATCTCTCGGAGATCTGCTCTTGTATTGTTCTATTTAATAACGCATAAAGGGCTTCCCTGGTGGCGCAGTGGTTAAGAATCCGCCTGCCAACGCAGGGGACATGGGTTCGAGCACTGGCCCGGGAAGATCCCACATGCCGCGTAGCAACTAAGCCCGTGCGCCATAGCTACTGAGCCTGCACTCTAGAGCCGGCGGGGCACAACTACTGAGCCCATGTGCCACAACTACTGAAGCCTGCACACCTAGAGCCTGGGCTCCACAACAAGAGAGGCCACTGCAGTGAGAAGCCCGTGTACCACAACGAAGAGTAGCCCCCGCTCACCACGACTAGAGAAAGCCGGCACGCAGCAACGAAGACTCAACACAGCCAAAAGTAAATAAAAAATAAAATAAAATAACGCATAAAGATTAAGCACAAACTACACAAAGAGTGGCTTTTCTTTTTTCCCCCTCCTTTGGCTCAGTTACTGCATAACTGGAGGACAGAGTCAGGAGGTTTTACAGCCCATGCATGCCTCAAACTCCTCCACTTCCTGGTCAATCTCAGTTGCCACCCTCCAAAGTCAGGGGTGATCAGGGTGATCTACATCATAAGCATTTTCTGGTGATGGGATTTAACGGTCTTCAAGGCTCTAAGAAAGACTGGGGTGGGTTCAGAAGTTCTTGTAACCCCAAACCAGCAATTACAATTTTTTTTTCAGTATTAAAGTACTTGAAAAATATCTAAAATCAGCAGTATCTTCAGACATTTTACTCATCCTTTACCGACCCTTTCCTTATATTCCCCACACCCTTTTAATTTCTCTAGAATCCCTATTTGCTTCCTTTTCATCATTACCTAACCACCAAGTCCTGCTCTGCTCCCCTTGCCAATTTCAAAAGAACCACTGCAGGGTCTGTTCCTTATCCTCTCTAACAACCTGACCATCGAGTCTGCGATGTGATGCAGTGTGTCCCCCTCCACCCCCGATAATTAACGGCTCCGTATTCCTACTAAGTTGCCTCCAACCCAGTTCCCTCCAAAATGAAGCAGGATGACAAAGCACCTCGGCAGACCTGCACCTGACTTGTGTGTGGGTTTTCTGTGTTCCGAAAACCCTACGCCAGAGGGGAAAGGGACCTATCCTTCACAGCCCTGTGTGTGTATTTAAAGACAAAAGGAAAAAAAGGAACCCGACGAGGCTCTCAGAAGGGAATACTCTTCTGTAACTGGTGTTTACCATGTTCCACTGGGTGCTGAGGAGGAAGTGGTTACTATAACCCCAAGGGGGAAATGCTCGCTTGAAACAGGAAAATGGAACTCTTACTACTTTCCACTAGCAGCGTGCAAGAAACCGGCCACACCTGGAAACGCTTGCACAGCACTCTCCAGCGCTGAGTGTCTAAGACTCAGTCCTATTACCCTAAACCTTAAAAAGCACAGATCAGGACACAGATACAGCTCCACTTTTTTCCAGAAACATCTCAGCACTGGAAAAATTCTCACTATCACTTCTCTTACCTCTAAGCAGAGGGATGGCTAGGACCCCCTGGGCAGCTGAGGGGAGGAGAAGGGGAAGAAGCCCGGAAAGCAGACTGGAAAGAACACTCAACTAAGCAAGGGTCGGAAGACCTGGGTTTAGTCCCAGCTCTGCCATTTACTAGCTGTGGAACCTTCGGCAAGTTACTCAACCTCCCTGCTTCTCGGTTTCTACTTCCTCTATAAAACGGGGATATTATTAACTGCTCGGCTCACATCCTTGGCTGTTGTGAGATTGATATGGAATAAGGCATAAAGGTGAAGGCATAAAGGACGCTCCAACGTGCTATGCCCATGAAGGCTGTTACCATCAACAAGCTTCAAGTCTTTACAAAGCTTTCCTGAGTGCTGACCTCCGGCTCCTCCAGTCCATCCCCTCAGCTACATTTCCACTTGAGTACCTGCCCAACTCATCCTTTTGAGCCTTGTTTAATATCCTGCCCACAGTTCTGCAGAATTTTGGTAGAATACCCTAGAGAGTCTGGTCAGAGGATCTAAGCAAGAGCAAACAGAAAAAGTGGGGAGAAAGAAACAGAACTACGTAACCCTGGGCCCCTGCTCCCACATCTTCTACAATCAATCCAAAGACAAAGACTTCATCCTCAATGGCTAATGTGCCTGCTTGGTGGGTCAGAGTGGCCCCAGTTTGGAGTCATATTTTCCACTTATTAAAATGAACATCTGGCTGCTGTCTGATGCCTTTGTGTATGGTCTTTTAACTCACGATTACCTGCAGGGCAATTCTGATGTGTAAAGCAATGCAGAGAAAAGAATCACGGACACCCCCACGCTAATCCACGCCACTGTGCATGGTGCGAAAGCAGGCTGGGTCTGGCACAGAAGTCAGCCATCTTTGTTTACGTGCAAATTCTAATGAAGAAAAGCCACAACCAGCAGGTCCACACACTCATAAAGAACTGTGGGGACTTCTCTGGTGGCGCAATGGTTAAGAATCCGCCTGCCAATACAGGGGACAAGGGTTCGAGCCCTGGTCCGGGAAGATCCCGCATGCGGCGGAGCAACTAAGCCCATGTGCCACAACTACTGAGCCTGCGCTCTAGAGCCCGCGAGCCACAACTACTGAAGCCCGTGCGCCTAGAGTCCATGCTCCGCAACAAGAGAAGCCACCGCAGTGAGAAGCCTGCGCACCACAACGAAGAGTAGCCCCCGCTCGCCGCAACCAAAGAAAGCCCGCGCACATTAACAAAGACCCAACGCAGCCAAAAATAAATTTATTTTTAAAAGAACTGTGAATTAATTTAATCCAAGGACACCCCCACCCCACCCCCAGATCTTGGGTCCCAGGAACCATCCTGCTGTTTCATCTCAGTGGGAGGCAGGCCAGTTAAGGAAAGCCTGAGCTCCAGGGCCCTCTCCGCTCCCCGTGTGACCTTGAGCAGGCCACTGAACCCTCCAAAACCTTGGCTTCCTTATCTGTGAAACAGGGATAATAACAAGACATGCCCTGCCTGGCTCCCAAGGTTATTGTGACAACTAAGTGAGAAAACAGATGTGAAAGCGCTTTGCAAACCACAAAACATCATCCAAGTGCGAGGTATTACCTAGCAGAAGTGCCTGGAGAATAACCCCCAAATCTGGAAGTGTTTTATTGAATCCATTAATGGACATATATCCTGCATTCATTTAACAAGAATTTAAGGTAGCTGCCCGGAGGGATGCTTGAACAATTTCTAAAGAAGTTCATACAAGCAAGTTACAAAAACCACCACATGAACTGGAGAGTAGGCTTTGGGGATTTTTTTAAATAGGAAAACTGGAGATCTTTTACTTTTCTTCTTTCACTCTGATTTCTGCTTTAGGGCCTTGAAAAGGACTACCATAAGCATATTGTGTTGTCTTTTAGGTAGAACTATGCAGCGTAGCCTCCTCACATTTACACACATACACGCACACGCACACACGCGCGCACGCACACACACACACACACACACACACACACACACACACACACCGCCTTCCCACTTCTTCCCCCAGCACCTGGGACAGCAATTTGGCCAAACCTGCAAGCCCTCCCTTCCCGGACCCCAGCTGGGTTGGAAGTCTAGGGCTATTTGAAACTAGGTTTCCCTAAGATCTCCAGGCCAAAGGCATCCCCATCACACTTCCAGGAGGGTGTTGCCCTCAGGGAGGGACAGCACGAGTTTCCAGGACACACAAAGGCTTATTCTGCTCACAAAGGCTATTTACCAAGTCAGCCCAGCAAGTTTGCCAGAGCAGAGCTGGGACAGCCTCCTGAATACACTGCCTGGCAAGATACCCCTCTCTATTATTAGCACCAGGCAAGATGCCACCGGGCTGGGGAGAGACCTGTGTGTCAAGGTGGAGAAGGCAGGAAGAGGTGTGTGTGCAGGAGAGTAGCATGAAGAGCTGCTTGAGGTTTGAGGGGGAGGGAGGGGGCATTAAGGCTGTCTCTCCTTCCTCCTGAGTTCTCTAACCTCATCTGAACCTCAGACAAGCCCAGGCCCAGGATCACAAGGCCTGGAACTCAGACCCAGACCCAGATCCACTCTGGCTGGAGCGGAGAGGTGAGCTCCCACCCGCCTTCTGGGCCTCGCTGGGAGTCACCAGTGGCCGCTGCCCGCTCCCCCCGAGCTCCGGGCTGTGCCAGAGGCTGCAAGACGGAGGAGCCTGGAAAAACAGAGCGAGTGGGAAAGCTAGCGAGCCCCTTTCCACGGCAAAAACGCAACTTACTGCAGCCCTAACGGACATATGTTCCCACTGCGTAACAACTACCATTTTATTTATTTATTTTTATTGAAGTATAGTTGATTTACAATGTTTCAGGTGTATAGAAAAGTGATTCAGTTATACATATATATATCTATTCTTTTTCAGACTCTTTTCCATTATAGGTTATTACAAGATAGTGAATATAGTTCCCTGTGCTCTACAGTAGGCCCTTGTTGTTTACCAATTTTATATACAGTAGTGTCTATCTGTTAATCCCAAATTCCTAATTTATCCCCCTTCCCACCCCCGCTTTCCCCTGTGGGAACCCTAAGTTTGTTTTCTGTGTCTGTGAATCTGTTTCTGTTTTGTAAATAAATTCCTTCATATCTTTTTTGGGGGGGGTTCCACAAACAACTACCATTTGAAGAGAACCTTCTAGGGACTTCCCTGGCAGTCCAGTGGTTAAGACTTCACCTTCCAATGCAGGGGGTGCGGGTTCGATCCCTGGTCGGGGAGCTAAGATCCCACACGCCTCACAGCCAAAAAATCAAAACATAAAAGAGAAGCAATGTCGTAACAAATTCAATACAGACTTGAAAAATGGTCCACATCCAAAAAAACCTTAAATAAATAAAGAGGACCTTCTACATAAATCACGCTCAGTCCTTCACAAAGCGGGGCATCATGCTCACATTATAGACAAGAAAACAAGCTCGGGGAGGCTAAGTAAACTGCCCGGGAGAAGAAAGTGTCTAACACTGATGAAGACGGACAGCGTTGAAGGGGGAGATGACTAACTTCACTTCTATACATCTTGTAATGTATTATCCCGCCTGTACGGGTATTTCACTTATATTCTTTCACTCGCTGTATCAAGCTTGTAGAGGCATTACTTGAACATCAAATGAAGGAATTTTTTAAAAAGATATGTTGCCAGTCAGTGGTGATCTATATTTAAACAGATTTGTCCAATTCCAGAATATGCTCTCTGGTCACACATCTACACTTGTCCAAACCCAAACCGGGACATGGAAGCTGACCAAGATTATTTTTCTAACATTATTGCTATGAAAAATTTGACAAAAGAACCGGTTACTAAATGACAATTAGTTATTAAACATGACAAAAATGGCCTGGGGGAAAGAAAAGAAAATGACACAAAATGAAAACTGGCTGCCATGCACTCTTAGGACAGAGCATAGGAACCAAGGCTTCTACCTAGTGTTCAAGACCTCAGACTCTGGCTCAGGAGAGAAGAAAATAAAATCCCTGCGTAGCTGGCTGCGGACCTCTTATAGTATGCTGTCACACAGGGAAAGGGCTGAGCCCCTGTAGGAAACCAATTAGTCTAGTCTAGTGGTTAGAAACATGATCTCTGGAGCCAGGCCAAGTGTGAATTCTGGCTCTGCCATTTACTAGCCCTATGACTCCCGGTAAGCTTGTCTGTGCCCCATCCGTTTCCTCATCTGTGAAATGAGCATGGGACACAGTGAGATAGCATTAAATGCTCTCTAGGTGTTGTAGGAAAAAATGGGGTGTGAGAGGATGGTCATGTCCCAGGTATCGCGTGAGTCCCCAGGATGGGCCGCCAAGTGAGGGTCCTTGGCTTCGTGCAGGAAAGAATTCAAGAGCAAGCCATAGTTAAGTGAAAACAGGTTTATTTAGAGAGATACCTACTCCACAGACAGAGTGTAGGCCGTCCCAGGGCATGGGGTTGGAAAGGGCACTGGGAGAAACACATTCCACAGACAGAATGCATTCTGGTCTATCTCAAAAGGCCCCAAGGTGTGGGGTGGTTAGTTTTTATGGGCGGGGTAATTTCATAGGCTAATGAGGGGGAGGAATATTCTAACTATACTGGAGAAGGGGTGGGAATTTCTAGGAATTGGGCACCACCCATTTTTTGGCCTTTTATGGTCGGCCTTGGAACTGTCAAGGCACCTGTGGGTGTGTCATTTAGCATATGCTGATGTATTATACAATGAGTGTATAATGAGGCTCAAGGTCTACTGGAAGTCAAGTCTTCTGCCATTTTGGGCCTAGTAGGTTCTAACCAGTTTTTGTGGTATCCTGTTCTTCTTAATGGTTGTGTCATTCTTTTAATGATTGTGCCCTGCCCCCTTCCTTCCTGTCTCACAGGTGTCCATTTTTATTATCATTACCGTCCCAGTCAGAGAGAAAAAGAGTGAATTATCTATTCCAAAAAGAGCCAAGCTGCGCTAAGGCTTTGGTTGGGATTTTACATGGTCTTGACAACCCTGTTCACAAGAGGCTTACTCTAGGCTGCTCTCAGGAAAGAGGTTTCCTGTGTGAAGAGAGAGGCCTCCCAGGAAGTGACAAGGAGTGTCAATGAATTCTCCCAGGAAGAGAAACAGGGCAGGCACAGAGCGGATGCCAGGAAGTGGAGCATCCCCAAGGGGCAGGCCCCAGAGAAGGTGCTAGTAATGGGCGAATGGAGAATGGTGGCAGCCCGGAGGACAGACCAGCAGGAGAAAGCACACAGCCTCCAGGATTTTGGCTAGAGGATTTGGGGGCTGACTTCTTCATAGATACGGCCATGTATCCCAAAAAATGCGTGCCTCTCTAAACAGAGACCTCTGCCTCTCTATGTATCCATCTCCTTGCTGGTGTTTTCTTCCAATGGGGACAGCATCTATTTAGAATTTTAGAAAACGTCATTTTATTTCCATTTGTAAAAAGAAATTAGAATGTATCAAAATTCCAAAGAAAATTGTCCCTCTCTAACTTGACTGCCTACTTCCCCTGTACCCTTCTCTGCCTTTCTTAGTTTAGATTTCCAACCTGAAAATGAGTTGTCATATTCCGTGTTCTTGGAGTTTGGGGAGATCTGCAGCTAATTCGGCAACCCCAAGCTTGTCATGTCACTTCTGAGTCTCAGTCCACAAAACGGAAGGGTTAACCACATAAACTCAAAAACAATAGCTGGCTCTGAAATTCCGTGGTCTTGGGAGAATCTCAAAAAAGGCCAAATTGTGGTTACTGACCTGCATTAATATTCTGCTTCCCTTTTGAAGTGATTTTTAAGAGAGAAAGCAGATAAGAGAATGGAAAATTTGTACCTTATCAGAGTAACCCAAAAGAGTATACTTAAAATTGCATTTTGACAGTATGAAAGCAATTTTTTAAAAAAATGCTTAAAAATGTCTAACACGATAAGTATAGGTGATTTTCATTTCTTTATAGTTTTCTGGATTTATCCAATTGTCTACAATGGACGTATAACGTTTTCAAGAAACTTAAACGTTCCTGTTCCATATTATATTTCCTGAGAAAGGGTTAAGAAAGAATCTGACTTCAGAAATATCCCTCTTCACCACTGTGAACTGCCCTCACTCCCAACCAGGCAGAAACCTGACAAGAGTTAACGCGATGCCACGCGTGGGAGAAAGTGAAATGCGAAAAGCCTCTGACAACCTGTTGTTTTCCTACTGATGTGGGCACCTTGGCCCCGCGTCTACGCCTCTAACCTGCTTACGGAGACCACCTCCAAGCCTAAGACACATCTCTGGGCGGGTAGTGAACTCCCAAGCCGCCCTGGCCCCAGCAGGGGGTTGAAACTTAACCCAAAAGTCAGAAGGCTGAGCCCCCCGAGCCTCACGCCGACCACGTGACCGCGGCCCCGCCCCTGCCTTGAAGAGTCGCGGCGCTGGAGGGCGGGGCCGGAGCGCAGGGACCGGCGCACTGGGCTCACGAGCCGCCCAAATCAGCGCGACCCGGAAAGAGCGCCACGCTTTTGGAAATTTAATTCGCATTCCTTTGAGATTTGAGGTTCTAAATCCCTTTTGGCCGCGAGGTGGAAGGCAGGAAAGCCCGAGGGCAGCTGAGTACCGACAGGAGGAACAGAAACTCTTCCCCTAAAGAGATAAGACTGAACGTTTCAGGGTCCTTGTCTAAGAACAGCGGGTGGAGGAGTTACTGGACAGTTACTTTACCGTGATTAATTGTATTAAGTTAGCCACGATTTGTATTAAAAAGGGAAGCAAATCTGGGGAGGAAGCAAAAAGGGGACCCTGGCTTTTCAGCTTAGCTGGGATGCAACTCAAGCCGAAGAAAAGTCAGATCAAGGGAACTTAAGCCAAGAACTGTTGTCCAGGAGACATTTTAAATGCCTTCTGTCATCACAGGGATTTATGCTACCCTCTTGCCTTGAAGCCCACTGGACATAAGAGCGCTAGCCTGTCCCTGCGATAAACGGGGAAGAATGTTCCACCTCTTGCTGGGTGAATGTGAGGCCACACCACACTCCAACACACACACACACGCCTTGTGATGGCTAGGTGGGTGTGTTTCTTCATATGCTGAGAAAATGTCCCCAAACAGGAAATGGTCAGCCTGTGAGGTGAAGTCCTTGTGCCTGACAGTGCCTTTGAGAGGTACTGTCCTCTGAAACCAAAATTCACCAGGGATGGCAGAATTATTAGTGCCACCTCCGGTGGCCTTTCAGCTGAGCACCTTGGTCAGAAAATTAACCATCCGCTTTCTTTTACCACGTCAGACCGGGTGGTCTTGAGAGAAGATCTAACACTGTGTGGTGGGCTGTTGCCAGTTCCCACGGAGAAGCCAAATAGCTCCTTTCTTCCCAGCCTGTGGATCCTGCCTAGACCAGGCCTTCTGCTCTTGAGGGGTTTGACTTCACTTAACATTGGGTTGACCGGGCAGGTTCACTACTGCAGAGCAACAGACATCCCCGTCTTTAAAATGGGGCAGAGAAGGAAGGGGAAAGGATTCATATGCATCGGGTGTGCGTTCCATGCCTGGCACTGTGTGAGAGAGACTGTGTCCGTTCTCTCAGGCTTATCCACCACCCTGGCAAGGGCACAGAGTGGGTAAGTGTAGAAATTTTGATAAATCCAAGGCCCAGATCTAACCCAGTTCTGCTAGATGTCAGGCTGCCTTCCTGCAATTGCCTGGGGCACCTACATCAAGGTAGAAGATTTGATTTAAAAATTAAATATAGTATTTTATTTTAAAACCCAATTTGCATATTTTTGCATTGTACAGATTTGGATCTGTGCTTAGCGTTTCCCACCTGCAACATTTACATGCCTCAACCCGAGTGCTGAAAAAGGGAGTGAATGCAGGTCTACTAGCTGGCCATCTTTTTGGCATCCCTGCAGGACACACAGTTCTCCTGACAATACCTCACCTCCCTCTTCAAAACAAATACCTTCATTCCCACATCTGTCTTGAGAAACCCAGACTGGGAGTTTTCATGCTGCTTATAAAGCTTATAGGCTGGGACTTCCCTGGCAGCTCAGTGGTTAAGAATCAGCCTGCCAGTGCAGGGGACATGGGTTTGAGCCCTGGTCCGGGAAGATCCCACATGCCGCAGAGCAACTAAGCCTGTGCACCACAACTACTGAGCCTGCGCTCTAGAGCCCGCGAGCCACAACTACTGAAGCCCGCATGCCACAACCACTGAAGCCTGTGCACCTAGAGCCTGTGGTCCGCAACAAGAGAAGCCACCGCAATGAGACGCCCACGTGCCGCGCAACAAAGACCCAACGCAGCCAAAAATAAATAAATTAACTTAAAAAAAAAAGCTTACAGGCTGTCTGACATCATTAAATGAAAAGTCAGTGGCAGAGCTATCTGGAAAGATTGTAGCAGCCATGGAGGTGGGCCACCTAAAGGGCGGGCTGAAGAATTTCTTGGCCTCCTGAAGGATCCCAGGCAGCTGCCACCATCTAACTTCCGCTACTCAAAGGAGCACCGCCGGCTAGAGGCCTGGTGGGCGAGTGCAGTGGTCCTTACTCCTGGCTGCACAGCACCACCTGGGAGCATTACAACCATTGTTGCCTGGGTCCCACTCCCAGAGAGTCTGACGTATTTGGTTTGGACTGCAGTCTGGCATCGGGATTGCTTAACGCTCCCACGTTTCCAGTGTACAGCCTAGGGAAGAACCACTGGGCTAGTGTTTGGTCATAGTGGCCCCAAAGAGCTGGGAAAACAGAAGTAACATTCAGCAAGCCATTCGGGGTTCCTGAGGACTTCTGTTGACCAGCAGTGAAGGTGAGTTGGCAAGGTAGACCATAGGTTTCAGAGCCAAGCAAGCCGAAATCAGAACCCTAGCTCCAGCATGTTGCCCACTGTGTGACCTAGGCCAAGCCACTTAATGGTTCTGAGCCTTAGCTTCCTGGTCTGTAAAGTGGAGGTGTTAATAATAATACTTCCCTCACAGGGCTGTTCTAAGGACTAGCTGTACTAGGACATTGCCTGGCACGTATTAGGTCCTCGGTAGGTGATGCCCTGTTAACAAACCACCTAGGATTAACTCGCACTTGGTATGAAGAGAAGGGATGCTGTGGGCTGACGGCAGTCTTCAGCGGGGCCCCCTTGAGTGAGTGAGATTCATACCTCTTTGGGGAGGAGATCCATGAAGCTCGGAAGTGGCATGGGAGACAGGCAGGGCAGCCCTCCAAGCCTCCGGGACACCTCCCACTTTGGTTCCCCACCTCCAGTCCCCTTTTCACTTCCAAATTCAGCCTCAGGAGGAGGGATGTCCTCGGGGGAAAATCCAAATGCATTTGGCTACAGCTCTACCTCCCAAAGTGCGTGGCCATCAGATTGGATTGTGTCACCCTGGGTTATGTCACCCGAGGCAGCTCTGCCCAGGACAAGTCTGTCCGCCCAGGGACCCACGCCTCCTCCCTCCCTCCTACTTGATGCCATGACGTCAGGACGCTCCGAGGGG
Organism: Phocoena phocoena; assembly: GCF_963924675.1. Taxonomy (NCBI): domain Eukaryota; kingdom Metazoa; phylum Chordata; class Mammalia; order Artiodactyla; family Phocoenidae; genus Phocoena; species Phocoena phocoena. Next base: position 163,404,925 of record NC_089219.1, on the reverse strand, counting down.
AGCCAGGCCCCAGGGGTGCGGCCACACCACAGCAAACTGTCACCTGTCCTGTACAGACATGTGCAGACCTGGGTGGAAGAGACAGAGCTTGGGAATCTGTGACAGGTGTCCGAAGGCAGAGAGGAAGGGGGGAATCCCACTCCGGAACAACAGTTCCCCATTCATGCTCTGAGCAGCCCAGCATAAAAGACCCTGCTGCCAACACGGTGATGTCTCCTTTTCCTCTCCTCTCCTTCCTCCACATCCGCAGAGTTGATGGAGCTCTTCTGCATATACTATGTCACTTGACGCTCAAAACAGACCTGTGAGGCAGGCAACGCAGGGACTAAATTACCCTTGTTCATCAATAAGAAAACAGAAGCTCAGCAGATCCCATGATTTGCTCAAGGTCACAGAACTCATCAGGGGGCATAACCAGGACTTGAGTCCATGTCTGTGTACTGAGAACCCATTTCTCTCCACCACGCTATGTCCCCTTGCCCCTACCCATTTCAAAATCCCTCCCACTAGCTGTGTAGTGTAAGTCAATTGTGAAATATGGCGGAGCGGGGGGGGGGATAAGGAGAGGTGGCAGGCTTGATTTTCAATTCCAAAACTGTAAATGTGGGCAACACATCATTCCTTCTTTTCTATGCCTGTTTCCTATCTTCAACTGACAAATGGCCAAGCCACCTACCCAAGGCCAGGTTATAGGAGGACTAGAAAACCAACCACCAAGCCCCTTACAAGATCTATGCCCCAGAGCAGAGCTTTAATCTTACCAAACTTCATTTTAAAAAATTAAGGAAATGAGGATAGTGCAAGGTATTTTGCAAAGAGAGTTTATTCGTTGCTGATCCCAAGTGGGAAATGTTAAGTTCCAGCCAAAGAAGGCACAGATATCCTGCTAATTCCCCAAGGCGTGCTCCATACTGACAAACCATCTGGCTTGATGGGTCTCAGGGAAATGTCCAATACAAACAGTAAATGAACTTGAAACAGTAGAAAAGTAGCCCCTGTACAGCACCCAATTCTCACCAACAGAATTCTCTCCTGCCCTTAGCATGAAGTAGTGATGTGGCGCTATTAGGAACAAAAGCGAGGGGAATGAGATGGAACCCACCCAAGCGTTACCAGAAGGGAATGTGGGAGAAGTACAGACTCATCCCCGAAGGACTCAGGGCAGGAGAAACTCCTGCTCGTCTGTTACCAGGCCCTCTCCAACCGGCCCGCCTGGCACAAGGCTTCCGGTAGGAAATGAGCACCACCCAGGCAGCAGAGAAGCCAGCCCTTAGACCCCACCAACCTCCTTCAAAAGCCTGTGCGGAATGCCTACACTTGGGTTCATGGAGCAGCCCTTCTGGCGGTGAGCGGGGAGGGGTGGACGAAAGGTAGCTCTTTTTTTATTTTTTATTTTAAACCAAAAAGGGACATGCACAGGTACAGTCCCTACAAACCCGAAATCACACATGACCCAGAACTGGGGTCTCTAAGAGCCCTTTCTCCTCAGGCAGGAAGTCGTTTCCACAATGGAGGAAGCCAGTGAAAGCCCTTGCGGGGGCCAGGTACAGGACTACAAATGCACGCATGCAGGGTTATCATTTGCCATTCAGGGAGAAGCCAGAAAGTGTGCAGTCATTCACATCTACAGATAAGAAAACCCAGGCACAGGGGCCTAAATGACTCGCCCAGAGGGACACAGGGGGGTTCAGAGGCCACTGTGCTGTCCTCTCCATCCTGGCACCCTGCCTCCTGCCCTCCGCCACTCATGCCCAGGGGTCAGCATTCCCGGGGCAGCAGAATATAGAACTCAGGATCAGACTGATCGACAGGTCCATCGAAAGAAACCAAGGTGGGGAATGAAGGAGGTAGCCTTCCATGCACCAGGAGGGAAACAGCCCATCAACGGGAACAACATGGTCGGAGAGTCATCCCAAAGTCCCTGTCGTCGGAGTTGCCTCTCTACACCTAGATGTGTTGTTGCCGTTTTCAAACCTCGACATGTCCTCTTGTCACTCACAGGATATCTGGATCTACTGAGAGTGATGCCCGTCAAAATTCGGCCTCCGTTGAGCTCAATGTTCAGTACCCTCGGTACAGACACTCCGGCACTTCCCCACCCCCTGCCCCACCGTCCTGGGACGCCGCTCACTCACCATTTCCCGGTCCCACCACACTCTCTCAAGTCTCTCGGTTGTTGGCCCTTCTGACATGGAATCTTCCCTCCCTGTCCAGCCACCGATGTCCAGCTCACCAGCGAAGACGTGGCTCCACCGACCCCGCGTCCAGGAAGCCTTCACGGATGGCTCTGGGCTGGAGGCTTCCCAGCGTGCCCCACGGCCCTGCCCTGCCACTCCCAGGCTCCGGACCTGATTGCACCGCTGTGACCAGCTACACCTCCAGCTCCTCCAGGGCAGGCAGTGGGTCTCGCTCAGCTGGAATGCTTAGCATGTAACAAGTGTTTAGTTCAGTGTTTATAAAATGAACTAATGAAAAGTCCAAACACACTGTAGAAGGAAAAAGAAAAATCCCCTTTCTTGATTACAGAGCTCTTGATCTGGGGAAGTGAAGCGGCTTCTGAGTGCCAGGAGGGCAGGGGACTGATGGGCAGCCTTCGGGAAGAGGCCTTCCCTGAGCAGATAGATGTGGAGCAACACAGGAGCTGATGATGGGTGTCAGCAGCTGAGTGAAGAGTCGGGGGAGGATGACGATACCCACCCCCGATTAACGGGACAAGTTGCCACAGGAAAGCGAATAGCTCGTCCAGCATGGTAGATAAGGCCCGTGCCCACAGGACTCCCAGGGAACTTCAGGAGATCCCAAGGGAAAGCCATGTGGGCTAGCAGGCTTCCCAACTGGTTTTGGCTGGAGAACGTCTCCAATTCCTTAGCCGCCCAGTGAGCCTAATTCCACTTCTGGGCGTGCCTCGTATTGACCGAAAAGGAGGGCATGGTTAGTTACCAAAGGACATTGAAAAATTCCCTCGGGTTCACACAGATACCATTACTGGACTCGGGTCCCCTCCAGCATTTTGCAGTCCAGAGCTGGGGATCCACCTTGGGCTTTGGGAAAATGGGATAAATTCAGAAGGATCGGACCATTCAAGCAAGGCTCCTTGGGAAAACACGCCCAGTGGGAAAACACGAAGCTCCTGCACCGCCCCTCCCCAGCCTCTGAGAGGCCCCGCCTCCTCCAGCCTGAGCTGTGAGCGCCCTCCACCCAGCACAGACCAACCCAGCGCTAAAAGTGCCTCCTGCCCACCTAGGATTCCCTTCTGTAGTATTAGCTATGCACAATGTTGGAAAAGGGCACCCAAAGGGTCTGGGTGTATATGTGCCTGGGGGCTACTTGTGGCTGCTTTATGGCGATGGGAGGGGCAGAACATGAGGTGCAGGAGGACACGTGGGGAGAGGAAAGGTGCTGCTGGGGAGGATCTGACTGTGTGACAACAAAAGCCCCCAGAGGGCTCGCCTGGCTGGGTGCACGGCCTGAACCTCCAGGGAGTGCTGCGGCCCTGGACCAACCCCTGCCTCACTGATGTGGTACAAGTCATCTGCTGCCTTGAGTTTCGAGTTCTGTAGTTGGTGAGCAAAAAGGAATACCTAAAAAAGGAATCTTTCTATAGCGTCATTTACACGTGGGCTGAAGTTAAGTTAGTTCAGGGTGGAGCAAAGTAAACTCTGGTTAAGAGGAGAACGCAGAAACAGAGCATAGGGATAGGAAATAGGAATGCTGCCGAATATTTAGCCCATGAGGTATGGAACCATGAATTATTTGTTTAGAGAGCTCTTTCAGGGTCATGAGTCCACAGCTCTCATCCTTGGATGGAAACAAAAACCTCACCCACTGCCCACACAGAGCTGCCAAAAGTGGGCCTTTTTAGGGGCCACCGGAGGGTCTCAGCTGCCATCTGCTGTGTTCCATGTCCCCCAAGGCTCCCTGGTTTCTGTTCTCCAGCCCAGGGGTCAGCCTGGAAAAGAGCCTCTGCCTTTTGTCCCCGGAAACGGCTTCCTCCAGCGTAAAGGAACGTGAGCGAGCTCTGACACGAAGTCTGCTTCTGAGCTTGCAGACTTGAAGCCAGTGAAACCGAGGAGTCCCCTGAAATCCTGGTCCTAGCAGCTCCACTCACCTGGAGACACAGTGCCTCCTGCCCTCCCTCGGCCCTGCCTGCAGCAGAGACAGCCAAGCAGATGCCAGTGAGGGCCAGGGCAGCTCCGTGATCGATCCGCACCTTCAAGGGCCCCTTACACGTGGCCCTCTGCGAGGCAACAGAGGCTGAGGTCAAAAGACAGCATCCCACACCTCCTCAGGGAGCTCACCAGCTCCTGCAGGCATCTGGGGAGAGGGTAGAGCTGCCCCTGGGAACCAGGACCAGCCAAGGGTGTCTGCAACAACCTTTTCCCCCCTGTTTATTTTTTTAAACAAGAAACAGGAGAAAGCACCCAACCTTCCTAAATTTTCCTTAGGATAAGGAAAAGTGGAAGCTTATATACCAAGTCTGGCCCAAATCCAAGGCAAGGGAAAAAAAACCCTGGGCCTAACCCATCTTATAGAGCTAAGCGCCGATTCCAAGTCCCTCTGAAATGACAAACTAGACTAGTGATATTCCTGTAAAGAAGATCCCTGCAGCCCCGAAGGGCCCAGAAAAGAAGAGTGCTCCCTTTATCACCGCAGCCCTCTATGTGACAGCTGCCATGTTGGGCAGAGCTGTTCCTGGAGACCCAGAATGTAAACCCCCGGCTCTGCCAGGACGGCCCCATCTGTTTAGCGTCTCCTGTAAGACAAAGAGAAGAGCCACACCCATCCCACTATATTTGGCATTAGGTAATAATGAAGGCCACGAGGAGAAAGGAGGAAGGGAGGTCTCGTCACCAAAGCAGCCCTGACGGCAGACACACTGCTGGGCCCATGGCCCGATGCTAACGAGGCCCATCGCAATTAGGGGGATGCTCAGAGCCACGGGATCTCAGAGCCAGTGCAACATTCCCATGTGTGGGAGGAGCCTATCCAGCCCAGGACAGAGCTTTTATGCCAGAACCTTCTCCCCTGCCTTCCACCTGGCGTCTGGAACAATCCCTGCATCCTCCTCTCTGCCCAAGTCACCAACTACCCACGGAGGCTGGTATGATTCACTGGTCAAACCAAAGACAGACACCCTTGGTGGGGGGGAAGGGAGGGTGGTGGTTGGATTTGAACCCTTTATGCTCCAGTCACCAATCCTTCGGCCCCCAACGCCCACACACAAGCCCTCCCCACTTTACTGACATCCAGATTCCACGCCACTAGCTTGGGACAGACGGAGTTTGTTCTCCGACTTCCTCAGGGTATTTAGTGACTCTTCATCCAAAGAGCTCTCTCCAAGGAGAGATGCTTAGCTTTACGAAAATACCTAAAGCTACTGGGGAATGTTTTCTTGCCAAGATATCTGACAACTGGCCTATTTTTAAAGTCCCAACCAATAATCTTTGAGAGGTACTCTACACACAGGCAAGGAGGCGATGAGCAAAAAAGTAATGAGACCAGTATTAGGTTTCTGTTTTTCAATCAAGCCAGAATCTACCCAACCAAATAAACAATATTTTCTTCAAAGGGGTCTCCTTAGGGGGCCCTGCCCTCGTTGCACTGGTGCTTTGTTTGTTCAGAACACTTTTGGGAAGTCCTGTCGCAGCAGAGCCTCTGTTTTACATATAGTCCGGCATAATGTCATAAGCACTGAACTAGCCGCTGCTACTGTGAGCCAGGCACTGTTTAGGCCCCGAGGCCACACAGGTAAATAAAACAAGGCCTGTCCCAGCAAGGTGCTCACCATCTGGTGGAGAAGGGAGGAGAAAGGGAACAAAGATTTGGGGGGGAATGCATACCATAAGCCAGGTACTGGGCTAACAGCTTTTGCTACATTGCCTTTAATACACGCACACCAAAAAAAAAGGTCCTCTTAAATGCAAAGACTGAGACTGAGTGAGGTTCAGTGATTTAGCCAAAGTCACACAACCCGGGAATTACAGGACCGGTGCTGGCCCCAGGCTGCCAGGCTCCCAGCTGGATCTCCCACCACGGCAGCACCCGGCAGTAAACAGGCCATCCTAGTACAGGAGGTGAGGTGGGGCTGGTCAGAAGAGGCTGCTCAGAGCAGGGAAACTCCATCTGGGCCCAGGGGAGGAGCTTGCCACGCGTGTCTCCTCTTGTGTCGAGAGCCTGCCTTGCACGCGCCTACTGTTTATCCTTTCGTCAGGACTCTGTGACAAGCCAGGTGGGCAGGGAGAGTTTCTCCAGATATTAAACAGGACTCTTATACCCTAACAATTTATGTAAACGTAGACAGACAGACGGACACTCAGACACAACCAGATGTGCCTCACTCACTCACACAGAGTACCATCCACGCAACTTGTCAACCTCACGAGGAGGCAGGGAAAGCAGGCCTTCATCCCAACATGTCAAAACTAGTTTCTTACAATAGCCAAAAGGTGGAAACCACCCAAGTATCCATCAATGGATGAATGCATGAACGAAATGTGCTCTACACTTACAATGGAATGTTATTCAGCCCTGAACAGGAAGGAAATTCTGACTCGTGGATGAACCTTGAAGATATCATGCTAAGTGAAATAAGTCAGTCACAAAAAGACAAATACTATATGTCTCCACTGATATGAGGGACCGAGAGTGGTCCAATTCATAGAGACAGAAAGTGGAATGGTGGCTGCCGGGGGCTGGGAGGGAGGGATGGGGAGTTAGTGTTTAATGGGTATGGAGTTTCAGTTCGGGAAGGTGAAAAGGTTCTGGAGATGGATGGCTCTGGTGTTGGCTACACAACAATGTGAATGTACTTAGTGCCACAGAAATGCACACTTAAAGACGGTTAAAATGGTAAATTTTATGCTGGAGAGGATGTGGAGAAAAGGGACCCTCCTACACTTTGGTTGGTAATGTAAACTGATGCAGTCACTACGGCAAACAGTATGGAAGTTCCTCAAAAAACTAAAAATAGAGTTACCATATGATCCAGCAATCCCACTCCTGGGCATATATCCAGAGAAAGCTCTAATTCGAAAAGATACATGCACACCAATGTTCATAGCAGCACTATTTACAATAGTCAAGACATGGAAGCAACCTAAGTGTCCACCTATGTATGAATGGATACAGAAGATGTGGTGTGTGTATATATAATGGAATACTACTCAGCCATAAAAAAGAATGAAACAATGCCATTTGCAGCAACATGGATGGACCTAGAGATTATCACACTAAGTGAGGTAAGTCAGACAGAGAAAGACAAATATATCACTTATATGTGGAATCTAAAATATGACACAAATGGACTTATTTACAAAACAGAAACAGACTCACAGACATAGAAAACAAACTTATGGTTACCAAAGGGGAAAGGGGGTGGTGGAGGGATAAATTAGGATTTGGGATTAGCAGGTACAAACTACTCTATATCAAATAGATAAACAACAAGGTCCTACAGTATAGCACAGGAAACTATATTCAATATCTTGTAATAACCTATAATGAAAAAGGATATATATATCTGAATCACTGTGCTGTATACCAGAATCTAACACAACATTGTAAATCAGCTATACTTCAATTTTTTTTAAAAAAAAGTAAATTTTCCACACTTAAAAAAAAATTTGTTTATTCTCCTTGGGAGTGAGATGCATATTCTTTTCCTCAAATTAACCGCAGACACATTCATAAGATCAGTTTCTTCTATTCTCTTCCCAACCTCAGGCCATAAGGCTTCCAGTGTCAGCAGCAGGCAGTGGCCGAGTGCAGCTGTACACACAGTAAGCAGACATTCTAGAATGAGCCCCAGAAAAAGCCCCCAAACGTATATAAATGTCTTAGCTCGAGCCTGAATCAACAGGAGGAAACGGAGGACCTAGAATTAGCAGACACATGCCCCCTCCCAAGTTGCAAAACAGTATTTTGGCTCGTGTAGTTGGCCCAATACAGAGCACAGCAAATAATTTTGATGCAGGAACAATAAAAAGAGACTTCTGGTACTAAGACTGATGTGTTAAGGAAAACTTTGTTCTCTGACCAATTTCAACTTTCCCTGATAAATAATAATGCTGTAATGCCCAGGAGTCTGTCCTGTCACCTCAACAGCTGTGTACTCTGCTTCCAAATATTTCTTCTGTGTTGCTTCCATCTCTCCCCATGGAGTCTTTGTACGTGATGAGTTCAGTTTTAAATGACCCCAAACTAAAAATAAACACAGAAGAGCTCTGGGAGCAGCTCTAGATTGTATCAGCCCTAATCCCCAAGGCAAGTTGCAGTGGGTCCCGGGAGGCCCAACCACGACCCACCCAGAGTCCATAGCGGCTACTCTTTGTCCTGGGCTCCCAGGTACCGGCTGGAGACCACATGGTGACTTATGAAGGGCCGGTAATGAAACATAACAGCTCTGGGAAAACAAGGATAAAAGGCCTGGGGTGGGGAGGTGGGGGGGTGGGGGTCAGTATTTATCAAGGGCCTACTATGTGCACGATGCTAGACCTTAATTTTTCATGAGCCTTCACAACCGTATAGGTGTCCAGTTTAATGAAGGAGAAGAAATTCAGCGATCTGCCCAAAAAGAAGGGCTAGAATTCAACTCCAAGTCATCTGACTCCACAGTTTACACTCTTTCCATTACGCTCAGCTGCCTCTCACAATGCCTTTTATATATTTTTTTAAATCTCACTTGTCTGTATTCTAAGCTTTCCCAAGTTTTCTGTAGGCCCCAGCCCAGTCCAACTTTCCATTTGAGTAAAAAGAACATCTTCCCAGCTGCTGTGTCCCAAGTCACGTGAAATGGCGGGAAGAGGTTTCCAAAACCCAAGTCCAAAAGCCTCTTCAAATAAATAGGAAACTGGAACTTATTTTTAAAGGGGTAAGCTTCTAAAGAAAGCACCCTCATTCTGCAGCCCTGAAATCCTCAACAGAAACCAGGGCCGATCTCCACCCTACCCGGCCCCAAAGGAGCTGAGGCTGAACTTGGCCTCTAGAGAGCCTGCGGGTCCGGGCCATGCTGGCTAGTTCTGAGCCACCACTTTAAGGAAAAGTCACATCACACCACCACCCGGCTGAACCCCAAAGAAAGAGCTGGAGGGCACATGGTGTTCCAGAAACTTAGCTTCACCTGCATAACTATTAATGTCCAGAATATAAATACTCAAGTTTGAGGAACATGCCAACTTCTTAAGAAATGGAAAGAACGAAAGAGACAGGCCGACTCACCATGCGACAGCACCTTGTGGAAGTATTTTTGCCAATGCGAACGCTGTCTCTCATTTCTCCTCCTCCTCTTTTCCTAACACGTACCAACAACCAGCAGACAATAAAATCTCAACATCTGGCCCTAAGTCCACGGCTCTGGTCTCCTGGCCCTGGAGCTACTTCAGACCCGACTGGAACAGAGCTCGCTGGTCAGGGAACAAAGCAGGCATTTCGGTCCAGTTTGCTGCTTTTGTCCGAGGACCAAAGAGCCCTTCGAGGCCACACTGTTACAACAGACCTTCTGGTCAACTGCTGGGAGCAGACAGCACAGAGCTTTTCCAGAAGCTGGACTAAACTTACTGCGTGGAATGGGAGGCCCAGGAGCCCAAAAGCAGAGCACGAAAGACACTGAGTTTGCCTCGGGCTTCTGTTAGGAGTTAGGGCCCTCCATCACCCCCTTCCACCTCTCCTGCCTTTTCCTGGCTGGTCTAAACCGAATACCATCAAGCAATGCTGAGAACCTCTTTATACACAGAGATTAGGGAAACGCTTGTCTAAGAGTCATGGTTTTAAGAACTTAATTTCTAGACTTTAGAACCACTTTCTATGTCCATAGCAGGCAGTCCTCCCATGAGTTCACATCATGTGCTGACACCATGGGTCAGACGGAAGGGTTACGTCGGGGGCTGATGTGTATCTTATTCCCCTTTCCTGGATGACCCCAATTTCCCCACAAAGCCTCGTGTGGTTCTTTTAAGAGAACTCAAGTTATCCGAGGGCCCCAGCCACAGGGGATCTCCCAGCGCACTCTGCTTACTATACTTGTCTTCAGGGACAGCCCAAAAGAACTCCACTGGGTGTTCACAGAATCACTACGAGTAACCCTTAAGATAGCACAGAGAGTACGAGAAGGCTCAGAGGACTACAGACAGGTCGATATGCATTTGCCTAATGTTCTGCCAACCTGGATTCTGGAAGCTGCCAACTGGCAAACAAAGGGCCGGATTATAGAACAAGTGATTTGTGAACAAACAGAGAAAAGTAGAAATTGCTAACAGTCTAATGCATTCAGTACGAAAAAAATCTCAACAAACCACTCTCGTTTCTTCTTTGGATGCAGGCTACAAAACCAGGAAGAATGCCACAGAGAATGTGTTTATATCTCACCAAGTTGCATGAAGAAGCAGAGAAATAAAATCTGCACGAGAGTGTGGCTGAACAGTTTTGAAGCTGTTTGAACTACATCCTGGGGACTATTGACAACAGACCTTTCGGAACCTTGAGGGATGCTTCTGTTAGGACCCCACAGGGTTCCTTCCTGAGTCTAATCCTAGACAGCCTTTTCACTGATATCAATGACTTCTTATAACTGGTGAATACAGCAGGACTAACTGGTCTGGAATGCCTTCCATCATAACTGACCAGATGAACTGGACGCCCATATTGCACATCACAGTTTTATCAAGTACTTTCGCATATCTTATCTCATTTGAGCCTCCCAAGTGAGGGAGCCTGGGATCGGGACCCTCATTTTGCAGCTGAAGAAACTCAGACTCAGCCATCAGGGTTTCTCAACCTCTACCGTACTGACAGTTCGGATGGAGTAGTTCTTTGTTCTGCTGTGCATGTAGGTTGTTGAGCAGCGTCCATGACCTCTACCCATAAAATACCAGTAGCACCCCCTCCCTTGTAGTTGTGACAGACAAAAAATGTCTCTAGGTCCAGAGTTAAAAAGTTGCCAGGGCTGTATTTGCATTCAAGTCTCCTTATTCTTCCTACCCTTGCAAAAAGCTGGGCGGGACAGTGAATAGGATAAATCACAGAAATTCACAGGAGTCAGAATTACCTTGAGTGAAATGGTAGGCCAAAATCAATAATAAAAGAGAATGGAGTCCGTATTTTGGTGTTAAAGATACCCATTGCGCCGTAAGGCTGATGCCGGTTTAACAGCAGTTATATACGGCAGACCGGGGGCGGGGGCTGAGCTCGTGAAGTACAGGTGTCTCCCGCCCTTCAATCCAGCTCCGCTGCCCCAGCACCTCCCCGTGGTCCTGTCTCCCCTCCCCACCCATGGCAGAGGACCCTGAGACACTGCAGAGCCCCCGCTGCCCCTGGAGAACTTGCCTCCACCCCATCCTCACCCTGCCCTTCCGAGGAGTCCGGCGTGCCGTAAAACTGGCAGACAGACAGCAAGAAGGAAGAGAGGGGAAAGGAAGGGAGGTGGGGGAAATGGCTAGAAGTGGAGGAGGGCAATGGAGAAAATATGGCAAGGCCCACACCACCAATGGTACCCCCAGTGCGGGGGCATTGCAGGAGGATGCGGGCAGGGAGAGGGCGGAAGGGCCCTAGGCCCAGGACCAAGAAGAAAAGAGAAAAAGGCAGAGCAGGGGAAAAGACTCATGGCCCCCAGCCCTCCAACTGTCATTCCCACTTTCATTTTCCCTCGTCCCTCCAGCTCCTGCCTGCCCCTCACCTAGGACACCCAGCTTCGCCCACTACCCGCTCACTAATGCCCTACCTGAGAGTCTTTGGAATTCAATATAATTGGTTAAAATCCTGGCTTTACCAATTACTAGCTGTATGATTTGGTCCAATTATTTAATCTCTCTAAGCCTCAGTTGCCTTATCTGTGAAATGGGGATAATAGTTTTGCTCATAGTTTTGCTATGGGATTAAATGAGAATTAGGTTGGCCCACAAAAAGTGCTCCTGGTACCTGGAATTAGATGTAATGGACAACCCTGGCAGGTGGACAGTAACCTTATTCTATTACCCCGTGTGCCAGCTCCCACCTCTGACGAGGCCACAGCTGAGAGAGGAAACGGTGGCGGGCCAGGCCCTGCACCTTCTCCTCCGTTTCCTGAGGACATCGTCTTCCAGTTGGAGCATTAGCTGCTCCTGTTTCTCAGGGTCCCTTCAGAGACAAAGTGACCACTAAGAAGACCGATTTTCTCCGGAGAAGTCACTGCTGGCATTAGCAATGAGGGAGACAACACACAACACCTTGACGTCCAGTGAGGGCTCTGCATATCTTCTAAGTGCTTCATCCCACTTAGTAAGGTCACAGAATCTCAGAGCTGAGACACTGCAGAGGTGACATGGTCCCAGCCTCCCCCTTAGGCTTGAGTCCCCCTTAGGGATTGCAGGGAGCTCGGCACAACCCGTCCCCACTCCCAGGAAACATCCCCAGCACGGATCACACTCAGGGATGCCAGCCTCCTACATAAGGACAGGTAAAGTGTCCCTGATTAAAAAGAGGACGCACCCTGACGTTCATTCATCCAGCCTTCTTGGGAACAAATCATACCAGGAACCACTAAACAAACTGGTTCACTTGAATTTGGAGTTGTAATCATCTGAGAATAATAACCATATAGTTCACTGAACCAGAAAACATGGGCAAGCGTCGACTACAAGTTGGTAGGTCCAGGAGGAAATCCACTGATTCAGGCTACGTGCCTGTCGCAAGGTGGTTAAACCTTTCTGCATCTGTTTCTTTGGCTGAGAGATGGCGGAAATAATCACCGTGGGGTGTGATGAAGGATTAACGCATTGAAGGGCACGGTGCAGTGTTTGGCGAATATTCAACAGAGGTGAAGTTTCTTTCCCTTTTCTCCACCAATAAGCAAATCTGAAAAGATCACGAACGCACAGTACGGCGAACACGAGAAACAGAATCCCCGCCTTGGAGACGAGCGAGCACAGGAGACAGAGCTCTGGCACGAGCCAGTGAAGGCACCGGTTCCTCTTCTTGGCACCCTCCCTGCCCGGACATCGGGTCCGGGATCCCTTTGCTCCGGTTCTCCAACTCTGCAGTTGACATCTAGCCACTTCCACGCTGAGGGGGAAGCTGACATGGAGCACATCTCACATGAAGACGGGCTCCACGTGGTTCCCAGCACTCTAATCAGGGCTCAGTCACTTCTCAGCACAACTGCCGGGGCTGGAGGGTGGGTGATTACAGGGGAAGACGCCGGCAGCCCGCTCCGGGTGGCATGAGTGAGAGAGACACAACTCTCAGGATCTTTGCCCAGAACCCTGACCTCTCCCAGCAAGGGCTGCCCCAGCGAGGCCACGGGTCTCCGGCCTCGCCTGGCACATTGGGCCCCAGCCATGCCCCAGGCCAGGGCCCTTAGCTAGGATTGTTGGTGTCTCCTGGGAGACCACACAGAGGTGGGTGAGGGCCTGAGGGGTTAGGACTGAGGGGCGACGGGCTCTCGAGCCTTCCTTGCCCAAGCCAAGCCCTCAAAGGGAAAAGTAACTTCCAAAGCCGAACCCTAAAAGGAGGGCAGAATTTGGTGATGTGGCCGGTCCTCTGCTACACGTTATCCCCCAAAAGTGCCTTTCCACATGCATGAAGGCTGAAGCAGCTCCTCAGAGATCATTCCAGGGAAGGGCCCTGTCACAGTGGGCAAGGACAGCCAGCAACACAAAGGGCCCCAGAGAGGCGCGAACAGTCTCTTGGGACAGGGCTGGTCAAAGCTACCAGGCCCAGAGGCACATGTGTCACACTGCCCCCTCCAGACAGATGGTGTGGCACTGTCCCGCGGCAGGACAGCACCACAGGCTGAAGGGCAGCTTTGGGTTTCTCTGCCCAACCGGTTCAAACCTTGTTTTCTGTTCCCTAAATGTCATGGATGTGACTGTCAAGGGGCCAAGAGGAATCACTCACACTGGACAGTTTCCTAAGGGCAGAAGATACGTTGAATTTCTGTTTCTGCAGCACCTAGCATGGTGTCTGGCCTGGGGTGGATGTTCAGGAAATCTCTGTTGATGTGAAAGATGAGAAAGGTCACTGACTCGTTAAGGCCTCTAAAGCAGCAGTTACAGCTCATTTCTGGACTGCATGCGGCTGGCCTCAGGACAGAGGGGCAGGGCTCGGGAAGCTGAATGCATGGGTGATGAGAAACCTCTCTTAACTGAGAATGTGGATGCTGTGAGCTAATTAGAGGAGAAGCGCCTTTCAGAATCGTGAGGCTGGGAAGTGTGTGTCTTTTCACTTCATTTCGCCTCTCCCCAAGCTCAGAGCAGGGCCCGACCAAACCACACCTGGAAAGACAGAGGCTCGGTGACAGGTACTGTTCACTCACATTTGAATGGGTCATAACTCCAGCAGCTGGAGACAAACAGAAAAGATGCACGTGGCCCATCCCAAAGCTCGGGAGCTGCTGACTGAGGCCAGAGCATCAGGAAGAGGAGAGGCGTCACGTGCAGGAGGTCCTGGAAGGCTGCATCCTGGATGGGGCAACCCTCTCCCCGCCAGGCCACTGAGCTCGAACTCAGCCCTGCGCCTGGCTTCTCCTCCCCTGCTGCTGACTCGGCACTCACAGATCTGCTGATGAGCTCCAGGAAGAGCCCTGGGCACCACTCGCTCTGCTGTGCTGGTCACAGCTCAGGCCTCTCCAACCTGCTGCACTTACTTGCTTAAAATGAAGAAGATTGAACCTGGCAGCTCAAGAAAGAGCTGGAAAACTCATATCAAACCAGGGTCATCTGGAAACTGCAACAAACTGCTGGGGAGGACCCAGGGAGCAGCTGATGGCCAAGGAACAATGCCTTAAGTTTCCCTTGGGTTTCTTGAACTCTCCAAGGCCCTGTGGCCTCCTCTCCCCCCGTGGCCTCCTCTCCCCCCAACCATCTTCCATAAAGAACAGCCCTGACTTTCTAACACATTGATAATAAGGGTCTATCAGGCCAAGAGAGAGGGAAAGGTCCCAGCCAAAAGGGAAGCATTCAGTGGGCCGTCTGTTTAGTAGGAAAGCTGAGTAGGCGGCCTCCCAGTCACAGTGGCACTGGGACAGAGTAAGGAAAGGTTCAAGGGCAGGATGCCTGGAGGATGACCTCTGAGGGTCTTAGCACCACCAGGCACCCACTGGCTGCTGACCACACTGATTCCCTAGTCTAACAGCCTATACTGAGAGGCAGGGGAGAGCAGAGTAGTTCAGAGCCCAGACCCCAGAGCCAGGCTGCCTATTTTCACATACTAGAACTTTCTCTGAGACCTGAGAAGTTACTTAACCTGTGTCTCAGTTTCATCATCTGCAAAACAGATATATTAACAGCCTTACCTCACAGGGCCATCATGAGGATTAAATAAGCCAAGAGATTGAAAACGCCGAGAACAATGCCTGGCCCATAGTAAACCCACAGTAGTTAACTATTATCGTCTTTACTGTCAGGTTTCTGAGAGCAGTCCTCACTCGGATATTCTCCGCAGTGCCCAGTGTAGCACGGCCTCATCGATGTAAAACAAAAACAATTAGTACCGTTTACCACGTATGCACCGTGGAGACTTACATGACTCACTCCCCACATAAGCCCAATGCAGGAAGTATTTTCACAGAAGATAAATATCTTGCCTAAGATGATACCAGTAACTGTCCAGGCTGGGATTGAAACTCAGCCTCTGACTACAGAGCCTGCTTCTTCTTCCCACGGGCTACACTGCCTGACTGCTCAGCACAGAGCAAGACGGGAACAGAAGCCCAAACAGAAGTCAAGAAAGAGAAGAAGAGAATACAAAAGGAGACGCTGTGGACCTCAGAAGCAATTCACTGTCTCGTAAAGGTCTGTGTCTTTCTCTGGACCTAGGTTTGTCATCATTTGAGCTTTCCCTTGGACTCTGGATTTCAGATCGCACAGGGCATCGCACGGCAGTACACAGTGCCTTCCATTCTTCGTGTGAACACGCTTCCAAGAGCTTCAGATACTCCTGGCACTCAGAAGCCAGCCATGCAGGGTCAGTGTGAGCTCCAGGTGAGGCTCCCTGCTATACTAGCCGGGAACTTCCTGCTTTTGGAAGTACCATTTCTACAGAACAGAAAGTACAATCCCAACAGGAGAATTCCTGTAAGGCTCTGAGGACGCTAACATCTTCTAACAAGAGCCCTACTTCGAAAACTTGACTTTCCCCATGTCCTCTAAGGACCTCATCTTTTAAGCGCCACGGAAACATGGGAGACCTGCTCAGTGAACTGTCAGCACGGCAGGGAGTAGAAGAGGTGGGGATTCCGCCCACTGCTGACTGGGCCTGAAATGAGCACACTTCAGGGACCCTCACTAACGTACCCGCTTGTGATGAGAAGGCTCGTGGTCACGAACTGAATGCTTCTCACTGACCTCACAGCATCAGCACCATAGACACTCCCTACTTCTGCAGAACAACCAGTACCAAATAGCCATTTCCTGCTCACCGGCTGCTCCCTTATCAGAAATCTTCCTCCTCCTTCCTCCTCTAACACCCCTGCACACACACTGAGAGGATCAGAAAAAGCAGGAAATGCTTGCCTAAGGCCAGAGAAAATACCAGAGAACAGAAAGAGACAAGAAAACTGCACCAGGTATTTATTGAGCAGGGCAACTATCTCCCTAACAGAAAGATCAACTTGAGACTCCCCCTCTATCTCATCACAGTGAGGTACCAAGAGTTACCTTCTGCCGTGCTGCCTGTCATCTTTCTGGGGCCTCACTGCATCTCTGTTAAAAAGGCAGGAAACAACAGGCACTATGCCTAGAGAGAGAGGAGCTGAGGCAGCGACCACACTTACACACAGATAAGAGCATAGATTTAATTCCCATCATTTGGCTCTAAGAAACCCATGGAACAACTGCTCAGTCTCTTTACCGGGCAGGTGGTAATGCAGACCCATTAACAGAGCGCCTTCCCACTTCATCGGTCTAGAACTCTCTAAGACTCGAGCGGAGTAAGAACAGGGAAACCCAGAGCCAGGGAACCTGGGGCCACGTGCTGTGAGCCAGAAAGCAAAGTTAAGGCAAGTCCATCACCAGGAGCCAACAGACATTGCATTTCAACAGGGGTTTCTTTAGTCCCTGGTATGTTTTGTACTCATCTATGTAACTGCTCCTTGCCTTAGCTCCCCCCAGTCTCAAGGAACCAGGAGTTAGAATAATTTCATTCCTTTCTAATTAAACATTTTTTCCTCCAGTAGATAATCTACATTGACCCTAACGAGGAAAAATCTGAGCTGGTGAGACTGCAGGAGGTGGTTTATTTTCACAACAGTAAAATATCTAAACCAAATATGCCCTGCGTTTCAGCAGCTTAAACATTGAGGTCTGACAAGGACCCAAGATTCCACTTGGCTTGCCAAGGGCTAAGTGTGTATGTTTAAGTAGGAGAAAGTGATTATGAAGAAACACGGGAATGTCTGAGTAGGTGAAGGGGAAAAGAGGTGCACACATCGCTAGAAAAATGAGATTGCACACAAAGTCCTATCGCCTAAGCATGAGAAAAAGCGAGGGGCAGCGCCCCTGGGTGTGAAGGTCTGAGCTTCCCTTGAAACCAGCGAAGCCTGCACCGGGGACCCAGGGGGCCAAGCCTGACTTCATTTCCCACTCGAGCTGTTTACAATTAAGCGACGGAGCGGCGGGCCTTCCGCCGTCCGCTCTGGTTCGCCCTGCCAGGGAGGTCGGAAGAGAGCCGGCACTCGGAGGGGCTTGGCCGCCCAGCGGCTCCTCCTCGCGCCCGGCCACAACCACCCAGCGCGCGCTCCTCCGGGGCGCGCCGCCCGCCGCCCACTCGCGGAAGCCCGCGGCCTGGAAGGGGCCACCGTCTCCCGGCATGCTCGGCGGCGGGGCGCGCGCCCGCGGCGGTCACGTGACGGCAGGGGCGGGTCCGCGCTTCTGCCGGCAGCCGGGTTAGGGGGACCTAATAGCCTCTCCTGGGCGTTTGCTTGGTGCCCTGGCGGTGGGAAAGGCTGGGGTCCGCCACTGCACCGTTTGGGAAGGAATCTCAGTGCCGCTATCCGCCAGCTCCGTGGTCTTGGGAGGATTTATCGAAGTCTCGGTTTCGGCATTTGTAAAATGGGTAGAATAGCTCTTTTGTAGGGATTTTGTGAGAACCGAAAGGGACAAGCTAGGTCTGCTGACCTAATTTACTGAGTTAGCAATAACTTGTAATTGGTATTTTACGGCACGCTAAACAGGTTTTTCTAAAGTATTTGTACTGTTACTATTTATATGACTCATTAGTTGAGCAGCCCCCGTTTTTCATACCGCCGAGTATGTTGAATTCAGCCCACACTGAATTACCGAACTCACCGGCTCTTATGTCTTCCCCATCCCTCTCACACCCCAGGAGCAACAACTTCTGGTCTCACTGTTAGTTAACTTTTGTGTAAGGGCTGATACCCCAAAACCCACAAAGAAACAAAACCCTTCATTTATTCAGAAAACACTGTGCCCAACGCCACAGACAGCTTGTGGAGGGTACTGACCGGTTGCGAAGGGTACTAACCAGTTCCGCAAATGAAACCGACAGACTTAAGCTTGTATTTCCCTAGACCTCAAACACTGAGAGGGTCAGGCTCTAATACTATTTATTCACAGCCCAGAGAACCTGGGATAATTCAGTCTTAGGCTGAATTCAATATGTATGAAAAAAGGGGGCTGCTAAACTAAGAGTTTAGAGCAGAAGAAACATTAACAGTACAAGCACTTAAGAAAAATCTATTTAGCATGCCATAAAATATCATTTACAAATTATTAACTGTTATAAAATTAGGTCCCCGATGTAATTGTACATGACTAAGAAAGTAATAAAAATGACTTATCTTTTTAAAAATTGTTATATGATCCAGGCTAGCCACACACCCACCCCGCAACAGCCAACATAACTGGTCAAAGTTGTGAGAATTTCCTGTGTAAAACTTGTGTGTGCTGATGAAAATGTATGAGACTGGAGAAAAACCCAGCAAGTTTCTTTCCTGGGTCATTATGAAGAGCTGAACTGAGCAGGCAACAATGAAAACTGTCTTTCCGGGAGATTTTCTTGGGGAATGCAACATTTTCTCACTCTGCAGAAACAAACAGAAAAAGACCTTGACCAAAGCACTGGAGATAAAAATGACATGGGGAAAGAGAGTTTACAGTGGCTTGAAACAAAGCAGTGCATCATTTTGGCAACTTTACAGGAAGGCTTTTTTCAGGGATCACTGGCTACTTAAACGGTAAGTGATGGACGTTCAACAATGCAGTGCCCAGTCTAGGAGTAAGAGGCTTTCGCCTCCTCAGCTGATACAGGAAAAACTGTGACTTCACACAGTTTCAGCTTCATTTGAAATCTTGTGCTGGAATAAACTTTCTTAAAGTTGTAGGCTCTCTTGCACTGTGAAAAAACCCCTCAAAACTTTGAACTGGAAGGGAGAACTACTGGCAAAATCGTGTGTGTGCTTTCTAGAAGAATCACAGCATTGCTCCTGCTTGGTTAAAAGTGCTAACTGTTCAGAGGTGAGTTCCAGAATACGCAGGAAACTAAAAAAGTACCAGTAACTATGGTAGAAACAGGTCCATAGGTTCCCCACACTCAGACCACTCTCCCACACAGCAAAATCATCCTAAAATTCTGTAAAATATTTAGGGGCTAATTCCTTTATCACTTGCCCCACATTTTACATAAACATTCTGACGGCCAGTGGGAGGGAAGAGATCCCAGAAACATAAAATCGGGGTTGAAGATTCTGATTCTCTCCCTCCTGCCCCAAGTCCTGTCAATTTCCTGGGTCGAATCCAAATATCGAGAAGCAGCTGTGTGCACACATACGCACACATACCTTCAACCTCCAACCAGAAAGACTTGTATCTGTGACTGTCTCCGTCCCATTGCAGGAGGCTGGGCTGGCCTGGACAGTTGGAGGCCCAGCTGGTGACTGTGGGCATCTCCCCTCCAGCTAATACCAAATTACACTGGGACTTTTCTCCTGACCCATGAGAACAGATCTCTGAGACCCGAGTCATTCCTTTCAGCTCCCTCTCAGGCAGGTCATTTGAGGAATTAGAAAAGTCCCTGGGAACTGAAGCAAAGCCTCTTAACCAAGCAGGCCCAGAGGTGCTGGGAAAGCACTCTGATGAACCAGAAGAAATTTTCCTCCCCCTCTTCCAACTCCCAAGGACCCATCTGCTCACAAAAACATCAATGCAACCAGCCCGTTCTCTCATGTCCCAAGCTGCTAAAGGCGAAGGGTCAGCAGGCAAAGGCTAATAGCTGCTGGGAGTTGCCAGGAACATCTGGGCAGATGTTCCCCTCCCCCTTCCTGTGATAGGAATGTCAAAAAGCATTCGGAACCCATCTCCACCCCCAAAACCCTAAAAGATTTCGATAGTTTCAGAGGCACTACAAAATTCTGAAAGAATAAGATAAAAGAACACGGTATCACAAAGTTGAACTCAACCCTGGAAAATAACAAACAACACAAAACAAACAAACAAACCAGATGGTAAAACCCTTCGGGCTGGACAGTTGCTTCCTCCAAGTACATACAAGAGGTTCTCCTTTGCCCACTTCTAATCCCAGGTTCCTTGACCGGAAACTTTCTGGAACTTGGACTTTCTGAGCTAAAAAGGGACCTCAGAGATCAACGAGTCTTTGGGTTCTAAACCTGCAGACTGTGGAATGAAGTTGAGATGGGCTTCTAGCTGCACACGTCCTGAAAGAGAATGCAAAATGGTTTTTGAAATGTGCATTTTTCCAGGGAAAGGGTGCACTGCTTTCAACCACTTTCCAAAAGCACAAGACCCAAAAGGGGGTTAAAAACCACCGATTTAGTCCAACTCCTGGACTTCAAAGACCCAGAAACTCAATTGAGTGCTCCAGGTGACAGAGCAAATTACAAGCCACCTTCTAAAGCTGGTTGGGCCTGTGGGAGGGGAGGACACCGCATGCGCTAACAGGCTCTTTCCCTTTCTAATTACAAGGATTCCGTGAAGTCTCCAGCCGCCACTCTGTCTGGCTTTCTGGGCCTGGGTGTGTCGGTCGGGTCGCCACTGCCACTCGGTTGCCAAGGTGTACAGATGGCCCGGGGGCTGGGGATGGCTGGATATGGCCAGCTGCCAGCTAGCCAGCACCCAGGCACCAGCTCTCCACCAAAATGCCTCCTGGGAGTTCAAAAGGGGGTTTTCAAAAAACCCAGTCTTCACAGGGTGAGGCACAGTTCAGTCCTCCAAGGACCCATCACAAAGGTTGGTTGCATAAGAAAAGTCAGTAAAAATCATTGCCCTCCAGTACCACATGGTCCCTATTTCCAGGCCAGGCAATTAAGAACAGTTTCAAAGGGGGGAGAAAAAGAGATTAGAATAAATCGGAATGAAACACTGTTGCAAAATAAAGTATGCTTTTCAGAGAAAACCACAGAATAGAAAGACATTTGTAAATAATATAACTGATCACTTACTATAGAAAAATGCTATCAACACGGGCCATTAATACCGCAATTCAATTACATGGCTGCTCAATGGGGATTAAGCAGCCAGTTTGCATAATTAAAGGCATCATCACAAGGAAACATGTAGGGTCTCACTTTAACTAAAGAATTACAAATTAAAATTTTAGGGGAAAAAAAATTTTAAGGGACAATTAGACAATACCAAACTAGAAAGAAAACCCAATGGTGACAGGGAAGCCAGAGCATTTAGACCTTGCAGATGACGCTGAATTGGTTCAGTTTTTCCAGAGGGTAAGGTGGAAAGATGACACAGCCATATGTTCTTGGGCTCTGACCGACAATACCACTAAGAGGAACATTTTCCAAATTAGTTACTAAAGGGAGTAGAGAGAGGGTAATTTTTACAAAAATGCTCATTGCTGCTACAGTAAAGGCATGACCGTGTAAATTACATAGCGGTTCAAAGCTGAGACTCAGGAATCAGGCTCCAGTACCTTTCTAGATACTGTGTCCCTCAGTTTCCTCATCTGAAAATAGGCTGCTATGAGGATTAAGTAAACTAATCCATAGAAAACACTTAGAACAGTGCCTGCTCTACAGTAAGTACTTGATAAAAGTTAGGTGCTATCACTATTATATTCACTTAAAATGACAAGCAGATGACACCATGTCAATTCATGAAAATGAAAATGTGAGATGACATTAAAATGATGAAATCAAAAGATAAAACTATCAATACTACAATCAGATTACACGTATGTAAAACAAAACTACGCAGCTTATCAAAGTACACTCAGAATGAGTGAAATCCCTCGTTTGATCACGGTTATCGTTAAGAGTCTTTCTCCCTAATGTTTATGTTAAAAATCAAAAAGAACAAAGGAAATAATCAACACTGCCTCAAACCCTTTGCAGGATGAGGCAGGGAACAGAGCAAGGGACCTGATAGTGTTTGGGTGTCTACATCCGCCCTGAAGGAACCCAGCAAAACGTGTGCTGGGTGAAGCTTTCCAGGAGTAAACGTGTACTAATGGTTTTAAGTCACTTCCACGCCACAGGCGGACTTGGGCACAAGCTTGTGACACATTCTGTTCAGCGAGACGGGGCCATCTGCCAGCCATCTTCTGAGAAAGATGCCTCAGACACAAGGAAGAGTCATCCCCTTTTTCCCTCCACACAGGACACTTGGACCTGCACCAGCTGTCCTGCCACCCAGAGAAGAGGGGCATCACCGTGCTGTGGGGACGGAGCAGATCGATGCAAAGGACATGAGTGACTCTGCTGCTCTAGTGAATTACCCAGCACTGCAGCTGCCTATGCTGGAGCTAATTAATTAAGGTGAAACGTTATGTTTTCCTTACCGTTCAAGCCCGCAGAATTGCAGTTTTCTGATACAGCGAGAGCATCTTAACTAATGAGGCAGGGGGCCTGCGCAGCCCCCTCGAAGCCCCGGGCCCTGTGGATTCTGCCAGGAGGCTCATTGTAGCCCATCCCGGGAGAGAGGTCAGGGGAGGTGGAAGAAGAGAAGACACTGGCTTTTCTATCCCCATCTTACAAAAGAGGCCTAAGGACAACTCCAGGTAGCACAGTGAGCAGGTGACAGCACTGGGCAGCAGAGCCCCAGACGTCTGGCCCCTTAAGAGGGGACCTCCAGAGGCCTCCTGGCCTCCAACGCTCATTTCTGGATTCACACATTTCACAAAGCCTAGGACAAAACTGCCCTCTGGAGTAGGGCTGCCAGGAAAAGTACAGGACACCCAGCTAAGTTTGAGTCAGATAAAGAACGGTAACTTTTTAGTATAAGTATATCCCATACGTGAGGCTTCCGTGCCTCTGCTCCAGCTCTCCCCCCTCTTCCAGGCACCAGATTAGGGACAAAGGCCTTTGCCTGCACACTGGACATGGAGATGGCCCCCCTGACCCCCGGCCATCATCTGGGCTGCCCTGGATGTGTCTGGCCCATGGGTAGGAGGATGGCCTGCGTCTGGCCTCACGAGGTCTCCGATGACTCTAGGAAGGTCTGATAAGCATGATATAGTAACGGACAAGAAGCGGCTAATGCTTCAAATGCAGGGGTGGGGCAGGCGTCGCTACGGTCCTGGGAGGTTTGGCAGCTATGCAGCAGGCGGTAGAGAACCTGGAGAAACACAGAGGCTCCTGACCTCCAACTTCCCCCAAAAGAGCTTCACCGATGAAGCAGAAACTTCCCTGCGCCTGCCCTGTCTGAATATGACTCCCCTGCCTCTGGGCAGCGCCGGTCCACTGTCTGTAGACTCACCTCATGTGTGGTCACGTCGGCCGCATGGTCTCTCTCCAGCAGGCCATGTCTTATGGCACAGTCCCCCAGGCCGAGCACGAGGTGTGTGTAATTTGCTTGGTGCGACACTATCTACACCTGCTCACAGACAATCCCTTAATACAGCTTGCCGATGACAGGGGAGCCTCATTTCCTGGAACCTGGCTTTATGGTTCCTGTCTGGGATCCCTCCAGTGTCCTGCCTAGGCCAGTACTGGCCCAGAACTGGCACACAGTAAGTGCCTGTGAAGAAACAGCCTACCGACTAAGGAAGATCTGACTGACTGACCAAGAACTCCAGCCACGTTCCAGCGACAGACAGATCTCCCTTCCCCTCCCCTCTCTCTTCTCTTCCCCGTTTGCTGCTTCCTGTAGAAGCTGCTGTGCCAACAGGTATTGTTGGAAAAGTTTGAGGCTGGTGACCATGACCTTCAGAAGGACAGAGGGAGAAAACACATGGAATCTCCTAC
Source organism: Phocoena phocoena (assembly GCF_963924675.1). NCBI lineage: Eukaryota > Metazoa > Chordata > Mammalia > Artiodactyla > Phocoenidae > Phocoena > Phocoena phocoena. The sequence goes on along the minus strand of NC_089219.1, from coordinate 163,380,786 downwards.
ATTCACAGTGATCCCTTTTAATTACTTGTCTTTTTTCCTTCCAGAAACGGGAAGGAGAGCTAAACAGAAACGGCAGGTAAGAATGCTATATAATTTGCAGGGCCCAGGGCAAAGTGAAAACAGTAGCACCTGTTGTTCAAAATGCAGGGAAAAGGGCCAGGAAAGGTAGTAAAATATAAAACTTTTTTCTTTGTTCCACAGTCTCTCTTTCTCTACCGGAGGCAGTGTTGATTCTCTGCTGTTTAACATCTCTGGGCTAATGCTGACCCTCACGGGACCCAGGCGTCTCACCCCATGACTCTGGCCACTCAAGGGGGCTGCTGGGTCCCCTCCCACCAGCCGCCAGGTCAGGGGCAGAGAGGTCTCCTCTCCCCACGGGCTCACCTACCCCAGGATGGGAGCACCCAAAGGATCACAACCTCCGTGTGGGACACTCTTGGTACGTGGATGGGGAGGGAGAGTGAGGCTCGACCCAATAAGTTGTTGCTTGGTGGCGTTGCCAGCCTGGGGTGGAGATGGCCACCACGCCCCACCTTGCGACACCAGTGGCACAGATCCTGGCCCTCCCTGACCCCTCCCCCAGGCCCCTGCTGGGACATCAGCCATTGCTGGGGGGTGGGGAAAGGAGGCAGGTGGCGCCCCAACCCAGGGGACCCGGGCTCCATTGTCTCACAGGACTTCATTTACAAAACACAACTCAAAGACAGAATTATTAAGAATTTCAAGATGGCGACTACAGAGCATTAAGCCCAAGGGTGGGGACTTTGCAGGGAGCACGGAGCCCTGTGTGACTGCACTGCCACGCACCCATGAAGCCGGCCCTGAGGTAACAGTGCTGATTCAGAGAAGATGGAATGAAAATGTAAACTAGATAGCTAATGGGAAGCAGCCGCATAGCACAGGGAGATCAGCTCGGTGCTTTGTGACCACCTAGAGGGGTGGGATAGGGAGGGTGGAAGGGAGATGCAAGAGGGAGGGGATATGGGGATATATGTATACGTATATCTGATTCACTTTGTTATACAGCAGAAACTAACACAACATTGTAAAGCAATTATACTCCAATAAAGATGTTAAAAAATAAATAAATGACCAAAACCAAAAAATATATATATGAGGCCCATACCCGGCTCAAGCTAGCAAGGTGTTTGCCTAATATCCCACCCCTGTCTTCTCCCCACCTCTCCAAAATCCTTTGGCTGTGACTGGTGTCCTCCTGAGATGCTGCCCAAGTAACTAATTCCTTGCAGTGGTTCCTAACCAGACACAGTACGTGGCCTGGCCCCAGGGGGTGTCTGGAAGCGGGGGTGCACAGTGGACAGGGGGGTTACTACTGGCAAATACTGCCCAGTGGTGGAAAATACTAGATGGCCAGCAGTGTGCTGGGCAGTCCCAAACTATGAGACGGGTCCTACCCAGCATATGCCAGCAACGCCCCAGCTAGAAAAACCACGCAGGGGAATTTCGAGTCACCAAAGCTTCAGTGGAAACCTGCCATTCCGGACCTCCTCTCCCTTGTCATGGAGGCGACAACAGAAATAGCTCAGGAGTCCGTTGTCTCTTCCAGGTTTGAGCTGAACTGCTGGGGTGTCTGCCAGTACTTAGCATCCCTCACCCACCACGCTGGTCCCTGGCCCCGAGGCCCCACGTGAAGGGCAAGAAAGAGGGGTTTCACAGCAGGCTGGGGCCATTTGGGGCCCCAAGTCAGTTAGCAGGAGCTTGAGTGTGAGGTTGATCACTCTTCTAGATGCCCTTCGCTCCCTTCCACCCTCCTCCCAAGCAAACCCTGCAATGCCCTCGCGGGGAGAGTTCCCCAGCCCCTGGGACTGGGAGGAGGGCCTCAGGAAATCTCCCTGCGGTGGCTACAGTGAGCCAAGCCAGGGTGGAAACTTAGCAAGAGTGAGATAATCGCTGAGTTTTATATATAGCACCTGTGTCTTCCGGAGACCTCAGAGCGGGGAAGGACAGGTTTAACCACCTTCCACCTCCCCAGGGGTGGGTAGGGCTCACCAGGAAGCAGCCCTTCTCGGAGCCCTGCTGGGAAGGGTCGGGCCCTTGTGGGGGCCACAGCAGTCTGGGTCCCCTGCACTCTTGATCTCTGTGGGCACAGTGCCAATCCGAGGATAAGTGAAGGGTTAGCAAGAGTTCACAGCCTCCCCACACTAAGTGGGCAACTGAGAAAGACGGCAAAGGCAGCTGGGCTACAGGCCTCCTCCGCCCAAACAGGTCCCCAGAGCCCGTGCACTTGCAAACAGCTCCTGCTCGGCTACCTGCAGGATGCCCACTTTACAGCCGAGAAAAAGGTGTTGAAGGGACGCTGGTCCTGACTGGGGAGCCCTGGCCTGGGCGGAGGGGCAGCTGGCCTGGCCCTGGCCCTGCACCCCACAGGCCCACCTGTCTGTTCCCGTCTGGTCCTGCATAACCTGCTGAGGGGCACCATCGACTTTGATGCTCTCAGAGGGAGAAAGCACAGGACAGGATGGGGGTGTGAAAAATGGAAAGGAGCCACCGTGCATCACGGAGCACCCTGGGGTAGCCGACAGCAGAGGGAGGAAGCCCGTGCAACCCAGGTTAGGCAGCTGTCAGCAAACCGCAGGACGGTCAGGAACGCTACCCCACTGCACACCTGGCATCGCAGCCCTCCCTTGGGTACAGGCACCCCACGCGCCCCTACAGCTGCACACGCGCGCGCACGCACGCTCACACTCACACTCACACTCACACACGCTCCAGCAAGACCCCAGAGGTAAGGAGACTCTGGACCTAGCTGGCTGTTCTCAGCTCTTCTGGTGCCTGGAGTCCCTACCTCCAAGTTCCCAGATTGTGACTCATCCTGTCTCCCTGAGGGTCGATGCCTGTGTGTCGCCCCCGCCCTCCCCATTTCTGTCCACCTCACTTGCCCTGTCTCCCTGCACACCACGGGGAGAAACAGTTTGGAAACAGAGTGGAAACCAGGTTTGGAGAGAGCACTTCATTGGGGAGGGAAGTGGCCAACGATTGCTATCTTTATTTCTATTTTTCTAAGACCTCTGTGCCCCCTCTGCCTAGGGGTGACAAGGACTGCATCCTCCCCACAGGTTTCCGGTTTTTTCCCATTTTAGATCCACTGCAGCCAGCCTCTGTCTCTATCTCCTCACCCCAGGGCCTGGGACAGAGGCGCGGTCTGAGCGAGTTTCCAGCAAGGAAAATGCTCCTGGGTTATTTATAAGGCATCGGTTGAGACTTTCTAAAATCATCCCAAATGCTCTCGGTGGCTCCTGCTCTCATCCAGGGCTTCCTTCTGTCTCAGAACAGCCCCATAAATTTACAGTCCACAAAGGACACCATCTTGCTACTTGGCTCGGGCTTGAAAGCTGTTCTACTTACTACAGGACCAGCCAGGGAAAGCCTCCTGGGTGGGTGTTGAGATAACTACCAGTGTCCTGAACAACTACACCCACTTCCATAAAACAACCTACGGCATCCAGGTCTTATTTTCTCGACTCCTTTCTCCCATTCCCACCCCCAACGTCCAAACTCTAAAATGAGGGCCTGTGACTTGGTCCTAACCCACGAGGACCTCTCTGGCTTATTCAGAGTATTAAAATTTTTTGGAATCTTAATAGTTTAATTTTCTCTTTTTGCTCAGCGATTTCACACTGGCTTTGGCAATAGGCCATCACTGAAAGCCAAGCTAGGAGGCCCTCAAAGAGAGGATGAGGTGTCTGTGGTCGCGCATCCCAGGTGAGGACCTTTGACACCTGTGGTAGACGTGAGTGCTGTCTCCAGCACACTTCCGGTTCTTTCCCCGGGCACGTGGTAGGACTCGAATCCCCTGCCGCCTTAAAGTTGAGGACACGAGACTCGCTTGGCCGATTAAATACGAGCAGAAGTGATAGATGCTACTTCTGGGCTGAAGCTTTACGAGCCAGGATGGGATACGCCACCCCTCTGCCCTGGTGCCCAGCAGTGTTCCAGACAGTGGCTGCACCACCAGCCTGGGTCGCAGAGTGAAGACGACAAGCGGTAGAGCCCACAGCTGACCCAGATCAGGCAGGCGGCACGAGCGAGAAACAAACGCTTGATGTTTTAAACGGCTGATTGCGAGGTTGTCATGCGACAAAACCGAGCTCATCCTGACTGATACAACACCTTTGATTCAAAGTAAGAATTACACGGCTGCTGTGAACACAGCCTGGTGCTAAGGAAACAAGACAACATCAAGAGAGGGAAGTGAAGGGTCTAGAGTGAACGGTCATCCCTTAAAGCCGCCTTGTCTTCTCACGCTTTCATGCTTTTGTGCCTGTGGGTCCTTCTACTACGAATATCCTTCCCCTTTCTCCACCTAAGTGAATTCCTCCAAAATTGAACTCAAACAGCACTATCTTGGAGACTTCTCTTCCCAGTGACCCCAGAGAGAGTGGCATCTGTCCTCTGCTTCCGACAGGACTCTGCATGGACCTATCATTCTAAACACATGGATACTGGGCTAAGCACTTATTACCTGGGTAGGCAGTATAGAGCCATGGTTACTAGGACAAGCTCTAGAGCAGCGGCTCAACCAGAGGTGATTTGCCCCTCGGGGGACATTTGGCAATGGCTGAAGATATTTTTGGTTGACACAACCTGAGGGAGTGCTATTGGTCAGGGATACTGTTAAACACCCTACAGTGCACAGAACAGTCCCCCAATATATATGGCCCAAAATGTCAATAGTGCCAAAGTTGAGAAAACTTATTCTAGAATAAGAATGTCGGGATTCATACTCTGACTCTTCTACTACTGTGATTTTAGGCAGGTCACTTAACTCCTCATTCAATGCCGAGCACATAATAAATGCGTAATAGGGACTTCCCTGGCGGTCCAGCGGTTAAGACTCCGAGCTTCCACTGCAGGGAGCATGGGTTCGATCCCTGGTCAGGGGACTAAGTTCCCACATGCTGCGTGGCACGGCCATAAAAACCAAAAGACAAAACAAAACAAAAAAGTGAACTAAATAAACGCAGGATAGATGTTAGGTATTGTCATTTGCCTCCTCGATTGAACTGAAAATTCCTAGAGGGTAGGAACTAAGCTTCACTAATATACAGATCCCTACCTGTCAGCACAACTTGGATGCAGTCAGCACACAATAAATGTTTGTGGGCCGTAGGAATAAAGAGTTAGTTCACCCTTCCCTGAAAGTTAGCTAGTTGCAAATAGTAGATAAAACCCTCCGCCCGGTCCCAAGAAAACCAAGTCTGTGCATTTAACAAAACCTCTGCTGGTTTTAACGTTAAGTATTTTATTACTTCTAGTTCATTGCAAAGTACTAATGCAAGTAGAGTAACTCTCATTATCCAGAATATTTAAGAAATGAGGTCAACACACACACCATCCTGGAAGAATGCAAGTTCATGGGAAATGAGTTTTATAACAGTGATGCTATCTGGAGAAGTGACTTGAATCAAAATGAACTTCTCACCAATAGCCATAATACGTCTGATTTATTCAACCTCAAACCAAGTGCAAACATAAAATTTTAATTTGAACAAGGGACGTAACAAGAGAGTTTTTTTTTTCTTTCTTAACTCTATTGAACAAGTTCAAACCAGAAATAAACCTAGATTTTCAAAAAGTACCAAACCAGAAAAGTATTCTGAACCAAACCATCATGTGATTCAGCTCTATCTTTGGTCTTGGACCCAATCAAATGACCACTACAATGTGCTGGAATATTCTAACGGGCCACGGGGAAAAAGCCCGTGACCATCCACATTCAGGAGACTATCTCCACCGCCCGGGGCCAGGCTCAAGGGACACTCCTCTGCTCTTTTTCCGAAACTCCTCTAAGCCCACACAGAAAACAATTCGTTCTTTATGATAGATTGTTTGTACACTTTCACCAAAGGAGATTTTGCAAATATTATATACTTCATTATACCGAGGGAGAAACAACCATGTCTTTTCATTTCTTATGACTCACTGACGCTAAGATCAAGGATGCTTATTTCACGTGCTGTAAAGTCCCATATACATCATTAGGCAGAAAAACAAAAATAATTACATTCTTAAGCAGATGTCATCTACCCTGCTTCCCAGTGGAGACCAAACCCTCCAGCAGGCCCTCAAACGGGTAGCAATTCCATTAACACTCAAGACCACTTCCGGCCGCCCCTACTCCTGACACAGGAGGCAAGAGGAGAAAGATCAACAACACCGCCAAGCAGGCGAGGCTGAGAGGGTGCGATTCAGTGCACCCTGAAAACTGACTTCAGTCACCACTGTCCTTAGCCGTTTTAAATTACACAAACACATTTTTTGTTTAATTAACATAAAAAGGGAAGCACTGCTGGGACCTTCAGCATGACCCTGTTGCAAAACTAAACCACACAGCACAGGCCCCGCTGAGGAGACGCAGAGGAAAGGAGCATCTGGGGGCCGGGGGCCTGCTGGGCCACAAACTTCCAGGAGGCCCAGAGGGGGCACGGAGACACTCGACAGTTCTTCCTTTGTTTTTCCTTTTATTTCCAGGCCCAACGACACCTTTCCTTAAATATAGCACCCATGAGTCAGCCTGGGCGGGATCCTGAGGACACAAGAGCTGACGGTGTGTGGGTGAGGACGCCCGGGACCTCCCTCCTGCACACCGCGGTCCCGCCAAGGAGGCGCTGCTCTAGGTCACCACGCTATTTTGGAGTCAGAGAAGCTTGGGGGCATGAAGGGACCTCAGAGACGACCAAGCACCCCCAACCTGAAGCCCTCAGAGGGGAAGCTCATGCGGGGGCGGGGTACCAATGCCCAAGGATTTTGACCCCTGCCCATGGTTTCACAGCAACTCTGCGGAATTTTTTTATTTTTCTAAGTCAGGTGATTTCACCGAAGAGGGTATACAGATGGCAAATAAGCACATGGGAAGATGTTGAACACCATCAGGCCACAAAGAGACAGCCCTGCATAGCCATCGGAGTGGCTAGAATAAAAACTAGTACCACCACCACGTGCTGGCGAGGATGCGGGGAAACGGCATCACTGCTGGTGGGAACGTACGAGGGTGTGGGCACCCTGGAAACAGCTTGGCAGTTTATTTAAAAAACGTAATAAATATGCAACAGCCTATGGCCCAGCGCCTGCATTCCTGGACATTCCGCTCATTGAAATGAGAGCTCACGGTCTCACAAAAACCTGTACGTGAAGGTTCGCAGCAGCTCTATCTAAAGAACCAAAAACTGGAAAGCACCTAGATGTCCCCTCCTAAAAGTGAGACTTTCTTCAGAGTCTCAGAAGGCCAAGCCGAGGCTGAGAATCCCAACTGACAAGATGAGGGACCCCGTGAGAGGCTGGCGGTCCCTCCGCCCCGGCCTGCCTTTGCCCTGTGGCACTGCTCGCTGCCCCACGTGGCCCCTACGTGGTGCTCAGCGGGGGTCACCTTCACGTGGTGACAGTGCTGTGCTCCTCTCTAAGGAGACGCACGGCATCCTCGGAGCTCACACCCTCGGGTCTCAGCTCTGCCCACTGAAGCTATGCACAGAAAAGTCTCTTCTTGTAGGTCAGGAGCCCCGAGGCAGTCATCCTGTGTGAAGCCTGGGCCTCCCGGCCACCTGCCCCTTTGGAATAAACTTCCTCCCTTAGCTCATCCAGTGTCTCCTAATTTATCTGAAGTCTGTAGGCAGGTGACGCAACATGACGCACCCACTTCCAAGTGAGGTGCTAATACTGTGTTTGAAATATAAACCCAGGACAGGCTTTCACCTGTGCCATTTGAAAGGAGCCAGAACGCCTGGGGCTGCACCGTATAACTGAATCCAGGAACCCACGAAACGAAGAGACCAGTGACGCCCCTCTGGGTGGCCTGAGGAAACGGGACACATACAAATCATTGCTCTGCGGGGACCCCTGTCCTCGGGCAGCACCGCCCTCTCTCTCCTATGGGAGGGGGCAGGCGAGTCCCCAGGACCCCTGGGGGCTGCAGGACGAATGCCTGATGCCCTCCCCTCCCGCCACGGTGAGGGGCTCACAGCCCAGCTCTGTCCGAGCAGTGAGGAGCTTTCACTTTTCATTGCCCTTTTGGGTTAGGGGTTCTCCACTTTTCCACTCCACCAGGCCGGGGGCCGAGAGGCAACTCCAGAAGCTCGCTTCTGCTGCGGTTCCATCTACCGATCTGTGTTTCTGTACAAAGGCCCATTCATTTAGAAGGAAAAGAATCCTCTCTCAGTTCCACCCCTGTGAACAGAAAACTGATCTTGAACCAGACTAAAATGCTACTCCAAGGCAACCATGTGAAGGCAACTCTCCTGCCCCCCTCCAGATGTAATATGTCCGCGGCAACAAGCAACTCTAGTGCCCTCAACCATCTCCAAGGCCTGTGGTTCAGACCCCTCGTCAGCCCAGCATCTTCCTCTGTACTCAGTACAGTTAGTCCCCATATTCCTGAAGCACGGAGCCCAGAACTGACTCAGCATCCCTCTGCACAGAGCTGCAGCCCCTTCCTCTCTCCTCCAGGTGATGGACAACGGAAGGAGCAGGGAGCTGGGAGATACCCATGAGTTCAGATCGCAGCCCTGCCAATGCCCAGCTGTGCCCCTGGGACTGGCAACCTCATCTGCCTGATCCCTGGTCTGCTCGCTGTAAAAGGAGGAAGGTAATATACACCTTACAGAAATTGAATGACGTAACTTATGGAACGTGCCTGGCACAGAACAGATACTTCTGCAATCCTGGCCACCGTTGTTTGATTATTGCCGTGTGGCCTAAGACTGCTGGGCGTCTGTAACAGCTGCACCGCCAGCTAACGCACGCTGAATTTTTGTTAACATTATAACTCCCAGCGAATTTCATAAGAAATATTACTGAGCTGGATCCCCTCCATCCCATCCTCCATGCAGCTGACTTTGCAAAACCTCGACTCGGGACTTACATCCTCTTTTACAATACCTGGTCATGGAGTCATACTGAACTATTTTCTGAAATTCTTGAAATCTTATTTCCAAAATCAGTGTAACATGTCTGCAGACCACGGTTGGAGGTCAAGCTAATGATCCCCAGCAGTGTGCCACCTGGGACATTCAGGGCACTTCCCGCCAGGCTCATCCCCATCGACCCTTAGGGCCAGCTCCCTTCCTCTGCATCTCCTGGTGAGACACTCCTGCCTTCCCCTGGGGATGTGGTACTTGAGGCCAATGGTGACAGATCAGAAAATCTAGGCCAGTGCAGAATGCCAAAGAAAGGATGCCAGGAAGAACCTCTGACCTGCAAGACTGTTCAGCTTCTCAGCGTGAACCAGCAGCCGGCCCACAGTGAGGGGGCAGGCGGCTCTCCGGAGGGAGCGGGCTGATTTCTGATGTGCAGTGTGATACCGCAATGTAAACAGCATCCCAGACGCTGCTCCATGTGGCTTTAGCCCGGGATGGAAACTCATTACCGTCCTGTGTATATTTCCAGGTCCGGGCAATAGGGAGTTACTGTCCTGTGCACCCACTCTCCAGACCGCCTCTGAGGTCAAGGCTGCCACATACTAACAAGTTCCTTTCGTGGTTTCATTCCTTCCAGACATCAGCCCCTCCATCCCTGCAAAGGACAGGAGGAGACTAGGGCTCGGGGGAGGGGGGATGTTAGCACAGGCCAGCCCTGAGACCCATCTCTCCAGAAAGGTGCGTGGCCCAGTGACGTCACGTGAAGGACCCAACAGTTTAGGGCCTGGAAACTCTGCCCGGATGCTTAGTGGCCATCTTGGGGTGGGAAGGTGAGCATGGATCAGCGGCAGACAGGAAGGATGCGAACCCCAAGGGTACACACCACAGGCTGCCACCCCATATTACAGCCAAGAAGGAAAGAGGGATTTCCACATCACACATCGAGTGTGTAGCAAAGTAGAAGCCCGTGTTTAGCAGGCAGGGTGCCCAAGACTATGGTGATGTCTGGCCCCGGAACAGTCTGTGCTGCTCGGCGGGGACTTGTGGCCACAGAGCCCCAGCTCCAGCCAGGGTCTGCACAGACTCCCACAGGCCCTCCTGGAACTCCAAAGCATGCTGGTATGCCCAGGTCAGTCCAGCTGAGCCCGGCCGCCTGACTGCGTTCTCCCTCCGTACCACCGTCCACCCTCCCAGCCCTGAGAACAGGCCAGCAGGCCGGGTCTGCTCAGCCAGGACAAAGGCAAAAAGCAGCCGTGTGGCTAGGAAGCGTTGGGCAGGCTCTCCTTTGCTCACCCTCCTTTGGGGTGTGCAAAGCGTGCTACAGAGACCACCAGCCTGGGCCTCAAGACCTCAACTGGGTCTGCAATGGAAGAAAGCATCTCCTTATTCTAAGAAAGAGAAGAAGAAACATCTTAATAAGCACGTACCCAGCCCGCCACCAGACACGGCACAGGAAAGCAATGGAGGCCAGTTAAATCCCATACAAGTTCAGAGACCTCCCTGGCAGGAAGAGCCACAGCTATACAAAGCGGTGATGTTACTCATACACATGTATATATATTTCATTCTCTCTCTTACGAGCAATGGTGACTCTAAAAGACACACCAAGAAAGCAGAGGAGTGAGGGGAGGGGAGAGAAGAGATGGAGGCTTCCTCGCCTGCAAAGGCTGGGCCTCCCGGGCCTGGGTGACCTCAGCCAGTTTCCACCTCCAAAACAGAATAAAAAGAGGCTGGTCCCTGGTGAGTAACCTGACACCTCTTGCCAAGCTACTGAATAAAATGGATTGTTTTTTAAACTTTAAGCTCTGAGCCCTGGTGACAAAGTGAGGCCTCTCCTGCAACTGAGAAACCTTCTTGGAAAAATAAGTCCTGCTGCCGATTTGGTCATCATCCTTTACAAGTAACTGCACTTTGGGATGAGGTGGCTGAGGCCACTCAGTGAAGGCAAGTTAGCGTCGCAACTGGGGGTTGCAGGTGCAGAAGAGGGGCTGCCTCTATCCCTGCCTGTTCTGTGCCAGGTCCTCGGGCCGCACGGTCTCAGTTCATCTTCGCAACAGCGCGTGACAGAGGGTTGTCATCCTCACATGGGAAATGAAGAAACCAAGGCTCAAAGAAGTGAAGTCCCTGCCAAGGTCTGGGACGGAGTGAGGGCGTGGCTTCAGGTGTGGCTGGCCGGAGCCCCCTCTCCAGCAGACCCTCTCACTTCCTCCCCACTCTAGCACAGACCTCCTACTAACCTCAGCATCAACGAGCCCCCAGGCCCCATTTTTTCTGCTAGGGGAAGAAGGGCACCCGCAAGCAATACTCCCTTGGTTACCCTCGTCACTTTCACCTAAACAAAGAGAATGGTGGACTTGCAGGTTCAGCATAATACGCTCAGGAACGAGAGCACGGTTGCCTCTAAGTCCTCGCAGTTGCTGTTTATTGAGCATTTATAGTATGTCCAGTCGCTGTGCCAGGCACTTCACACATGACCTCGTTTAAGGCTCACAACCTTAAGGCTGGTATTAGCAGCCCCACTGCACGGATGGTGAAACTGAGGGACAGAAAGGTAAAACCTTTCTCTAGGGTCACACAGTCAGGAAGTGGCAGAGCTTAGACTCAAACCCAGGACTGCCCTGACGCCACACCAGGGCTCTCTCCCTGGAAGGGTCTACACAACCCCCAGCCCAGCCACCCCCAGGGCTCTTCCAAAGCTTCAGACTGAGCAGACACTCACTGAGCAGAAGTCCCTCCCAAGTTTTCCTGACCATGTCCCTCTGGTGGATTGGGGTGGGGATGGGGGTCCTCCCGAGGCCCCATTTTAGCCGTCCAAGCGCTACATCCTTTATCTGCTGAGCATCAATTTGTGTGGTGTTCAACGCAGGGCGTTAAGGCTTGCGGAGGGAGGGGCGTGCCCTCTTCCCTTCCAACCTCGCAGAGTCTTTGGATCCAGAATAGTCCCTTTGCTTGACCACTTCTAACAGAGACAGCAAACCCCTCAAGGCCTTGACTCTCCTCAGTGGCTGTCGCCCAAATTCAATTCCTCTACTCCCTGTTCCACGACACGCACTGAAGCTTCCTGCATTTCCCATGCCAACACTGGTTCATTATTTATCGACTCATATTTAATGAATGTGCTCGTTTAATGGCTAGACAACTCGTTCTTGAGTTTCACAAATCTCAAGTCTGTCTGTTGGCATCCACTCTGCCTTAGAGGGCACATCCCCAAGGACAGGGATAGCATCAATTAAGCCATTCTCCGAAGCACAGGTATCTGAAGACAGAGGCGGTGGATAAATGCCTGCTGCTTGGCAGCCACGGGGTGGCCACGTCCGCCTCTCAACGTGGGCAGCCACCAGAAGGGAGGTCCAGCCCTGTGAAAGGGTTTCGGGATCTAGCCCAGGGCCCGGCCATACTTAGGAAGTGCCCGGGAAATAGCTGCTGAACGTAACGTCTGCTTTAAAAACACCCAAGACTGCCGAATTCCTCCCTTTCACTTTCCAGGACACGGAAGGGAAAACCTTCAGTATTGGACTCGGTACTGGAAAAGTCAATGCTGCCGTTAAGCATGCTCGGACTCTGGATGGAGCGGAGTCTGCTCTCAATTATTCAGTAGCTGACAGACCTGCTCCAGGAGCATCAGACCCCTGCTCTGCGGCCCCTCCTCGCTCCCTCCAGCCCTTCCTCAGGTCCATCACATTCGCACATTCGCATCTCCATGGACCAGTTAGCAAACCACAGGGGCATGAAGCTTCGTCCACAGTCAGCACTGGCTTCGATGGTCCCTTGGGCAGGAGGCGGCGCTACTGAGCAGCCGCAGCGTGGAAATAGGATGTAATTCCGAATGTCTACTCATCCCTGCTCCCCGGGCCCACTGCCATGCCCACGTCAGAACTGGCTGTGCTGTGGACATAGAGGTTGTTTCTGACAGAGTCCTTAGCGATTTCTCTTTCAGCAACACAGATGTGGGAATATCTTGCACTGGTGCAGTGATTGCCCTGGTCCGTCCTCTTCTGGGAAAGCTTTAAAAACAACGTCACAGTTGTACACCTGAAGCTAATATAATATTATAAGGCAATATTACACGTCAATTAAAAAAATAAAATAGATCACTGTTTATTAGAAAACAACAAGTATACTTAGAGTGTGCAGGACAGAAATAAACAAATGAGTACTGTAGAAATCAAGAGAAAATCTGGGGGAAAAAGGCAACATCATAGCACTCGTGAAAAAAAAATTTAGGCGGGAAAGAATACACTCTCAAAATGACTCTACAGACACAATCTCATTTAAGACTCACAAAAGACCACATGATGTAGGAAGATTATCGATGCACCCATTTTACAGACGAGGACACTAAAGCCCAAAGAGGCCAAGCGCCGAATCTGAGAGTCCTAGTCTTTCCAGCACACTGCACTTCTAGAGTATGCCCAGGAAAGTTCTCAGAGAAGGTCTTACATGTCCTAAATTACCTGGAATTAGCAAGATGCTGAATACTAATGAGTACTTAAATGCTGTGACAATGGTGAAGAGGAGGAAAAGGTTTCAATGGCCTCACACAGACTAAAATATCAATTATAACGCATTCAAAATGTCCCCTACGTTAGCATATTTTTGTATCCGTAAGGATTTTTCAGTAGTTTCTCAAACCGGTGTCTTCCCAACCTCCCAGTTTGAATATACAGCAACCAATTTTCCTACCCTTGGCTCAGCAACCTGGGTCTCAGGATCTGCTGTCCCAACAAAACCTCCGAGCCATTTCTTAAGTTACTGGCTGCGGCTGGATTTTCCACTTGACATTGTTAATAGATTAAACTGTTTATCTCATTGTCATACACAGGCCTTTTCAGTTTCCTGCTAATAGATTCAGGTTAGATAAGAATTACAGAAGTGATACTCCCTGAGTTCCTCTCCATACCCCAGCCGGTCTCCTTTCCCCGTAGTTATGAGATGTATTGTATGAAACCTACTCTCCAGATAGCTAACTTGCAAAAAGAAAATCTTACACACCCAGGTATAGCAGAGGATTAGCCAAACACCAGCTCCTGCACGACTGTGGAAGAAGCACTTAACACAAGATCCTGCTGAATTATACATTTTACGACTCAGTCATCAATTACCATAGAGAAGAAGAAAACAAATTGAGCTGAGCCTGGAAAGAATGTCAGTGCAATTGGAAAAACACTCGCTGGGAACCGCCTGGGGGTGCAGGGACCTCCCCGGTAACTGCCGGGGTCCCACCAACTGTCAGCATACCAAGAGAAGTTGCCAGGTGAGCCGGTGGATGGCAAATCCCTCCGTCCCGGGGCACACCGAAGACTCCCCATAGTGAATGAAAATATTAAGCACTGCTAATATAAAATGTGTTACAGCTTCTTCTTGGAAGAACAATAAACAATCAGTTTATTTCTCCTGATTAAATGGAATGGGGGGGGCAGGATGCAGAGGACCCATTAAGAAGGGTAAAGAAAGAAAACAACTGTCACAGCCCCCAAAGCCCAAGGCCAAAGTACCTCATTCCTGCCCTCCGGATGCATTAAGACCAATTTTATAAACATGAGCGAATGGACCAGACCACCCTTTCGGCAAGCTCTCCAAGGACAGAGCCTTACTGGGCCTCACAATACATATATCATCTCTGGGTTAGGCGAACCCTAATCTTAGGCACCAGGTCAATGGAAATGATCTCAATGCCTTTGTCTGAGATGCTGTATCATTTTATTTTCCCTTTCCACCCAAGAATCTTACCACAAAGGTAAAATGCTAGATTAACAGGATAACAGTGACCTTCAAGAGGGTGGAGTCTCTTCAGTTGAATACTGGTTACCACCAGGTCGAATGAGAAGTTTTTTCCTACTCATTCTGAGATGGGAAAATAAAAACATAAAAAACAACAAGTATACTTAGAGTATACAAGTATACTCCCCCTCCACGCTCCCCCCTACCCCATTAAATCATACATAAATATGAACTGCAGAGGTTCATTCCGCTTCTGCTTACTGTCTGGAAAATTCGTTGGGTCCCTTGGAAGAAATTCTTGGTAGCAACTCTAGGATTTTGTTGAGGTGCCACTTTCACCACTTTTCCTGTCTGCAGCTCCTACTTTTGGTTACTTATAAAACTTATCAGCTGGTTTGAAGCAAAATAGAAATAAACATTTCAGAAAATAAAACATTACTGACTAGTGGCCTGAAGAGATACCTTTTGTTGAATGGGTTTCCATAAAGTGATATCAAGTAAATAAAACGCCCAAGTAAAGCTCAATGGAGGGGAAAGATCAGATCTCTAGGAGTGAATTCTTTTTTTTTTTGCGGTACGCGGGCCTCTCACTGTTGTGGCCTATCCCGATGTGGAGCACAGGCTCCGGACACACAGGCTCAGCGGCCATGGCTCACGGGGCCCAGCCGCTCCACGGCATGTGGGATCTTCCCGGACCGGGGCACGAACCCGCGTCCCCTGCATCGGCAGGCGGACTCTCAACCACTGCGCCACCAGGGAAGCCCTAAGGAGTGAATTCTTAATGGAACTGCTGAGAAACACACCAGACAAGTTAGTCAAAAGCCTGCGTCTTGGCTTACCAGTGAAATGATGATCATAAATCATTCCTCATCAGAGAAAGCCTGGAGGGCCCTGCCTTCCCATGAGAAACATCAGAGCGGTCTTCCCTGCACACACTCTGTGAGAAGGTATCGTCACTGACCTTGTTCCCTGAGGCTTGTATTGGTCTTTGATCCCCAGCCCCATAACTGAACCAAAGGAAACTACACTAGGAAACAGAGACAGAGGGTAAGACCAGCCTTCTTCTCAATGTTCCATGAAATACACTTCAGGAAGCTGTTGTGGTCCCACAATAGCGTGTGAATTCACGGGTAGCCTGTGAATACCGGTCTTTGAGAAATCCATTTCATTGCAGCCGTATTGGGTGAGGCAGAATCATCTTCCAGGATGGTACTGGGTGAAAGTGGCACCTCAACAAAATCCTAGAGTTGCTACCAAGCATTTCTTCCAAGGGACCCAACGAATTTTCCAGACAGACACTGCCTCACCAGTACTTAAGATGTCTCCTAATTCCACCTCCATTAACATTAGTTGAGCCTGTACCATGTGCCAGGAGCCATCCGAGGCACTTTTAGAACACTGCATCCCTGAACTCTCATCCCCCACCCCATGAGGTCATGCCTACTCTCTCCATATTTCAGAGGGCTTGCAGGCCATGTGCAGACTGGGATTTCACCCAGGTCTCCTAAACCCCAGTCTGGCACCCCTACTCCTATGGCAGGAAGGTCACAGGAATAAGCAATGAGCCTGCCTTAATTGTTCTTTTTTCCCTTTTTTTGTTCCTCCTCTCCCGGATGACTCGACAGTTCTTTTATGGGTAGATAATGCAGCAGAGCTACTGTCTATCATTCATTCATTCATCCATTCCTTTAACAAACATTTTAAAAACACGACCTATGTTTAAAGCCAAGGTGGATCTCCCCAGGTGAGTAAGCAGTTTGTCCACTAATGAAGTTTTTTAAGGGAAAAGAAAAATGTAAACATGACTGTATTGAATACGCTCTGGCCTCGCTTTCCTCACCTGTAAAATGTGGGTATTGGAGAAAATGAGCTCTAAAGCCTCTCCCAGACTCAGATTTATATTATGATACTTATGTAGGTTATAGAAAAAAAATGTTATTTTTTAAATTCTAAGAACAGAGGCCTAATTCCCTAATGAGATCATATTTATATCTATAGTGTCTTTTAGCCCAGGAGACCTGAATTGTCTTTAAAATAATAATACACCCCTGGAAAAATGAACGACCAGGTGTCTGGGGGAACCACAACGAGATAGTTGATGGCAGAACTACAGTAAGTCATGTCCGACTACAGGATCATGGGACCACGTTGGACCAGATTCTTCCAGACCCCCAGGGTGGCCTCCACAGTCTAGCAGACTGGACCCATCGGTCTGAGGGAATGCTACAATGCTGAGTGTTTCCATGTCGTTGAGGCCACCTGTAGTACCACAGTCCTTAGTTAACTAAGATAACAGTATGCAACCACAGGAGGGCACACAGTCTCAAGAGAACCGGACATACAAAATCCCAAATATCCCAATGAGACAATGGAGGTTGGCACTCTAACTGGCTTTTCACGTTACAAGAGAGTTCACAGTTGGGTTTGGTGTGATTATGCAAACAATGAGCTCCCCAATTCATGAAAAATACACCATTCACAATGTCAATTCCACCCAGTCAGGAAAAAATCATTGCAAGGCACATTTGTCATGGACTGGAGGGAACAATGTGTATAACCTACAATGCCAAGATCTCATCTCTTATCAAAACCCATAGACCAGGACTTCCCTGGTGGTCCAGTGAATAAGACTCCACGCTCCCAACGCAGGGGCCCCAGGTTCGATTCCTGGTCGTGGAACTAGATCCAGCATGCATGCTGCAACTAAGAGTTGGCATGCCACAACTGAAGATCCCGAGTGCCGCAACTAAGAGTTGGTGCAGCCTAAATAAATTTAAAATATATATATAGATAGATCCTTCCATGCTGACAGTGTGTCCACAGCACAAGTTAGAAGAGTTCGTGAGTTAATCCTGAATCACTGATTACCTGAAGTCTACAAAGTTTTTTCAACCAAGATATAAAACTCTTACCATTAAATATTTTAAAATTCTGCCTTTAGACAACTACATTGAAACCTGACAAAATAAAATAAGCCTAAACAATGTTATCGATGCTCGCAGGAATATAAATAAACTACAGAGAACTAATCTAATCTGTAACTACGTTTAACTGGCATGTACCAACAAAATCAGAAAAAGTGGCTTGGTAGCAATTTGGCGCTAAAAAGCAAAGTTCTGAAAATGCTTTCTGTAACACCTGAAATACATTTCTCTAAAAGCAGAAGCCGTCCAGTTTAATATGCTTTTCCTTGTTAAACCTAAAAGGCTGGTAAATCTTGAGCTGTGTTTTTGTGATGCCTAAACACAAATCTCTCTTTTTCTCTGTGTCCCACCTTTATTTGAAAGGATTCAAGCTGGATGAATTACTTTCATCTTTGATAAAACGAGGTCTTTGAACTGACGTTTTGGCTCTGCAGAGGCAAAGCCTCAGTTTCCAAACTTAACTATCTGAGGAGGCCGAAGCCCTCAGAGAACAATGCATTTTTCACTGTCAGGTTAATGTGCTGGCATCCTACCAGCACAGCCTCTAATATCAATCAGTCTAACCATTAACGAGAATCTTGGGTATTGTACTCATTTATTTTGATGATACTTTTTCAATGTGAAATTACAAAGAACCATTCTTCCAGTTAAGAGAGATGAGAGGCAGATAATTAATGGATCTTAAGGAAAAGCACACAATTAAATGTGCCCAGTTTCGGCCTCGACTGCCCAAGGTCCACACCAAAGAAATCTTGTCACATTTCCAGACACCATGATACGTACTTCACATACAGCAGGTTTTGAATCAAATGTCTGGAATTACATAGTCACAGAGAGTTAGAACTCTACAGGCCCCCATGAGCTCGCCCTCACGCAGAATGCGTATTTTAAAAGGAGGAATCTGAGCCAGAGCTGCAGCCCTTGGGTCCCTTTGCCCCTCTGAGTCTTGGTTTCCTCCTTCTTAAACAGATCAGGGTAACACCCAGAACCTCACATAAATGACTAGGGGTCCTCCCAGATCTGAAAAGTCCTGAAGCCTTTCCAGAAAGATCCTGGCTGCACACCTGAGGGGGAAGGGTGCCCCATCTTAAGAAAACAGCATATGCAACCCGAACTCGTGACCCGATAAATCTGGACCTTCCATATTCTCTTCCAGATAAGAATTTCCCACTTAAAAGTACTTACCACCATATTCTTTTTTAAGTAAGTATCCCTCTAAGGCTTTTAAACTTTAATTGGGTTTACCATCAAATAAAAATTTCACACTTTTAAAAACCACATAAAACCATTTTAAACTGCTCGAATTTTTTTACCATATATATTAGTTAGTTTTCTACTTTAAAAAAGGCAACAAAACTAGTCAACACACAAAAAACTAAAGGAAACAAAATTCCAATGGCCCTGAAAAAATAGTGAGCACCAAGAAGGCAAGGATTTTGTATTACAATTCCTTCAATGTCCCCCAGGTAACTAGACCAGAGTTTTGTTTTGGTTTTTGTACACATGACTGATAGTACAATTTTGGAATAAATCAAGAAAACCTATTTTTGGAAGATGCATGCTTATTTTAATTTAGCACTTTAAACCTGGTGTCTCAATGGCCCAGTTACTTTTAAATGGCATAACACAGGGAGGTCAAGAGCTGTTGATTAATTTCTAGTTGTCTTAAAGAACAAGAGAGAACACCCTTCTTCCTCAGGGCAATTCGCTTCTGTTCAGATCTCAGAAAACCGTAAATGTGAACCCGTCCGAATTTAAGCCATTGAACGCAAAGCGCGTGATACAACTACTTGTGAGCAAATTTCAAGCGCCTGCTCCTTTACAAACAGACACAGAGGAGCAGAAACTCTGGAACACTCTATTTCAGAGACAGGCATATCTGAAGCCTGAGCTGTAGGAAAGGCCTGAAGCACTTTGCATACAGCTCCTGCCCGTGGAAGCAAATGAGCAGAGGCGCTTCTCAACACGTTCCCTTTCAGTAAAAAGGCCTCTAGCGAATGTGCATAGTCTAAATGACTAAGTAAGTTTCAGAGTGCATTTCCAAACAACCTGCTTTGCACTTTGTTTTTAACTACAGGGACATCTTCGAATTCCCCTACGCTGGCGCTGGGACTTCTCACAGTGATGAGCTGGCAGGGAGGCCACACAGCAGGAGAGCTAACCCAGCAGCCAGGCTCCAGGCTTTGCGGGGCTGTCACCTCTGCCTGCGCACCTCGTCACACACAGTCATCCCTCCGCAGGAGCAAAGAACCGCCCGCGCACACGAGGCATGAAAGGTCTAACCCTGCTCAAAGACACAGCAGCACAAAAAAAAAAGTGTTCTCAGTATGGGTCTGAAGGTCAGGGGTTGGTTGTGTGACCAGAGGCTGAACATGCAATTTCCAACCTGTGTGTGTGAACGGGCTGCTGGGAGTGTATGTGTGAGGGTGCGCACGGGTGAGGACGGGGGCCCCTGAGTGCGGTGCAGCAGTGTAGACAGAAGCAGCACAGTCCGAGGAGAGGACCGAGTATTGATACTGTAGAGCCTCAAACAGCGCCGGCTGGGGTTTTATCTATAAAACACTGAACAGCCGAGCCAAAAGGCCCCGTCAATCAAGTTGTCTGGCCTTCTGTAGACAAAATATCAATCTCAGGTAATCAAGTGATTTTTGACTCAAGGAGGAGATGTTTTGGTGTCACAGATAAGGCTCCGCCACAACAATCTGTACGTGAAAAGGAAAACTGAGCGTATCGTGCAAGCACTCAACCAAAAGCTCAAAAGTCCCTAGGATCCCATAATTTCCAGTTGGTTACCCACCCTTTCCCCCACAGACACTCCCTATCAGCCGCACATGACCAGAGAGCGAGGCTGGCAGGGGCTTTTTCCCTGGCCCTTCTCTGTGGGTGTCTGAAACCTTGTTTAAAGAAGGGAGGTAGGCTGGACCACAGGCAGGCCTCGTTGCTACCTCTGGACCCGTTCGCTACCTTGACACCACTCAATCCTCTGGTTTCTCAGCTGGCATCCCTCTGGCAAATGAAAAAAATAAAATTGTCATCTATCATTATTTATCTCCCCTTTAACTCACTTCCAGACAAGAGCCCTTTTCAAACATTGGGACACACAAAATACTTTGAGAGCCAGCCAGTAGGAGCTGCTAATCCACCACTAGAAAGGGCAAATGGAAAGTTGGAGAACAAGTTAAAACAACTTGGCTATGCTGGCTACGCTCCAGGGTATAAAAAGCCAAAGGGAGGACTGGAACAGAGGACCATCTCATAGACCTTTAATTGTGGGCAAGAAGACCGAGAAACCTGAGCCATACCTTCAGTGAGAAGCATTTTCCACCTGCCCTTCACCACCATCCGTCCCCTTCCAGGTGGACCATCCCTCCTCTAAAGGTGGTGTGCCCGTGCCAGATGCCCTGTGCTGGCCACAAAATGCCAGGCTGATTGGGGCCAGATTCTGCATACATATTTGCCTCCCCATCGTCAGCAGAAGGCAGAGTCTCATGAAAAGAAATGCCTGGTCTACAGAGATTCAGACTGTGATTTCTGAAGTGGGAGTATGACAGACACATGCTTTGGAGTCCAGAATAACTTAGAGCAGCATGTAGAGTAGAAGTATAAAGTTCTCAGTTGCTGTGGTTTAAGTTATTGAGGTACAGCGAATAGTACTTGATATTCAAGATTAAATCGGAAGACTACCTACTACAATGAAATACAGACTTTCGCCCAAGGTAGCACAAGAACCCCTTACACGCCGAACTAGGAAATTCCCCAGACTCTGGAAAAGCTGAGAGAAAGTCCAGACCTTTTCAGAAGTGCTAGCTTCAACTCTTACATCTTTCATACGATGCTCTGATCCTCCTAAAAGTGAAAACAGCCTAGGACTGAGATGAACTGTGTACAGAAATAAACCCGTCTACCGCCAGCGCCAGAACAAGATGTCAGTGTGCTGAATTACAAGAGATGCACTTGAAAACGTACTTGAAATGTACCTGTACCAGCCAATGAGCCTATCCATGAGGAGGTATCTACCCTAGGGATATCACCCAGATGCAATTCAACCTCATGTACTGTAATATCCTGTTATTAAAGAAACTATCTGCTTAGCTCAAAGCCTAGTTTTCATTTTAATTCATACATCAAACTGTATCTTCTGCTGGCCCCACAAATATTGCAATGTCCTGACAATTTACTGAGGCTAGGTGGTTGTTCACCCAAAAGACCGGCCAATGCCACATCTGCAGGTTTCAGGGCCCTGTTCCAGAATCACGTCACTCATTTTCCTAGCCTATTGGTAGAGTCTGAGTTAATTCGATGACATCCTTGTCAGTTCTCCTCTGCCCAAATGAATCACAGAATTAAGTGTTTCACCTGATCAGACAAAAGCTACACTCAGCAGCTCTGTTCACTATCTTTGGAGATTCACCAGGAAGCTTTTGGTAACACCCATGAATATTATGTTCCCCCAAAATGAGTGGTGACCTACCGGAGATACCTTAAAAAATGTCTTTTAAGATGTACATGGAAATAACAACAGAAATGACTCCGGTTCACTGTCCAAGCTACAAAGTGCATGGCCAGTGCCTAGGTACCTCCCCAGCAAACACACCTGGAGAGAATTATAAGTTGTGACTGCCCCAGGGCCCTGGTCAGAGTCTTTCTGACTCAGTAGAAGGTAAGAAAAAGGGACACGTGGGCATGAAAGCAGCACAAGTTCTAGAAAAATCTCAGGGCAAGACCTACCACTCTGGGCTTCTGCTGGTCCAGGGTATGCAGGAAGGCAGAGTTGGGGTCCAGGCAGCGCTCGGGGTCACTGGAGATGTCCTCCTCCGAATCCTCATAGGAGGAGGAGAAGCCAGTGGAAGACGCAGAGGAAGAGGACAGTTTCCTCAGCGGCAGGCCGCCCCGAGGGCTTCCCTGCGCCTCCTCCAAGGCACCATCCTCCTGGGCACCCATGTCTGTAATGATGACGGCAGGGATATTGCTTCGGCTGCAGGCCTCTCCCCGGGAAGGCCTGTCCTTCTGATCTGGGGAGAGCTGCTCTGGGCTGGGGTGGGCATCTCTGCCCTGAGGCTGGCTTCCCCAAGTCCCCTCGGATTGTACCCCTGTGACACACGTCCAGGCCAGACCCGCTTCTTCCATGGAGCCCAGCCAAACCCTGGAGCTCCCAAGCTGCACACCCACCCTGTCCCCAGGAAGGCACTGAGGTTCTTTCAGATCTTTTGCTTCCCAACAGGGCAAAGGCTCCAGCATTCCGCCAGAGGGAATCCCCGCCTCCAACTCCCCCGGGCCTGGCTGTGCTGAGCTGCTGCCCCCAAGCAAGCCCAGCGACGCAGACCCTTCATCCACTCTGTTGGAGCGCGGCCGTGCCTCCCTGGCCACTAGGGCCCCACTCTGGGTCCCCTCGGAGCCTACTGAGCCCCAGTCTCTGGGCTGCCTGAACCAGCTCGGGGCCTCAGAGGAGTCCGCCGGACTCTGCGCGTTCACAGTCCTCTCCTCTGGCCTTTTGTCCCCTTCAGGCGCCCCGGAGCCCGGCATGCCACCGGGCAGATTTCCTCTCCCCACCTTCCCAGGGGGCTCTCCACTGCAGGGCCCGCCCCTCTCTGGGGCCGGACTTGTCTCACTGCCCAAAGACTGCCCCTGACTCTTGGCCAGGGCCTCTCGAAGGTACACACCCCCAAGCTCGCGGGCCCTCTCAGACAGCTCAGTGAGGGCAGGGTCCTGTGGATGGTGTGGCCCAGTGGATGTGGCTCTCGCTGCCACTTCTGTGGCCATCATTAGGTTCACTCCGACCAGCCCCAACGGGGGAGCTTGGTAATTCTGAGTTCCCAAAGGAGGAGAAACCCTCTTGTCAACTTCCATAGCAATGGGTGAGCCACAATGGGGTCCGGCCGGGACCGGCTTCCTCATTTTCACCGAAGCGCCTGGACCCTGAGCCGCTGATCCTGCCGGGGCAGCAGGGCCGGGGAAAGGTGCTACGCCCTCTTTGTCCTTCGAGAGGCGTTGGCTGGGCGTCCCTCCTCTTCTCCCGGCCTCTGAAGTCTCCGGACATTGTTCCCCCCAGGACTTTGTCCTCCGCCCCTCACTCTGAGCCAGGACCCTTCCTGGGGGCTGACTGATGCTGCGGAAGGGGCACGGGGAGGGCGATCGAGCCCTGCCCAAACGCGGGCTGCGGGGCGCTTGAGCGGCGGAGCTCTGCGCCTGGATGTGTGCCTCGAACATGCCCACTTTCTGGTTCACCTGCACGTTCTGCAGCTCGCGCTGTAGGATTCGAAGCTTCCTGTTGGCCTCCTCCGGCCCCGGAGGGGAGAGGGTACCGGTGGTCACCACCTGCTGCCCATCGCCTCTTAGGCGACCCGCCCAACTCGGGCTGCCCACGCTGCTGCCGCTGCCGCTGCCGCTGCTACTATTCAGCCTGCGCCGGCCACTCCGCCAGCCCGGGGGGCTCCCGGGCTCCTCCGGCGACGACTCGGCTGCGGGGAAGAGGAAAGAGGAGCCACTCCCGGGGCTGAAAACGCTGCCGGGGCTCAACACGGCCCTCCTCGGCGGCGGGGGCGTCTCGCTGCTGCTGGGCCGAGAGCCGCCGCCGCTCTTCACCTGGTTGGCGCTATTCATGATCACCAGGCTGTTGAGTGCATAGCAGTACATAGCCATAGTACTGGGTCCGCCGCGCTGCCCGCCGCCGCCGCTCCTGTTCCGGCTCCGCCGCCGGCGCCTCCTCCTCCCGAGGCTCTCGGCTCCCGGCTCAGCCCCAGAAGCCCGGCGGCCGCGGCTCCGCGCGCGGATGGGGTGGCATGGCCTGGGCGTTGGGCGGGGGGCAAGACCGCGGGCTCAGCCCCCGCCGAGTTCCGTAAACAACAGCGCCGCTGTGGAGACACAGGGAGAAAAGTCAGGACCCTAGAGGGCGGGTGCGGGGGACGGCTAGCGGACTAGGACTGGTATTGGGATCCCCCAATCTGTCGGGGATCGGTGCCACTGGACATCTTATCTACAGGGGCTGTGCGGCACGGCGAGGACACAAACCCCGGGGGCCCTCGGTCGCCAGCTAGGTTGTGGGTGTGTTTTCCGAGTGCGCTCCCACCCTTCGCCCCAGACTGTGATGCGCTTGAAGGTCCCTTCAAATTCCAAATTCTAAGAGTTGCCTCCAGAGCCGCGCGGACGGGCGGGGGACTGTACAACCACTTGATTGCTAAGCGGGCTATGTGCGGGGCGCGGCAGATTCCGAGCTCTCCGAGAGTGAGAACACCCCCTCCACCGTCTCTGGGTCCCCTCGGCTTTGCAAACACTGGTTGCATCCGGTATAACGGGGCAGCTCCCCCCACCCGCCTTGGGCTTCAGGATCTCCTCGCTCCACCCTCTCTGGCCATCAGGGACCGACTCGGAGGGAACCTGAGCTGGACCTGCCTTCCCCGGTCGCTGCCTGAGCCCGGATCTAGGAAGACCCCTGCGTGCCTGCCTTTTACCTTCCTGACCCTGGCCTTGGTGCTGTGTCCCTCGGCCTACGACGGCCTGGGCGCGCGGCGGGGCCGCAGCCTAGGCATTTTTCAGCACTGGCTTTGTCGCCAGTCCCCAAACAAGTGTGTATTGTGAGTGTGGGTGCGTCTGCGCGAGCCCGGGGCCGAGGCGCTGCTCGTCCCCTGTACCGGAACCAATACACGCCGCCCCCCCGCACGCTGTCGCCCCCCGCGTAGGGGTGTGTGTGTGTGTGTGTGTGTGTGTGTGTGTGTGTACGCGCGCGGACAGCGAGTCCGCACTACGCACACCCTGTGCCGGAGGACGCGGCTGCCTCTGCGGGGTCCGGGACCCTTGCCCACTCGGAAGGACTCCAGGGTGTGCATGGCTGCAGCCGGGCGGAAGCCCGGGCTCTGCAAACCTCCCGGGGCCCCGCTCTAAGCCCGGAGGCGGCGCGGCCGAGTGCAGGGCTTCTCCGCATCCTGGGCAGCCTCGCCCGGCGCCAAGCCGGCTGCCCGGCGGCCGGAGCCCGTGGACGCCTGCAGCGCGCCGAGGTAGGCGGCGGGGAGTCAGCGGCCCGGAAGGCGAGCACGGGAAACGCCGAAAACTCGCTTCTCCCTCCTCTCCACGCCACCCTCCCCAATCAAACCCCCTTGCCCGTCTCCCCGGCCCACCTCTCTGCGCCTTTTCAGAACCCGGAACCCTCAGATTCGCTCCAGAGCAGAGAGAGAGGGGAAAGAGGGTTCGGAGGCGAGAGCCATTAAAAAGCCGCCAAACTTACCTACAATTGCTCAAGATTCCCGCGTCCTGTGCAGACTACATGGCCCGGGGAAGCAGACCTCGAAGGAGAAAGACGGCTTTAAAAGTCAAAAAGCTCGGAAATGGTTTCCTCACTTCTTTTGGAAGACAAAAAAAAGGGGGGAATGGGAAAAAAGAGGGAAAGCTCCTCGGCCGGGGCGGGAGATCCGGGCGGTGGCGACGCCGGCCGGCCCTGCACGCCCTTGTGGGCTGTGGAGATACTACCCCTGTCAGTGTCTGCTCCCGGCTACTTCAGTGTTTGTTCAATGTGCGATTAAAAAAAAAAAAAAAAAAAAAAGTTGGGGCGGGGGGTGGTTTGGGGTGGAGGAGGGAGGAGGGAGAAAGGCGGGGGCTTGGGGGAGGAAAGCAGGAAGGAAGTTGTGAGCCTGTCTGGGGTTGAACTCAGCGGAACAAGTTTTTCTTTTCTTCTTTTTTTTCTATTGCTTGGCAAGACCGAGGGAGGGAAACACTGAAAAAAAAAAAGTTTCCATTGTTAGCTAACAACCAAAAAAAAAAAAAACCTTTTAACTTCTGCGGGTTAAAGATATACGATCCATTTTCCACACCCTCCAGTGAGCCTCGCTGACGGCTAGCTTTATGAAACATTTTTTGAAAAATGTTTTTAATAAAGTTTGAGCGTGCATTTTAAGCAAAGCAACTCATGGGGACTTTTTTTAACATTTAAAACGGGCTAAAGCCTTATATAAACGGTTTGTGTTCTTGTACACAAATATGCAAATTCGAAGAAGGTACTTTGTGGGCACCTCGTTGCAAAGTTGCAGATTTTAAATGCTTCACACTTGTATTTTGGAAGACTGGTTGGGCTGTGAGCTGTTGATGGTTTTGCAGTACAATTGCTAGTTGTATAAACACGCCTTTGCACTGCACATTTTTCTGTTACTAAATGCACACAGCAAATGTGACATTGGCATATTTTTGCACTCAATTCTCAAGGGTATTTTAAGAAAAAGGATGGTCCTGGAACTAAGAAAGCCTGAGACCCCTTGCTCAGTCTCCTGCAGCTGGATGATTTTCAAGAGACTTTTTCCCCCAACATCAGCAATTACTACTGGTCAGGGATCTTACCCCATTTAAGCTCTGGTGCTGCAAGTGTGTTTTCCATAATTCCCTAAATTCTACACTACAGAATTTAGTGGAAAGAGGGAAAACACAGCTGCCAGGCTCAGGAGATGTAAAACTCTAAAGCCTGAAGCAGTCCTAATAGTCTTATTAGCTAAAATTTAGATGGAAATTTTGACTTTGCTTGTGGCAAACCCATCTCTTGCTTGTTTATGTAACAATACTCTGTGAGAAAAGCTGCCTGCTGCTGCATCAGAAAAAAGACTCATGTTAAATCTGAAACTGAGATCTTCTAGCTAAGAATTCTCAGGAATGAGACACTTTTGAGTCCTACTTGTTTTTTTAACGTGCCATGTTGAAAAGACTGAGACTGGTTCCTCTCCCATCCCCAACGGGGCTAAATAAAAAGAGCCCAGTCAGGTGTTGACTCAGGATCTGGGCAGTTGCTAAGGCAGAGAAGCCAGCCCTACCCTTGCCCCTAATTCGCTTCCCCAGTGACAAGAAACAGGAGCTGCCAGTTCCCAGGAGACCCACTCCATGGAGCTTATTTCTATCATAGGAGATGCAAACACCCATGCCAGGTGTCGTGGTGGAAACAACTGGAGGACCTAGCAGTGCATACAGTGAACACAGACTCGTAGCTTTCCAGCCTCTGGGAACTCTCACTGTCACTTCACAGCCAGACATCATTGGCATTCCGAAGAGTTGAGAAATTCAGGCTCCCTGAATGAAGAGTTCTTGCTCAGAACACAGCCAGCAACTGGTCAGGTGTGGCATGCTGAAGGGATTCCTGCCTTGGGCTGGCGGTAGAACTAAATGATAGTTCTACCAGTCTGAAGTTCTAACTGTGCTACCAAGGACGGCAGGGATTAGGGAAAAGATGGAGCAAAAGCCATATCTGGAAGCCAGCATGGTTGGCTTGCATCTTGAAGCAGAATCTGGTAGCCTTCCATGATTTTAAATAAACAAAGAAAAAAAGTTATATAGCACTTATTATCCAGGCACTGTTCTAAGCATTATAAATATTTACACATTTCAATCCTTATAACAACCGTATGAGATACATACTATTATTACCCCCATTTTATAGGTGAAGAAATTAAAGCACAAAGTGGTAAGCCATTTGCCACATCTATTCAATATTGTACTGGAAGTCCTAGTCAGAGCAACTAGACGGGAAAAAGAAATAAAAGGCATCCAGATTGGACAGGAAGAAGTAAAACTGTATTTATTGATAATATGATTGCCTATATAGGCTATCCTATGGAGTCTACAAAGAAGCTACTAGAACTAATAAGTGAGTTTAACAAGTGTATTAATTGCAAGGGCTGCTGTAACAATGTACCATAGACTGAGTGGCTTAGACAATAGAAATTCATTTTCTCACAATTCTGGCGGCAAGAAGTCTGAGATCAAGGTGTTTGGTCGGTTTGGTTTCTTATAAGGCCTCTCTCCTTGGCTTGTAGATGGCCATTTTCCCCCTATGTCTTCACATGGTCTTCTCTCTGTGTGTCTGTGTTCTAGTTTCCTCCTCTTGTAAGAACATCAGTCATACTGCATTAGGACCTGCCTAATTTTAACTAAATTACCTCTTTAAGGACCCTATCTCAAAATACAGTCACATTCTAAGGTACTGGGAATTAGAACTTCAACATGTAAATTTTGGGGTAACTATTCAGCCCATAGCAACAAGGTTGCTGGATTCAAGACCAATATACCATAATCAATTGGTTTCCACATATTAGCAATGAACAATCAGAAATCAAAACTTAAAAAATAATATTTATAATATCATCAAAAACTATAAAATATATAGGGATAAACATGAAAAAAGATGTAGAAAACCACAGAGTAAAAACTACAAGACACTACTGAAAAAATTAAAGAAGACCTAAATAAACAGAGAGATATACCATGTTCATGAATTGGAGGACTCAATATTGTTAAGATGTCAATTCTTCCCAAATTGATCTATAGAGCCAGTGCAATCAAAATCAGTATCCCAGCAAGTTTTTATTTTTGTAGAAGTTGACAAGCTTATTCGAAATTTCATTGGAAACTGCAAAGGATCTAGAAGAGCCAAAACAGCTTTGAAAAAGAACAAAATGGAAGGACTATTTGATTTCAAGACTTATCATAAAGTTACAATAATCAGGAACATGTGGTATTAACATAAAGTTAGACAAATAGATCAATGTGACAGAATATGAGTCTAGAAATAGGCCAACATATATACATATGGACAATTGATTTTTTTTTAAAGATCTTTATTGGAGTATAATTGCTTTACAATGGTGTGTTAGTTTCTGCTTTATAACAAAGTAAATCAGCTATACATATACATATGTCCCCATATCTCCTCCCTCTTGCGTCTCCCTCCCACCCTCCCTATCCCACCCCTCTAGGTGGTCATTGGACAATTGATTTTTGATACAGGTGCAGAAAAGTTGAGAAAGGAATCTTTGACAAGTAGTGCTGTAACAATTGGATACCTATGTGCAAAAAAAAAAAAGAACTTCAATCCATATCTTGCACCATATACAAAAAATTAAATCAAAATGTCTCATAGATCTAACTGTAAAAGCTAAAACCATAAAACTTTTATAAGAAAACATAAGAGAATATCTTTGGGCTCTTCAGTTAAGCAACTATTTCTTAGATACAATACTGAAAGCATGATCCACAAAAAGAATTTTGGCAGGTTGGACTATATTAAAACTTAAAACTTCTGCTCTTCTGAAAAGAATGAAAAGACAAGTTACAGGCTAGAAGAAAATGTATGAAAAATGCATATTTGATAAAGGACGTGTATCTAGAAAGAGAACTCTTAAAACTCAATAATAAGAGAACACTCAATTTTAAAAAACGGGCAGAAGATTTGAGCAGACACTTCATCAAAGAAGGTATAGGAGTGGCAAACATGCATATGGAAAGATGCTCAACATCATTAGTCAGTAGGGAAGTGCAAGTTAAACCACAATTAAACACCATTACACACCTATTAGAATGGTTAAAAACGTAAAACCTTACTTGGTAAAAATATGGGGGAGCAGAGCTCTCATACACTGCTAGTAGGAATATAAAATGACATAACCACTTTGGAAAACAGCTTGACAGTTTCTTAAAACGTTAAACATATACCTATCATACGACCCAAGCATTCCACTCTTAGGTATTTACTGTAGAGAAATGAAAGCATATGTCTATACAAAGATATGTACACCAATGTTCATAGCTGCTTTATTTGAATTAGCCATAAACAGGAAACAACCCAAATGTTCATCAACATGTGAATGAATAGACAAATTGTGATATGTCTATACAATGGAATACTATTCATCAACAAAAAGAAATGAGCTATTGATATACATACAACATGGATGAGTCTCAATGTAATTATGCTGAGTGAAAGGAGCTAGACTGAAAAGAATATCTACTGCATAATTCCTTTTATAGAAAATTCTAGAAAACACAAATTAATCTATAATAACAGAAAGCAGATTGGTGGCTGTCTAAAAATGGGGGGCTGTGGGGAGGAATGGGAGACAGGGAAGACAAAGGGGCATGAGGAAACTTTTGGAGGTGATGGATACGTTCACTATATTAATTGTAAGGAAATGTATACACCAGGGAAAACTTATCAAATTATGAAATGTTAGATATGTGCGTTATTGGACTGTATATCAATTATAACTTAATAAATACTTTTTAAAAACAGCTACGGACAGCTACAGCCTTTGATAAGATTGTTGTGGGCCCCCATCCTAGTGCCAAGCACAGTGCCTGACGTATGATATACTCTCTGGGTAAAATATGAAATCATTCATCACTCAAGAGCTTCACGGGGGCTTCCCTGGTGGCGCAGTGGTTGAGAGTCCGCCTGCCGATGCGGGGGACGTGGGTTCGTGCCCCGGTCCGGGAAGATCCCGCATGCCGCGGAGCGGCTGGGCCTGTGAGCCACGGCTGCTGAGCCTGCGCGTCTGGAGCCTGTGCTCCGCAACGGGAGAGGCCACAACAGTGAGAGGCCCACATACCGCAAAAAAAAAAAAAAAAAAAAAAAGAGCTTCACGGAATAATTCCGTGTCCCCTCTCCCCATCATATATAACTCTGTTATTTGCAATCTTCAATCTTACGATCTTTCCTGTTCTTTCCTAGATAGTGAGCTCTTGAAGGGAAGGACCCTGATGTATTTATTTTTCTAGCCTTAGGTTTTAGTCCCACACAGAATGGATCTATACATGTTTTAATTTATTTTTAATATGTTTTTATTGAAGTATAGTTGATTTACAATGTTGTGGCAATCTTACATGTTTTTAAATTTAAAAAAAAATAGACAGATGAATCAAGCAATCGAATCATTATGCAAAAGGACCAAGGAGTCAGCAGCATCAGGAAAGCTGCCCCCTCCTATTTCCCATATTTCCCAGACAGAAGGAAGTACTTCCCACGGCCATGCTTGGCTGCTGCGAGCAGGCAGTGGAGGGGGTGATGATGGAGGTCTCCATCAGTCTTCCCCTTCTCCTACACTTCTTGCTTGAAATCTTAGTTCTAAAGGTCCCAAAACAGCATCAGCCTGAGCCATGGCTGAGGTCAAGGCGTGTCTCTAAGGGAGATCACCACACCCTCTCCTGTCCAGCACAGACCAAGGCCACAAACAAAGAAGCAGCCTTCTACTGCCTTTCACCTCTGCCCTGGACCCTCTGACCCCTTCTTCACTTGTTTCCCTCACCTTCCCCCTGATCTGGGTAAGGCAGTAGATGATTCACTCATTCCTTAGGTATTGGACTATTGAGTGGGAGCTGTGCATCTGGCCTGCAGCAGCTACTAAACACAAGATGATGAAGACTATCCCTGCCCCCCACTCTAGGGGGAGACCAGTAAGTGCATCAAGAATAGGCTGTACCCTTCTTTCAGCTGCTGCCAAGGAGGGAGGGAGGGAGACACAGCTCAGTTAGAGCTGAGGGTCTTATAGGCTCCTTCATTTCCCATAGCTGTGTGCCCTTAGGCAAGTAACTGAAACTCTCTGAGCCTCAGTTTTGAGCTCTGTAAAATAGCAAGCATTCTAATACCCTTCTCCACAGTGTTCTTATGAAGATCTATTAGATAAAGCACAGTTAAGCACTCCAAAAGATACACTTTCTTTAAAAAGTAGCTCTCAATCCCTTAGCCTCTCACACCAAAAAGATCCAAGACTTAGTGAATCTAAGAATCTGCCTTACACAAAGCAGGTACTCAATAAATAGTTGCTTCTAGAATAAGATTCTTTAGTACCCAGATACCCTTCCTTCCTATGCTGATGCTACTCTGATCTCCTGGTGGGAGCACCAAGGGTGGAGGGGTTTGAGCAGTTTCTCTTTGCTCTATCTTGAGAAACTCTGAGGTCTAATGACACCTGGATTGGCTATGCCCACGCTCAGGCATGTAATACTACATGAGAGATGCCTGTTCCCAGGCCACATCCCCTTCTAAGTGAATCTGCCTGCCTGTTCCTGATTAGAAATGCTGGGTTATCAAAGGGCCATGCTGGGCCCACAGCTAATTAGACCAAGATGGACAAGGCTCCCAAAGACAGCTAATCCACCGGCTAGCTAATGACCTGGCATGAAAATATGAGGCAGTCAGTTGGATTCTCCTCACGGGACTTTGGAAGCCTTATTACAGGAATGAGCAAAAGGATCACGTAGTAAACGTGGGGCTAGTGAAGCATGTATAAGAGGAACCAGGAATGAGCAAAAGATTTCTCGGGAAGTGGGGAGCGTGGAACAGGTGTGGAGACCAGAGAAACTACAGCTCCGGATGAAAGCCAGGGAGAGAGAGAGGAGTTGCCTCACCAACTGGTGGCATCCCAGATCCCATGCCCATGAGGCTGGCAGGTTCTGTGTCTGCCCTTAGGTATGTGAACAGCTGTGACATTTCTATGAATAACCCCACCCTCTCCCGGCCACCTAATACCTTACCTTACACAGAAATATTTATTCATGATTAATTCCTTAATCTTAAAAATATAAAAAGATTTTTTAAAAGACACACAGAGAGTCTTGCTGCCCTCTGCTACTACTAATAGGCCACAGAATCTGGAGGAGCAAAATGCAAATAGCACAGGTTGTGATTCTAGGTTGATAGGAAGCAGAAAAAGCCCATCTCGACCCCGCCCACCCCCAGTCTTATTATTTTCCTGTGTACAGCCGTTAGCATCGGGGCTTCCCTGTGTTATGATAGCTTATTCTTTATTTCTTCCATTCATTCATCAAACATTTACTAAACACCACTCACTACACATCTTTTGTAATCTGCTCCCTTTGTCTCCTTCTCTTTGAAGCAGGGAATAATAATGCCTCATTCCCTTCCGCAGCTGCCGGGCCTGATGTAGAGAAGGTACTTGATAAATGTTTGTTGAATGATCACTGTCTCCACCTCAGGTAGGGGCACGAAGCAGAAGGATTTTTTCTACCTTCTATTTTGAGGTGGTGCTGGAAAATCAAACTGGCTGGAAATATTCCTGTCGCAAAGCATAAATAGGTAGACCCTACTTACATGTGGAACGATTATCTAGTTTCAAATAGATTTTTCAACCACTTGAATAACAGATTTCTGCTCAGTTGGATTGGATGCGTTACAGATCTGATTCAAGCATGGACATGCAAATGTCGTGGATCAGCCATTATCTAAGCTAGTGGTTCATATATATAAATATATTTTTTTTCATTGTCTGCAAGCAACCATGAACTGATAAGAGATGGATTGAAAAGATGTGCTCCTGCTTTTCATATCTAATTGTGAACTTAGCCAACTTCAACACTCAAGATGAAATGTGGTGTCAAGATTTCGCTGAAATTTAAACCAAGTTGTTTGTTATCAGTTTAAGATACTGGTAGGGACTTCCCTGGTGGTGCAGTGGTTAAGATTCCACACTCCCAATGCAGGGGGCCCCAGTTTGATTCCTGTTTGGGGAACTAGATCCCGCATGCATGCTGCAACTAAGAGTTTGCATGCCACAACTAAGGCGCCTGCATGTCACAACTAAGGAGCCCACATGCCGCGACTAAGACCCAGGGCAACCAAATAAATAAGCTAAAAAAAAAAAAAAAAAGATACTGGGTCTATGGTTTTGTACCACATACACCCCTTCTCCAGGGATCCCCTCCCACTTACTGAGCCTGTTTGTGACTGAAAAAGCTGCTCTTATTGTAAGGTTTAAAAAGTGAAGCAATGAGGAGCAGCCCCAGTGTCTACAGCCCTTCCATAATGCCTTCTCTAGATAACTGGATTTGTGTGGTATCTGTGGACCCCTGCGACAAAAAGAAGTGACGAGAAAGAGCATGGAGGACATGTAAGTAACATGAAATTTAAGATATTTCCTTTGAAGTTATGATATAGTCTGCTTTGGGCTTTAGTGGTCTCAATCAGCAAGTCCAAGAGAGCCAGAGAGAGCCTTTGAGTCAAACCTGTCCCATCATCTAATATTTTAGGAAGAGGAAGGAAGTGTAAAGTTTACATACGGAGTCTTTAAGGACAAAGTCTCAAAAAAGGTCACTGTGTAATGTTCTAATACAAAATAGACAGCTATCTCCAGCAGAAAGAGGAAGTTTCTTAGGCTTCCCATTTCTCCTGTTCCTCACAATGAAGGAACGGTATCAGCAATGTGAGATCATATCTCTCGTGCTTGCAAACCACCGTCCATCAACACTGTAGGTGTCTAGAGCTTTCCCTGTGTACCCATGCATGCAGCCTATTCAGCTCTTATTTGACCCATGAGCACCTTGTTTCAGCCTTGGGTATTATCATTAATGCCATTCGTTCACGCATCAATCCATTCCGGAGTTTTCCAGGCAGGGAGAGCGGGAGAGAAGGACAGGAGGAGGTATATGAAGAAGACTAGAAGTCTAGGAAGTTCTTCAGAGAACTCACAGACTAGCAGGGAAGTCCAGTTTGAAAACAAGGATAACTCAGTGTAATCCGTGTTATAACAGCATTCAAAGTACCAGGAGAGCACAGTGGTGGGCTGCCCTTGGGCTGGAGAAAGAGGTGGGAAGGCTCCAGGAAAGGGCACTATTTGAGCTGGGCCATAAAGGCTAAGTAGGAACTCACCAGGCAAAGAAGAAAGAGTCTTCTAGGCAGGGAGGGACCCAGCTTGTGCTAGGGCCCTGAGCTATGGAGGAGCAGGTGGAAGAATGGTAGGTGAGAGGGTGGGAGCAGAGGGTGGGAGAGGCTCAGTACTGGGGGAGAAGAGCCTGGAAAAGCAGTTTAGGGACATGCAGTGAAGTTCCTTGATTGCTATGCTAATAGGACTTTTATTACAAATAATAAGGGGCTCTGAGGAGTCTGAAGCAGAAGGTGACACAATTACATTAGCATTTTAGAACAATCTCCTTGAGGCAATGTGGAGGATACGTTAGAGGGGAGACAGAGGCCAGTTCAGTGGGGCCACATTCTTAGAGCACCTGTGCTGGGTACTAGGACTTCAAAGATGAATAGAACGCCATCCCTGCCTTTCAGGAGCTTGCAACTGAGGGAGTATACCAATTGCCTATTGCCATAAATATTACCAGAAACGTAGTGCCTTAAAACAACACATATTTATTATCCCACAGTTTGTGTGAGATGCAGTGTGGCTTAGCTGAGTGCTTCTAGCCACAGTTAAGGTGTTGGTCAGGGCTGAGGTTTCATCTGAGGCTCAACTGGGGAAG
This sequence comes from Phocoena phocoena, assembly GCF_963924675.1. Classification (NCBI taxonomy): domain Eukaryota; kingdom Metazoa; phylum Chordata; class Mammalia; order Artiodactyla; family Phocoenidae; genus Phocoena; species Phocoena phocoena. Next base: position 163,345,268 of record NC_089219.1, on the reverse strand, counting down.
GATCCTCTTCCAAGCTTATGTTGTTGATGGTGGGATTCAGCTGCTTGCTGGCTTTGGCCAGAGGCAGCCCTCCGTTCTTTGCCATGTGGACCTCCTCAGCATGGCCACTGACTTCATCAAAACATGTTAGCTGAGAAGGCAATAGAGAGAGACTGCTAACAAGAAAGAAGTGGTGCTCTTATATAACAATCACGGAAGTGATAGCTCATCATTTTCTCCATATTCTATTGTTTAGATGCCACCCATGCTCAAGAGAAGGGGATTACACAGGGGTATGAAAATCTGCAAGCAGGAATACTTCAGGGTCATTTTAGAGTCTGTCTCTAGGGAGGGAGACAGATCTTAAACTATTTCAGAATAATCAGGGGAAGACAAGATAGGAATACTCTTGGGGGCTGTGAATCCAAAGACAGGTTATCTGGACCAATCTGGCAACTGTGGGGATGCTTCCTTAAGAAGGTCGATTAGGAAGCCATTGCTGTGGGCCTATGAGATGTCAAATATCTGAACTTTTCCTGTTATTTTTTTCTTATTACCCATAGGGTCCTTTGTTTTAAAAGTCTGTGATGGGCAAAGGTTGGGACTCCTGATCTGCCATTTAGAGCTGTGTGAATCTGGAAGTTAGGTAGCCTCTCTGAGCATCGGCTTCCTAATTTGCAAAACAGGGATACAGCTGCTTAAATGAGATGGCATATATAGAAGAACCTGGCACAGGGCTTGCCACATTCAGGTTTAGCCAGTAACTAAGGCCAATAGTACAGACTCAGATGGACATTAGGCCTTGTTCAAGGTCACACACAAAGCAAGCCCCAGCTATGAGAGAGCCTGGGTTCCAGGCTTCTCCGGAGAGGACTGTGATCAAGACTGTCACAGACACACCCAACATCAAGGTCACCTCAGTGGTAAAAGTAGGAGGCCCTTGCATCTTGTGGCATGGACACTCCATCCATTTGGTAACTACCTGATAAATACTTGTTGACTGGCTCCAGGGCCACATCCTCCTCTCCAGATGTTCTGCCAGGGCCCTGAAATGGGCAGGTACCCTCCACCCTTAAGGTCCAGCATTCATTTGATGGCATGGCTCTGCCAGGCACAGAGGGGATGTGAAGCCAAGTGCAACACAGTGGACTTAGAGACAACAGAAATCCCTCACGGTCGTTACATCTTTCTCTCCCTGAACAGTAGTAACCAAAATGACAGATGAGCTCCTACTGCCCCATCCCAGTTTCTAGAGTCCACAGCCTCCGACACTGGACTTGACTTCCATGCATCCCTCAGTTTTACTTATCAATTACTTAAAACTGTCTTAAAACTGTCTCCATTTACTCTTCTTTTTTTAATATTTATTTTTTTAAATTAATTTTCCTTATTTTATTTTATTTTTTTCGGCTGTGTCAGGTCTTAGTTGTGGCACACAGGATCTTTGTTGAGGCATGTGGGAACTTTTCGTTATGGTGCACGGTCTGTTGGGGTTTCTCTCTAGTTGTGGCGTGCGGGCTTCTTTCTGGTTGTGGTGTGCGGGTTTTTTCTCTGTCTAGTTATGGCACGAGAGCTCCAGGGTGCATGGGCTTTAGAGTTTGTGGCATGCGGGCTGTCTCGTCGAGGCACACAAGCTCAATAGTTGTGGCGTGTGGGCTTAGTTGCCCGACGGCATGTAGAATCTTATTCCCCCACCAGGGATCAAACCCACACTCCCTGCATTGGAAGGTGGATTCTTTACCACTGGACCACCAGGGAAGTCCAGGTCTCCGTTTACTCTTATCTGCAGTGCACAGACCAGCCGAAGAGAAAGCCTTGGATTGCTTTTTTTTTTTTTATTTAATTTATTTATTTTTGTCTGCATTGGGTCTTTGCTGCGTGCGGCCTTCTCTAGTTGCAGCGAGCGGGCGCTACTCTTGGTTACAGTGCACAGGCTTCTCATTGCGGTGGCTTCTCTCGTTGCGGAGCACGGACTCTAGGCGCGGGCTTCAGTAGTTGTGGCTCGCGGGATCTAGAGCACAGGCTCAGTAGTTGTGGCGCACGGGCTTAGTTGCTCCGCGGCATGCGGGATCTTCCCGGACCAGGGCTCGAACCCGTGTCCCCTGCATTGGCAGGCGGATTCTTAACCACTGCGCCACCAGGGAAGCCCTGGATTGCTTTTTAAAGTTATTTATTATGTGCCTACCTCTGTACTAAACTAAGATGCATGATTAAGGATAGAAGGCTATCCTTAATCATGCGGTAGCTCCCAACTAAGGCAGAGCTCAGAAAAAGGAGCTAGGGATAGGCAGGGAAACCTCTTCCTCAATCAGGTCTCCTGAGCACAGCTGCAGTGGCTGTCATGTTAAAATGAGATATACGGGCTTCCCTGGTGGCGCAGTGGTTGAGAGTCTGCCTGCCGATGCAGGGGACACGGGTTCGTGCCCCGGTCCTGGAAGATCCCACATGCCGTGGAGCACCTGGGCCCGTGAGCCGTGGCCGCTGAGCCTGCACGTCCGGAGCCTGTGCTCCGCAATGGGAGAGGCCGCAACAGTGAGAGGCCTGCGTACTGCAAAAAAATAAAAAATAAAATAAGATATGCAAATATCCTGGAAATGGAGCTCTAGAAGAATATCCCCCAGAGGAGTCCTGGGTCATGAACGCTCGGGCTGAAAGCTTCCCATCCAAATTCTGCCTCCATGTGGTGAAATTACCACCAGCTTGGATAGCTCACGTCACGTGCAGGAAATCCGTCTGAAGAAGACGCCAGAATGCCCAGATGCATAATAACTTCAAATATAGACATCTCTTCCAAAGACCACAGACACTCTGAAAAAGCACAGAGACGAATGACTTCAAATTGTGAGATGCAAAGAATACCTAATTGCCCACATTTGGGAAGCTAGATTGTGAGAGGTTAGGAAGGCTTATATGAGGCTACTGCTTTTCCAGTCATCCCTCTGATCTCAGTAGTCACTGAACGTCTCCACCCTCTGTTGGTGCTGGTGCTTATTGCTATGGAGTATCACAGAGCAGAGCCCTGTAGTAGTCAGGGTTCTTAATGGCAAGCAACAGAAACCTGAGTTTAGCCTCTATAAGCAGAAGATAAATTTATAGTAAAGGATATTGGGGAGCTCATAAAATCATCAAGAATGCTGGAAAATCAGACTTAGGAAGTGGGACAAGAAAGAGGGAGGCTCTGAGCCTCAGAACTAGTCCAGCGCCAGGCATGGCAATGTCAACACAACTGGTACTGCAGTGGGTTACTCCAGGATGTGGCCACCACTGCTGCCCCCATCACCACCAAGGTGGTCTTGCCAGGCCCCTGCTTCTCTGTGTCCAAGTCTGGTGGGTGTGCCTGACAGGCTGAGCCTGGTCATGAGTCTGTGCCCCCTGCAGGGAGGCTGGGACGAACACGTGGGGCTCAGAGGTCGGGCAGCTAAAAATGATCAGTGTCCAGCGGAGCCCCAGGGTTTATTTCCAGGCCTCACAAAACCTTCTCTCTTTCAATAATTAAAAAGAAGTTCCATGGGCTTCCCTGGTGGCGCAGTGGTTGAGAGTCCGCCTGCCGATGCAGGGGACGCGGGTTCGTGCCCCGGTCCGGGAAGAGCCCACATGCGGCGGAGCGGCTGGGCCCGTGAGCCATGGCCGCTGAGCCTGCGCGTCTGGAGCCTGTGCTCCGCAACGGGAGAGGCCGCAACAGTGAGAGGCCCGCGTACCGCAAAAAAAAAAAAAATTGTCATTGATGATAATTAGTTTGATGAATAGTGTGTCTTCATTCAGAAAAATTGTACCTTTCACATATACAGAGCCAAATATTCTCCAACACAGGTGAAAAGTCAACAAAGGGCTGGAGTTCAAGGGACAGCTCCTTGTGGCACCCCAAACCATCCCATCCATCTGTCCATCTGTTCATTCATACAAAAAGTATTTATTGAGTTCCTATTATATGCTGAACTGTTCATTGCAAGTTAAGATGTTACAAGACAGCAACATACTCAAGGATGGACAGTGTAAGAGTAGGCATTTTGGAGTCAGGTATGCTTGGCTTCAAATACTGGCTTAGCAATTACTGTGTAACTTTGGGCAAAGCAGTAAACTTCTCTGAGCCTCAAATTCCTCATCTGGACAATGAAGCTAATAATATCTAACTTTCCATGTTATTGTAAGGGTTTGATGCTACATATGTAAAGCCCACGTAGCCTGTGCTTGGCTTGGAGTAAACTCTGTAAATGGTGCCCCTTGGTGGTCAACCTCTCCTGGTCAGCACTTTGATCCTTTGAATTCTTTGAACCCCAAGGCCCAGCATCCTTGGGTGTGCTGTGATCCACACGCACTCCTTCAGGGCCCCCAACCTGCTGCCACTGTACATCATCAGTGAGCAGTCCAAGGCCCCTTCAGGCAAGCTCGCCGCAGTGGAGTAAGCGGGTGGAAGAATCCCAGAGCAGGGTGGCGTTGAGAGCAAGAGGAAGGGATAGAAGAGTCGCAGAACCTGCTCTCTCACAACATGCATTTTCGTCTCTATTTTCCCAGCGTAGAGTCTAATGTTAAAGTTTATTGCCAGGAGGAAGGAATGAAGATTAAATTAGTAGTATTATTTCAACTCTTAAAAACTGATAAAGACATTAGGACTCAGAGAGGTTAATTGACTTGCCTAAGATTACACAGCCACACAGATATATTTGAACTCAGGTCTGTCTGAAACAAAAGCCTATGCTCATTCTACTGCCCAGCTGTGGCAGGTGGGCCCACCAGAAATGGAGCCTGAGACACCAGTGCACATCACTTATATAGGAAGCATTCACAAGAGAAAGGGGGTGAGGACGGGAAAGGATGTGAAAGGAAGGATATAGTCTTAGCTGGAAACTAGGTAATTTCTTCAGCCTAGTCCCATGGGGAGCTCTAGAGCATGAATTACACCACAGGGCTTGTCCATCTTGAGGTGAGAAGGGAGCCAGCTTTTTGCTCCTCTACGTGCAGGTGAATCGTGGGCTGCAGGGGAGCAGGCCGGGGAGCCTCCCAGTTGAAGCAGCTCCCTTTTGGTCAAGGGCAATTCTGTGAGGCATTAGCGGCCAATGGTCAGAGCCACTGGAGACGGGCCCACCTGCCCAGTGAAGGGATGTGGGCGAGCCATCAACAGTGAAACAGCAGCCGTTTCATTCACGTTGCATCCCTCACCATCGACTGAATGAATAAATGAGTGAACGTGTTTTCTCGGTAATAAAACAGAAATGGTAACGTGTCCTTCAGGGGCCGTTAGGAAGCCTAAATGAGCTCATGTGTATAAGTTAATTGGTCTAGCGTTGTGAGCGCATAAGAAATGAGAATAATTATTAGCCGCAGTAAAATTAGTACTAATTAAGCAATAATCAGCCAATTAGGTTATTAATGATTATAATTTTATTTTTGTGACCACTGGCAGTAGCCCTTACTCTGAAGCCTCAGCTAGTTGGCTGAAGAAGGATGAAAATTTGCAAAACAGGAACTCCTTCCTTCCTGACAACACCTGGCTCAGATCTGCACGTGGCAATTCAGTAACTAAAGCCCTTTGGAGTCCAAGGTGACTCCACTTCAACCCGCGTTCCCCAACGTCCAATTCCTGTGAGGATGCCTAGGGATGGCGCTGGTCAGCATGGCCTTGGGTACAGCTCACAGAAATTGGACTCATCACCCCAGCCCTAAATATGCTGTAGGATAGAGGGGGTGCGGGCAGGGAAGACGAGGTAGGCTGGGAGATGATGGGAAGTGTCCCCAGCCCTGGGTCTCAGACCCAAGTAAGAGGGGAACTGGCTCAACCACAGCGTTGCTGCTTGTACTGATGTCATCGTTTCCAGACCCAGAGTCGTCACTGAAGGGAAACCTTCTTGGGATCTTCCCTTGTGTGACACTCAGCATTTCCTGTCTGGGGCTTGTCTACTCCCACTGCCTTTCCCCCCACTGATTAGAGAATTAAAAAGCCCAGGTCCTGCTGAATTTTCAGACCCTCAAATGACTCATACTGTGAACTTTAGTGAATGCGAAAAGAAAGGAACCATTCCTGTTCCAGATGCTGTGGTTTCGCTCTTCTTGAGGTTATGCAAATCGGCGTTTTCTTTTTTGTACCTTGGAAACACTTGATGGAGGCTGAAGGATGGTAGGGAAGACTGGGGGAGAAGGTGGACCCTGGAGGAAGTCAAATTGGGCCCAAATGTTATATACATCTGCATGACCGTTTTTGTTTTCTTTTTTCTACTTCTAGAAACATTTCCTAGGATCTGGAGCTTCATGAATTGGATTTCTTTGCCCCTCATTCCTCCTCCACCTTAACTGTCAATAAGTTGTTCACTCCTGTGCCCCATTCTCTTCTCTAACTCCGCCGCCTCAAACTCCACCTTTGCCAATGACACCGCAGACTGCCCAGACCTGTTCTCTCCCAAACATCAGCCTCGTATCTAAGCAGCCAGATGAAATCAAACGTGAGTCCACATCGAACCAGTATCTTCTGTTCCTTTGGTGGTCCCTCTCTCACTTGAGGACCTGATGACACCACCTGGTCATCCGAGCTAGAAACCCTAGAGCCTTCAGTTTACCTTAAGGGATTGACTTGGCTTCTTCCTCAGTGCCCCTCACCCCAACTTAAACTCAGTTCTACTCCAACTTGTGACTCAAATCCACCCCTACCTCTCCATTTCTGCTTCTACTTCTCAGGTGCACGTCATCCCTGCATGAAACTAAGGTGATAAACTTCTAGTTGATTTCTTTGTTTCTCCATCCCTCTCTCTGTCCATCAGTCTGTCCATTCTACACATTTTATTGAGCACCTACTATAAGCCAATCACTTTTCCGGACCTGGGAACACAGGGCTAAACCAAACAAGATCCCTGTCCCCGTGGAATTTACATTCCAGTGGGGTTACCAGGTAACATACAACAAATAAAAGACTTTTGGACTAAGATATCAGATTGAAACTTTCTCATAGAGTTTTATTCTGCCAGTACCTCAACAAATAGCCAAAACAATAAAGAAGCAAAAATAAGCAGAAGAAATTCACCGACAGCAATTAAATAAGGAAAGAGCCATACCCTGCACAATAAATTTCAAAAACTGTTAACCAAGAAAGGAAACAAAATTGGGGGGTAAAGTAGAGAAGGCCAACAAGGCTTGGCTCCTAACCTGGTCCCTGCTGCCCTAGCAGCTGCAATGGAGAGTCTGCAAAGTCCTGGGAATTTTCACTAATACCCCCAAAGCCAAGAGAAGCCAAGCATGTAGGTGTCTACATCCATTTCCTCCACTGACTGAAAAGTAGTAGAAATAGCTATTGGGGAGAAATGGGTAAAATTGGGTGAGTGAACAATGGGGCTGATTCTGACCAAAGTAAAGTCTTCAGGGCAACAAACCAAATTTGGGAAACAATGAAAGCTTGAAGTTCTACCCGCCAGGGAACGATGTATACTATCCAAACCTGAGGATTAAATCCTGACACGTCTCCAAAATCGCAGCAGAAAGAGCAGAGCCCAGACATTCCAACCACCAACACTCTGCACGCTGAGCTTCCCTTCTGGTGCCACCACTCCGCAGCTCCCTTGATCCTCACAGTGAAACAGAGAGAAAAACAGACTGATCTCAAATACGACGGGGAAGGAGTCAAGAAGTCACCCACACTCTATCAGAACAAATAAACTGAATGGATGCAATTCCCTATACGTGAGCAAAACGAAAGAATAAGCATGACAACGATAAAACCATACTATAGGGCTGAGGGCTAGGGAGAAGCAACACGCAAAAGACCAGGAACCCAGATGAGAAGAAATAGTAAATCAAGCAACAGAAGGAAACTCCTCCCAGTATCTTCATGCTATACGGCTTAATTAGAGCACGAATCCAGTGAAAGAAGAATTCAAAGATGAGACGGTAAAACGACAGAAATGAGATGAAAAGGGAGATTTCAGACTTAAGGACATACACAGAGGGCAATATTATAGAATGAAAATATAAATAAGAAGAACAGAATAAGAAGAAACAGAATAGATACCGTTGAAATGTGAATTATGATGCAGAGGTAAAGCTTAAGATAATCACTGTGAATGTAACTGAGAAAGAAATAGGTGTGGAAGAGAGAGATTGGGAGAGAAATAGGTCCGGAAGAGAGAAAAAATGATTAAATATAAAGATAATTGATGGCCCTTAAGTAGAGGGCCCAACACATGGGACAAAAGATGTATTCAAATGTAAATATGATCAAGTGAGTTTCCATGAAAGGAAGGGCTAAATATATAAAAAAGCAGAATACACTGTTCCAAGGAAACATGATGTAGAATGTTAAATACCAACATATAGTCTAATGAAATTATGAACTTCGATGATAAAGAAAAAATTCTTCAGGCATTTGAGAGAAAAAGCAAATCATTCCAGGGGAGCAAAAACCAGCAGGACTCAGCCCTCTTCACAAGTGACATTCAAGGCCAGAAAACAGTGGACACAAAGCACCCAGCGGAGACAAGTTCAGCCCCCCACAGTGGGAGAGGACGTTTGTTTAACGGCTGTATTTAATATTAGATTATAAAGCTGGAAATGCACATCCCCTATAATCATACCCATTCCACCTTTGGATATATATCCTAAATTTTTATATGTAATAAAAATTATTGCAAATATACTAAGAAACAAGCATAAGAATGTTCATAACAGCATTGCTCAAGACAGAAAACAACTAGAAACAACCTGTCAATTGACAACAGAATGGATACATTGTAATATATTCATAAAACTGAATACTTTACTTCAGTGATGATAAATGCACTACAGCTACACACAGCAATGTGATCAAATCTTAAGAAACATGCCGCACATTTCATGTTAAAGAACAATTAGGTACCACTTAAGGAAAATTTCGTGGTAAATCTATAAAGAAAGTTTAGGATAACGATTTTCTCTGAGGGTTGTCCGGGGAACTCAGCTTGGGGAGGTGCCCAAAGGGAGCTTCACCAGTAGCAATAATGTATCCATTATGAGGTTAGCTGATGAATTCATGCATGTTCATTTTATTATGATGGTTTATAATATATAGTTTATGCACATTCTTTAATAGGTATCAATATTTCATAAGAATAAAGGAAACAAAATCCATCCCTGTTGCTCCAAATGGCAGAATTTCATTCTTTTTTACAGTTGAGTAATGTTCCATTATATATATATATATATTCACCATATCTTTATCCATTCGTCTGTTCATGGGCACTTGGGTTGCTTCCACATCTTGGCTATTGTACATAGTGCCTCTGTGAACACTGGTGCATGTATCTTTTTGAATTAGTGTTTTCATTTTTTCCAGCTATATACCAGAGGAGTAGGATTGCTATGGTAGTTCTATTTCTAGATTTTTGAGGAACCTCCATACTGATTTCCATAGTGGCTGCACCAATTTACACTCCCACTGACAGTGTGGAAGGTTTCCCTTTTCTCCACACCCTCTCCAACATTTGTTATTTGTAGATTTTTTTTATGGTAACCATTCTCACAGGTGTGAGATGATATTGTTGTTTGACATTTTAAAGATTCTTTTAGTCACTAGGAAAATAATTAAGGAAGAAAATAGAGCACTATAAAGAAAAATATATATAGTACTATAAACAAAGCATGACTGAGAAAATGATACTCAGACAAGATGCCATTTCAGTATAAAGACAAAAGGCAGACATTCTCAAACTTGAAAGAGCTCAGGAATGTAGCACCTATCAGTCTTTTTTGAAAAACAAAAACCTATTTGTTGTAAAATCAAAGCTTTAGGGGAATGAATCAAATGAAGAACTCAAGAATAGAGAGAACTTTGTAAAAATTACATTTAGGGAATCAGGGAGAATATCGAATCTATTTAAATATAGTATTATTGCTAAAAAGAAAAGAAAAGAAAGGGGTGGAATTATGGCTACAAAACCAGAACAGACGTGTTATAAACTTGGACGATGTAATAATAAACATGATCATAATAGCAATTTTCTACTGAAAATCAGGGATGGGTTTTTGTATCTGGCCATCTTGGAGTAACTGGTACTGAATATACTGTCCTGCTTAAATGACTATAAAAATGGGCAAAACAGATGAAACAACTGTCTCCAGGAATTGGAGCATGAGCCACACAGGGCTGCGATCCTTGAGAGCTGGGATACACACAGGTGACCGCACATCCACCCCAGCTTCCTGTTCCTGGGAGCCCTCTCTGAACCACAGCAAGGAGATGCAGAGAGAGGCGGTCTTACGGAGCCGAGGAGGAAGAACTGAAGCCCCCGGAATGTGTGGGGTGGGAAAGTGGAGAGAAGGGAGCCCAGGAGTTTGAGTGCGGTAGTCCTTGGCAGAGGGCTGGACAGAGAGCTGTGAGGCTATGAGGCTGCAAGCTGCCTGGAGACCCCAGAAGCCAAGCAGTACCGTGAGTAGCTGGCCTGCCCCAGAGCCAGAGTGGGCAAGCCCTAGAAAAGAAGAAACCCCGTGAGAAGATGACATGAAGTCAGGCACAGTCTGAAGTCTACACTAGCAAAAGAGATACTGATTGCAAAGGCAAAATCAAAATCAGGGCGAGGAGACGAAATATTTTCATCATTACATAGGAAATGAGCTTACATGAAACAACGTGGACCCTCTGGCCCAACTTAAAGACGGTTTGGGATGCACTTCCAACAATTCAATCTGTGTCAACACAAATTGAAAGCTCTTTTTCTACCTCTGGAACACTTGTCATGAAACAAAGATCAAGACCATTGTTTAGGGCAATTGATTCTTTCTGTGTTTAAACATTTCATTTTAAGAACAATAGCTTTCAGGGGCTTCCCTAGTGGTGCAGTGGTTAAGAATCCGCCTGCCAATGTAGGGGACACGGGTTCGAGCCCTGGTCTGGGAAAATCCCACATGCCGCAGAGCGACTAAGCCCGTGCACCACAACTACTGAGCCTGCGCTCTAGAGCCCACGAGCCACAACTACTGAAGCCCGCGCACCTAGAGCCCATGCTCCCCAACAAAGAGAAACCACCGCAATGAGAAGCCCTCGCACCGCAATGAAGAGTAGCCCCCGCTCACCGCAACTAGAGAAAACCCGCGCGCAGCAACGGAGACCCAACGCAGCCCAAAATAAATAAATAAATATTTTAAAACTTAAAAAAAAAGAACAATGACTTTCAGTACCTATGATAATATCTTTCAACTTTAATGACTTTTATTTGGTATTTATTTTGTTCTTCTGGTATAACTTTTATTGTTTTCTACTGTCAAATGTCTATATCAGGTAGAGATTATTTGTGTTATTGAAATATGTAATCTACAAGCACTATATATTTCTTCATAACAATAATACATTATACATTTATTATTATGTCTTTTTAAAAATGGAAAACCTCTGAAACGTTTATTATAACCCTATCACAGAAACATGATCATGATTTATTATTATGGTCACCCATTATTTTTTTAAAACAACTACATAAAGTGTTGTAAAATATAGAATAATTTATGATCTGGGGGGAAATTTCAAGAATTCCAGGGAATTATGATTTGTTACCGAATCTCAAAGACTAATGTTCCTTTTTTTGCCTCGTGATCATGCTCATATATCCCCTCTTCTGTAAAACTTTCTATAATTGGAAAAAAGACACCTTTCTGTATTAGCCAAGGCTGACGGTTGCAAATGTCAGAAATCCAATACAACCTAGTTTAGGCAAAGGGGTACTTTACTGGCTCATGTGATGGAGTGGTTGTAGCTTCAGGCTCAACTGGATCCAGAGGTTCAGAATGCCATGATTGCTCTCTGTCTCTGCCTCTCTGTCTCTCCTTCCCTCCAAGCTTTTCCTCGACTTACGTTCAGTTTCTCTCCACCTAAAGTTATAGATGGTCACTGGGAGCTCCAGGCATGCATTATCTTTAAAGCTCAGGACCCCAGACAAAAAGACAATGAATGCTTTTCTATTAGGTTTGATAAAAGTCTTCAGTAGCTGATTGTCCTTGTGTGTGCTCCATGATCATCCTTGAGCAATGACTGTCATCAGGGAGGTAGATATTCTGATTGGCCAGACTTGGGTCACCTGCCCTCATCATCCTACCTGACTACATGGAACGAATTCCCCACAGGTAAGACGGCTTCTCCTATCTGAAGACGGGAGGGATGCGACGCCGGGTATACAGAAGCCGCAGATCTCCACCTTGCCGTCCATTCTTCTTTCCTGCGCCAGAAAGAATCAGTACCTCCCTGTCTGTGCTCCCATAAGTTTTATTTCTTCCTGCTGCATTGCTTCTCACGGTGTGCTCTTGTTCTGCCCATGTCCATCCCCGCGGTGCACTGCTCAGGGAGCTGGTCTAACTCCTTTTGGCATTCTGGTGCCTAGCCCGTGCCTGGTACATAGTAGATACTCAATAGCTAATGTTTATTGGAATGTATTATGTGTTAGGCATAGTCGGTTCTATATGAATTTGTTTACTTTTCACAGAAATACTACAAGGTAGATATTATTATCCCCCAAATAAATACTTATTGAATGAGATAATAAGGATAAATCATGGTTAAAGGAAGCTACAGACTGAACCCCATTAGAGAGCCCGAGGGCCGTCTGTCGCAATTGGAAGGATGTGGTGCTGTCAAAGGGAGCTATTGTCTTGTGGGTACTTCCCTGAAGGTAGCCAGGCTGACCACATAACAAGGGTGGGATGACCCCCACCAAAGAGCCTGGGCCGGTGCCAAGGACGGGGCCCCCGAGGCGGAGGGAAACCTGCCAGTCACTCACTGCCACCCCCGCTCCCTTATAACATCATAAAATATCTGGGTTCCCCCTGAGGACAGCAAACAAAAGAACAGCTGCCTTTTGGAATAAGTAATCCTCATACTGGATGTCGTCCAAGACACACAGAAGGAATCCCTCTGGCAGATAAATCGTGGAGTTGCAAAGCACGAGGGACCTTAAAAATCAACCAAGACTATGCTTTTGTTTTCAAGATGAGGAAACAGAGGCCTGCAGAGGTTAAAAAAAATTGTCCCAGGTCGCACAGGTAGTTAGTATCGAAACTAGAAACTGGAAGTAGAACCCAGGTCACTTTCTGTGTCCCCTGAAGTTTCACATATGCTGAATCTTTCCTCACATGACTTACAGCCCTAACTTTAATATCTGGGCAGATGGCATTTGTCTTCAGTTTCTTAGAGAGGGAAGGATTTTTTTTTTTTTTTTTGGCTGTGTTGGATCTTCGTTTCGTGAGAGGGCTTTCTCTAGTTGTGGCAAGAGGGGGTCACTCTTCATCGCGGTGCGCGGGCCTTTCACTATCACGGCCTCTCTTGTTGCGTGGCACAGGATCCGGACGCGCAAGCTCAGTAGTTGTGGCTCACAGGCCTAGTTGCTCCGCGGCATGTGGGATCCTCCCAGACCAGGGCTCGAACCCGTGTCCCCTACATTGGCAGGCGGATTCTCAACCACTGCGCCACCAGGGAAGCCCCTCAGTTTCTTATAAACATGCTCTGGAGGAGCCTTGGTTTGGGGCTAATCTGAGGTGGGAGCCCCAGGACACAGTTCTGTTACCTGGAACCTTCCATGCTCAGGGAGGACGGGGTCTTGGTCCCATTGGAGAACTCCTTCAAGGCTGGATGGTGAAGTGTATTGATTTCTTGTTCTGATCAGCAGAACAAACAACTCTCTGAGGATCCTTTCCCTGCTGTTGGCATCGAGGCCCTGCATTTCCTGAACCCCTCCCCTTCTGGCTTCCAGGCTGCCAGGGTGGACTTTTTCAGCCCTGCGACGATGTTTAGCACTATTATTGGGGAGTTTCTAGCTTGGTTCGATGCTGTTGCTGTCTCTTGTTCTGAGATTTGGGGCAAGGCCTGATAAGAATATCAGAATATCTGCTAGGCTGAGCTGCTGCTCTTCTTGAATGCAGACTCCAAAATGCCCCGAAAACCGCCAATCTCCATAGTAACAGGCCCAACCGCAGAGCAAGAGCTCCACATACACTATGTCTAAAAAGTAAGAAGAGATAAAGCAAACCAATAAACTGTAAAATAACACATGCTCCCTCCTCCTACCTTGATAAATTTATCTTTCTAACAATTTATCTGTTTAGAATAGATATTTATGTATCTATTTATTATTATATATAAATATAAATTTATTTATAAGATACGTCTGGTCTTCAGTTGATAGACTTGCAATATCTAGAGTAACAAAATAAAGACATACAGAATTCACATATTATCATATTATTTATTCCATAAAATTAATTTTTCTTATCTTTATTTTAGCAACATTATTAATTATGGTATTGTAATAAAGATATTTGGATAACTTGTTTTCCATTAACAATAATGATCTAAAGAATTAAATAATAAAAAAAATCATATTCAAAGTACACATTTCAAAATATTTTCACAAAAATATAAAGAAAATGCAATAGATGAAAATTATAAATTTTTTTTTTTTTGCCACTCCCTGCAGCATGCAGGATCTTAGTTCCCTGACCAGGGATCAAACCCATGCTCTGTGCATTGGGAACGTGGAGTCTTAACCACTGGACCGCCAGGGAAGTCTTTATGCCTTCTTAAAAGTTATTTTTCTTTAAAAATACTTAAACTTACCTAATAAAATTAAAAGCCAAATTATAAATTAATAAATATAAACATTTTGATCAAAATTATTTAAAGATGAAATTTTTAATTTACTTTATTGAAAGTTTAGTTAAATCTTATTACTTTTTTTTTTTTTTTTTTTGCGGTACGCGGGCCTCTCACTGTTGTGGCCTCTCCCGTTGTGGAGCACAGGCTCCGGACACGCAGGCTCAGCGGCCATGGCTCACGGGCCCAGCCGCTCCGCGGCATGTGGGATCTTCCCGGATCGGGGCACGAACCCGTGTCCCCTGCATCGGCAGGCGGACTCTCAATCACTGCACCACCAGGGAAGCCCCAACATTTTTTTAATAAGAATAAAAGTGTTTGCATTCTGGCATTCCATGCCCAACTAGCTAATATAGTGTAAAAAATTGGTATCTTACTTCACACAGGTTACATCTAGATCATACACAGTTGTCCCTCTTTATGCATGGATTCTGTATTTAAGAATTCACCTACTTGCTAAAATTGATTTGTAACCCCCAAATCAATATTTGCAGGGCTTTTTAGGTCATTGGGGACTATGGTGAAAAATTTGAGCCACGTGACACACATGCTCCCAGCTGAGGTGGAACAAGGGACACCCTCCCTTCTTGTTTCATACTGTAAATAAGCATCCTTTTTGCGGTCTATTTAGAGCCACTCTTTTCGAATTTTTGTGCTTTTTGGGGTGACTTTGCTGTTCAGAATGTTCCCCTGCATAGTGCTGCGGTGCTGTCTAGAGTCCTAAGTCCAAGAAGCTATGCTGGGCCTATGAAGGAGATACGTGTGTTACATAAGCTTTGTTCAGACATCAGTTACAGCACTGTCGCCATGAGTTCAATGTCAATGAATCAGCGATACTTATTAAATAGGATGTTTTTAAACAGGAGCACACATAAAACAAGGTCATGTATAGATCAATTGACAAAAATGTTGTGACCAGAGGCTCTCGGGAACCTAATTCTGTATTTCTTGTAGGAACAGAGGTTCAGTATTCATTAATTCAGGGTTTGTGGTGATTTTATAGAACATAACTACTTCGAATAATAAGAAATGACTGTCTATCCAAATCTAAGAGTGATGTTTAACATCGCAAAGTATTCCAAGGTTGGCATGTGCAGCTGTGGCAGACACTGCACTAGTGAGGGCCTCCGGAACCACAAATGGGAATCCAAGGACAAGGAAGAAAATGCATGTTTGAACCCCCTGGGAAATGATGCTTCATTGTACAAGAATCTATTGAATTCGTGCTGAGAAGAGGACGTAACAAGTTAATTAATTTGTCTTTTATCTAGATTCTTCCACTTCTCAAATCTTTCCACACTCCAGAAACAGTGTCCTTCTCCAAAGTTGGCAGTGATACAACTCACAAACTTCATGGCATTCAGAGGCAGTCACTTTTTGTCTTGAAAATATGGGGCAATAGATGTAGAGAAGCATGTTTCTTGGGCCTGAATGGTGTTAGTTAATAGAGTGGATGCTTACGGTTACCAGCCTCGCTGTACTCACGTTGAGCACCAGATCCCAGTGACAAAGCCATCTGCGTGTGACTTGATACATTTATTTCTGGTGCACATGTGTGATATCCAGAGTGCCGAAGGCCCAGGCCCAGGGCAGAACAAAGGGCTACAGAAGGCTTGTAGAGGCAACCTGAGTTCTGTCCAGGAGGTGTCCAAGCCAAACACTGCATCGATATGGATCTTCATCCACTCTTTTAACACAATCCAACTCTATATGCTCTGAAGTTCCAGTAGAATAGTGAAATGTTGTATGAGAGTTTTCCGGAATAACGTGTTTGTGTGAAATTGTCATCCATGACCACTTGTCATAAGAGGAAGTTTATTTGTTTGGAGAAGAGACAAAAGATAGGTCTCTTTGGCCACCCAGTCAATGTATTCAAAAATCCAACATAGTTTTTTAAAATATGTGCCTAGCTTGGTACATAATTCTTTGTACTAGCTCTTCGCCCCAGATTCTAGAAGATGAGGATTTCCAGGAGGTGTTGTTCTGCCACTCAATAACATTTCCCTCCTTCTTCCCTCGTTCTCCTTTTTCCTCCTGTCCTTCAGGGCTTAGCATCTAAGACTGCTTGTCGCTAGCTGTGTGACCTTTGGAAAGTCTTGTCAAGGAACCGTTGACTCAAACCTTGGCCAGGCATGATGCTAACTGCTTGCCTGAGTTGTCTCACAACAGGAGGTCCTGATAAAGAACGCAGTGCTGCCGCCGAAAACTAACCGGGAGAATTCGGCAGGGGCCAAAAGGACGTCCTACCAACCTCCCAGAATCCTCCTCACCGGAATGCATCTTGGCTGAGGGATGGACACACCACCAGGAAGGACACTGAGTCAGACCAAATATGGGCCAACCAAGATGATTGGCCAGAGACAACCTGGAAACTAATCCCATCACCACAAAACCTGAGACTGTGAGCCACGTGGCAGAGCAGTTCTCCCGGGGTCCGTCACCCTGCTGCTCTCCACCGGGGTGCCTCTTCCCAATAAAGTCTTTTGCTTTGTCAGCACGTGTGTCTCCTCGGACAGTTCCTTTCTGAGTGTTAGACAAGAGCCCACTCTCGGGCCCTGGAAGGGACACAGTCCCTCTGTGCCTCTGTTTCTGCAGTGACAGCGTGTGGGTGCTTGCGCTCCCACCACCAGCACGGAATTGCTGTCACACTGAGTGACATCTTCTCTGCCGTAAGTTGAGGGCTGGGCTGAGCAGGACACTTGGTCCGACACTTTCATAGTCATCATTCTCGTTATTGTGGCAGGAGGATCTGACTACCCTCCACACCCCTCCATCAGAAGAATTTCATTGAACTTGGAGCCCTTCTCAGGGTAACAAATCAAGGAGTCATTAAAGATTAATGTTGCGGGCTTCCCTGGTGGCGCAGTGGTTGGGAGTCCGCCTGCCGATGTAGGGGACACGGGTTCGTGCCCCGGTCCAGGAAGATCCCACATGCCACGGAGCGGCCGGGCCCGTGAGCCATGGCCGCTGAGCCTGCGCGTCCAGAGCCTGTGCTCCGCAACGGGAGAGGCCACAGCAGTGAGAGGCCCGCGTACCGCAAAAAAAAAAAAAAAAAGATTAATGTTGTTCTCTTATGACCCAGGTAGGGCCCTGGGTGGAGCAAGAAGAAACCAAAGCTGCTCGTCCCGGCGATGCAGTCTCATTGGCAACAAGGGCTGGTCAGGCGCCTTCTGCACTAAGAAAAGAATTCGTCTTAAATATGGAGTTGGACAATGAAAATGAAATATACGAACATATGAAAAATGAACATGAGTTTTCATGGAAGATCTTCTGTAGATTTTGGGTCCGCCTCTCACGTGTGGGAATTCCCAGATTCTAGAGGATCAGGATTTCCAGGAGGCGTTGTTCTGCCACTCAGTAACATCGCCCTCATTCTTCCCTCGTTCCTCTGGTTGGAAATTCCCACCGGAGCACCCGCATCCATGCTTTCCCAGGGCGGGCAGCTGGCCTCGCTCCTCTCCTTGAGAATGAGGGCCACATCCCAGTGCAGTCACAGAGCTTGGGAGGACAGGGGACTGAGATCTGAGGTGTGTTGGGGGCAGGATGGAGGTTGAGGTTGAAGATTTGGTGGGAGACACGGGAAGAAAGACGCTGTGGGGAAAGGAGTGGGAATCCGGGACAAGCTTGAGGACAGGGGCTCTCTGGGAACTCACGTAATTGACAGGAGAACGAGTCTTGGATAGATCCAAACATGACACGGTCTCGTCAAGACTCCCCAGGAGCCATCCGTTTAGGCCACTGCTGTCCTCATCATCATGCACATTTATTACTGCTCCTCTGGACCCCAGACACTCACCAGCATCCTCCAGGATGCTGCAGCCTCCGAACTCCCCCCACCCCCAGTTCTGGGCTGTAGGGTCCACCACGGCTGTGCCGGTGGCTCTGACTGACTCTGTGTCTTAGTGCCCCTCCCTCAAGAGTCTAAGTCCTATGTAAGAGCACCTGCCTGATGCTTCAGGCCTCGTGCCTGCACTTCCCTCCCACCGGGGCTGGGATTCTCCCAACCGAGGGCTGTTTGGCAGGTGGGTGGCTGAAACGACATAGGTTCTTCACAAGTCCCCAGCTTTACTGCAGACTGATGGAATCTATTAGCACCTCTAAATTAAAAATCATCAGTCAGAAGGGAATTAGTAAGTCTCGGGAGAATAGGAAATAGAAAATTTGAAGGCAGGCGCTGGTTGTGTCGATTTGCGTGCCTGATTTGAAAAGAGATTTATTGAGTTCCGAGTCCCTACCAGGCACTATGTTAAGTGCAAGGGATGTGTCACAGCTCCTGTTCTCAAGGAGCCTGCATTTAGACGGGGAGAGAGAAATCAGCAGGCCCTTTGCAAACTGGGAGATGGGTGGGATGACCCAGGAGAGCACAGGAGCCACGGGAAAACCAAGGGCAGACTCCTGTCCTGTCCGGGGGTGGGGGGGGGGGGTGCCTCCTGAGGAGGAGGTGTCTAAAGGCTAGGAATGGCCTTCGGGCAGGAAGAGGGTGTCTCAGGCCAAGGCACCTGCCGGCTTTGGATGAAAGGACAGCCCTTGACTCTAGACAATGCGCTGCTTAGAGCACTCAGTGGAGCAGAATTTTTAGCCGAAATCCCTGTCAGTGGAAGAGAATGCTGTACTGCACTAATACGTCTGCTATAGGTGAGGGAGCGGGGACCGGCAGGACACTGTGTAATCGTCAGGCCAGTCTTAGAGAAAAGGAGGGAAGACGTGATTACTTAGAAAGTGGATGCACGTAACAACAGCAAAATTTGAGAGCCGTCACTATCAGCTCTAGGTGACCCAAAGTCCTGTTTTCTAACAAATAGTTTATATCTCCTGGAAGGGAACAAGTGCATAATATAACCTACATGCATACATATGTTTTTTAAAAAAAGCGATATCAGGCCATAACTAGGTCATAGAGGTCATATCGAGGAAGGAAAAAAAGGAAGATATTTATAACAAAATAATATGTATTTCCATATGTGAATTTTGGGACACAACTACTCTAGAAGACATAGTGAGATGTTGGCATCTGCACTTAGAATCTCCATAAAGGTGACCGTGACAAACACAGGCTGATACAGGTCTGTGGACTTGGCGACTCAGCCATCACAGGTAGCTTTGCCTGAAGTGAGGAACGACTCTCGGTGAACTTCTGAGTAGTGGACCCCCAGTCTTCCCTAGAAAATCTGGTATATTCTAAAACTGTGAAAAAAGTGCCCTGGGTTTGTACATAAAACAGACTTAGGTGCTAGGCTCAATTAATTATAACCAGATGTATCGGCTGCCTCATGTCCCCTCCGACACACCTTCGTGTATTAGTTTCCTACGGTTGCTGTAACAAGTTACCACAACCTTAGTGGTTTGAAACAACCCCGATTTATTCTCTTACAGGTCTAGAAGCCAGAAGTCCAAAGACAATTTCTGGCTAAAGTCAAGATGTTACCAAGGCTGGTTCCTTCTAGAGGCTCTGAAAGGAAAATTCACATCCTTACCTTTTTCAGCTTCTCGTGGCCACCTGCTTTCGGCCCCTCTGTCCACCTTCAGAGTGCATCACTCCAATCTCTGTTTCATCATCACACGCCCTTTTTCTCTGACTCTGACTTCTCCCGTGTCCTTCTTATAAGGAGCGCTGTGATTACATCAGGCCCAACTGGATAATCCTGGTTAATACTTTCTCCCTGGGACTTCCTTGGTGGCGCAGTGGTTGAGAGTCCCCCTGCCAACGCAGGGGACACGGGTTCGAGCCCTGGTCCGGGAAGGTCCCACATGCTACGGAGCAGCTGAGCCTGTGCACCACAACTACTGAACCTGTGCTCTAGAGCCTGCGAGCCACAGCTGTGGAGCGCGCGTGCCACAACTGCTGAGCCCATGTGCCTGGAGCCCGTGTTCCACAACGGGAGAGGCCACTGCAATGGGAAGCCCGTGCACCTCAGCAGAGAGTGGCCCCCGCTCACTGCAACTGGAGAGGGCCTGCATGCAGCAACAGAGACCCAACGCAGCCAAAAATAAATAAATTAAAAAAAGAAACCTCCTCAAAAAAAAAAAAAAAACTTTCTCCTTGAGATTCTTAACTTATCACATCTGCAGAGTCCCTTTTGCTGGGAGGTAACATTCACAGGCTCGGGGGATTAGGATGCAGGCATACCTGGGGGCTAGTATTCTGCCTACCAGACACTGAGTCCAGCTGTTGCTGCAGTATGCAGTCCAGGCAGACTCCCACCTCCGGGAAAGAGAGCCTTGCCTCAAGTGCACCCCAAGCATGTTGGCTTCCTGCCTCAGTGGGGCACACATAACAGCACCTGCACAACTGGGAAGTGGAGGTGAGTGTAGTGTCTGGGACACTCCTGGCCAACGAGGAACCATGGATAGATGCCTCTCATTCTTCACGTGGGATTGAGCCCCAGTTACTATTAGCTTTTTCTCTTTCCTTGCTTCACTCTCTGTATTAGTCAGGGTTCTCTAGAGAAACAGAATCAATAGGAGAATATATATGTATATATATATATAATTATATAATATGTAATTATAAAATATATACTAGAAAATATATTATTTTATATTATGTATTATATAATAATATACAATAGAATGTATATTAAATATATATATATAGAGAGAGAGAGAGAGAGAGAAAGAGAGAGAGAAAGAAAGAGATTATTTATTATAAGAGATTATTTATTATGGTGGCTGAGAAGTTCCAAGGTCTGCAGTCAGTAAGCTGGAGTCCTGGGAGAACCAATGGTGCAGTTCCATCCAAGTCTGAAGGCTGAGAGGCAGGAGAGCTGATGGTGTTTCGGTTTGAATCCAAGTCCAAAAGGAGCAGAAGACCAATGTTCCAGCTCAAAGATAAGCAGAGAAAAAGTTGGACTCAACCAACTCAGCCTTTGTTCTCTCCAGGCCTTCAACAGATTAGATGAGGCCCACCCACACTGAGGAAGGCAATCTGCTTTACTCAGTCAACCAGTTCAAATGTTAATCTCATCCAGAAGCACCCTCACAGACACACTCAGAATAATGTTTAACCAGATATTTGGACACTCCATGGCCCAGTCAAGTTGACACATAAAATTAACCATCACATACTCTTTGCTTCCTGAAATCACCTCCTAAATAAACCACACATAAGCCTATACTTCAAGATCTGCTCTGGGGGCAACTCAAACTAAAAGAACAGGATTTTTACCAACATTGATGTCAGATAAGACATACACAGGTCTTGCAGGACTATAGACAGTTCTCTGCTGTGTGGAATAGTCTACACATTGCAGAATATCTAGTATTCCTGGCATCTACAAACTAAATGCCGGTAACACCTAACATTCCCAAGCACTATGACAGCTAAAAGGGCCTTATACGTTTCTAAAATGCCGCAAGGGGTAGTATTACCCAGTCATCCCCACAAATTGAGAACAATTTGTCTGGAGGATGTGAGCTTCAGATAAAGTCACTTTTCTGCCCCAACTGATGCTTTGTTTGGAGTATGGAATTTTTAATGGAGTTTTGGGGGGCCAGTCATGGTTCAGTTTGGATTGGGAACTGCAGATGGAGTCAGTCTCCCTGTAGCCCATGGGGTGTGGGTGGCTGATACTGTGATAACAGTTTGAGCCTTGTTAGGAGGGGAAAGGATATTGGATGGGGAACCAACAAATGCACACAATAGGCAATGTGGCACTTCCATGGAACCGCAAGTTGTTTGGTGTGACTGTGGTGTGGGGAACAGGAGTGAGCAGATAATAGACCATTTAAGTTAATGAATGTGATCCGTTCCCCTTGTTCCTCAGCCATGTTTACCAAGCAGAGTCCCGGTGACACTTTCATTACTCACCCATCAACTGGGAATGCTCTGACTGGTCCTCCCAGTGACTGTATTCTCACTTTGAATCAGGGCACTCTGGTCTATACATCAGTCTCTGTGAGCCAGGTTAGTGTTAATTGGCCCTTGAGAAAATGGGCACACTCATTGTGAGTGGCATTAGATTCTTGAGCCTGAAGGATTGAACCTGACCTGTGGCGAATTTGCCAAGTTAACTGTGACCCCAGGAGACCTCCTGCTGTACACTCACACCCACATGGACCCATGCACATACCACCCATCACCTCCCTGGAGGCGGGAGCCTATTAACAAATAGGGGAGGGGGAGGCTGACTCGGCCTGTGTCTAGGTGCCTGTGAAGGGCCTCAAACAAGCCCTGACTGCGCTGGGCAAGTTGGTCTGAGAAGCTCTGGTCTTCATCAGGTGGCATCCATCCATGCCACAGCGCCTGCCATAAACCGTCCAGCTGTCTTTACCCCTAAGCCGGAACAAGTGGAGTCACGAATCTCTCTCCCAGTCCCTTAAAAACAAGAGCTGTCTCCTAGGCACTTATAACAACACCAGGAGGATTCTGGAGAAGAAAAGACTGCCCAGGGTGGTGAATTCCATCGATGGGCATCCTCATAATTTGGAGGCTCTCCGGACACAAAGCCATCTCCTGCCTTCCTGCCTCTGTCAGAGACACCACAGAGCAGGCTTCGTCCCCAGGCCCAGCAGCTGAGCCAGCCTCCCCCACAGCTGTGATAAGGGCTCCAGCGACTCTGAGGACCCGGCTGGGACGGCAGAGCCCCTCAGACTTCACGCTTCCACAAGACGAGGTTCAGCTTTCTCCATTTTATTCTCCAAAAGCTCAGCTGCCCAGACTGTGGAAATGTTGATTCCATTTCCTGCAGCTTCTTGCTCATCTCATCCTAAGAAGGTGCTATGGATTATCTCAACAGTGTCAAGACGTGAAATAAATTTTCATGCAAGCAAAAGACCAAAAACCCCAGGGCTGGGGGTGGAGTGGGGGGATCGGAGAGGGAGAGGAGAGGGAAATGGAAAGTCTGAGGCCTGTATTTTGCAGACCAAAGAAGCATCGTTTGCTCTTTTCCGGCCCTAAGAGTCAAAACTCCCTTAAAGGGCCGCTCTCGTCTTCCCTATTATGGAGATGCAGTTTGGGCTGGAGGAACAGTGTTCCCAATAAACAGATGGACAGCCCGGCTCTCCCTTTCTTTTCCTCTGGGACTCATTCAGGCTCTGTCTGTGGCCCTTGAACCCCTCCCTGCCACAGATTACACTGTTTAAATTCACAAAACCTTGTGGGGTTTATTGCTGTTTTGAGGGCCCAGCTCCTTTTCTGGTCTTTGGAAGAAGAGTTTTCCTGCGGATTCACAGCCCTCCCATCGTTCTGGTACAAGGAGGAAGCTGTGAACGAGGGGACACAGACTCGCTGAAGCAAAGGCTTGAGATGGGCACGCGTGTCCGACCTCTGTCCTTGTGTTGTCCAGCACGGTCGCTCATGTGAACACAACTTCTTTCACGGGAAGGGGGCTTGGGAGCCTCAGAGTTTGTCCTGTTAAGGCATTGCTCACGTCAGGAGAGGCAGGGTGGTGATGATGGGAGACTTGTGTGGTCAGACACGTTTGGGCTCAACTCTTGGCTTCTCGCCTAATGGCTGTGTGCCCCAGGACAGTCGTTTAACTTCTCTGAGCCTCGGTTTCTTTACCGACAGAATCAGACAAAGGCCACTGCACAAGGTGGATGGCCAATGAAACGTGGCAGTTTGGAGAGGGGTCACGAGGTAGTAGGGAGAGAGCAAGCGTGTGTGTGAGTTGATCATTCCTTGCTTTCTTCCGGGCGCATGGCTAAACTGTATTTCCCCACCTCCCGTGCAGTTAGTATGCTCATGGGATGAAGTTCTGGCCGATAGAATTTGAGCAGAAGTAATGTGTGCAACTCCTGCTAGGCCTCAAGACAGTAGGGTTTCCTCCTGCATGCTTTTTCTCTCTTTCCACCAGCTGGCCAGTTGGAACTTGCAGCAACTAAGCTTTGACATGCAGATGACAACAACGTCTCAGTGATGACACAGCAATGACTAGGAAGGAGCCTGGGTCTTCTTTTGTTTTTGTAAATTAATTTTTATTGGAGTACAGTTGATTTACAATGTTGTATTAGTTTCTACTGTACAGCAAGGCGTATCAGTCATACATATACCTATATCCACTCTTTTTTAGATTCTTTTCCCATGTAGGTCATTACGGAGTATTGAGTAGAGTTCCCTGTGCTGTACAGTAGGTCCCTATTTGTTATCTATTTTATATATAGTAGTGTGTATACGTCAATCCAGTTCTCCCAATTTATCCCTCCCCCCAGCTCTCCCCGCTTGGTAAGACCATAAGTTTGTTTCTACATCTGTGACTCTATTCCTGTTTTGTAAATGGGTTCATTTGTACCATTTTTCTTTGAAGGACCAGGCAAAACAAAGCTGCCCACCAGCCTAGAATGCTCACGTGAAACTGTACAGGAGAGAGATTTAAATGTATTTGTTTGTTTTTTTTTTAATTTTTAAATTTTTAGAAATTTTCCTGTTATACCTCCTACTCCCTCACGCCTATACTGCGTCTCCCCCCATCCCCACTGGTAACTACAAGATTGTTCTCTATATCTGTGAGTCTGCTTCTTTTTTTGTTATATTCACTAGTTTGTTGTATTTTTGACGTTCCACATATAAGTGATATCATACAGTATTTGTCTTTCTCTGTCTGACTTACTTCAGTTAGCACAATGCCCTCCAAACCCATCCATGTTGCTGCAAATGGCAAAATTTCGTTCTTTTTTATGGCTGAGTAATATTCCATTGTATATATGTACCATGTCCTCATTATCCATTCATCTGTTGATGGAAACTTAGGTTGCTTCCATATCTTGGCTATTGTGAATAACGCTGCTATGAACATTGCGGTGCATGTCTCTTTTCAAATTGGTGTTTTTGTTTTTTTCAGATATATATGCAGGAGTGGAATTGCTGGGTCATAGGGTAGTACTATTTTTAGTTTTTTGAGAAACCTCCATACTGTTTTCCACAGTGGCTGCACCAATTTACATTCCCACCAGCAGTGTATGAGGGTTCCCTTTTCTTTACACATATTTGTTCTTTAAGCCAGCAGTCCTCAACTTTTTGGCACCAGGGACCAGTTTCGTGGAAGACAATTTTTCCACGGATGGCAAGGGGTTGGGGGGACGAGTCAGGCAGATGGTTCAGGCGGTAGAGAGCACTGGGGAGCGGCAGATGAAGCACTGCTCACTCGCCTACCACTCACCTCCTGCCATGCAGCTCGGTTCCTAACAGCCCTCGGTCCAGCCCGGGGGTTGGAGACCCCTGCTTTAAGCCACTGACATCTTGGGATTTCTGCTAGAGCTGTCTAGCCTCCACCCTAACTAACGCACATAGGAAAGCTCTGCTTCCCCTTTCTCTCCTAGAGACAGGGGAAAAGCACAGGCTCTGGTCTATTGATGGCCACCGTTGCAAAAGATTCAAAAGAGCTTTGAGCCAGTTCATTTGTCCATTCAGCCCACAAACATTGCCTAAGTGCCTCTACGTGTAAAAGGCATAGTGCTGCCTGCTTCCATTCGGAACATTCTCTGCCCACCCCACGCCCACCATGTCCAGGATGCCATCTTCCCAGATCTACAGGAAGCAGGATCCACAGAGGTAAAACGGGAATTCCTGCTCAAATGCTTTGATGCGTGGGCAGCAGATAGAGAACAGCGAGGATGGAGTGTTGGATGGAGAAAGGCATTCTCCGTCCTCGGTACCAGTGTCATTCCTGCTCTTACAGAATTGCAATTGTTCACTTCCATTCATTTGCCACCAGATTTATTCCTGACACGCAAATCTCCCTCCCACGCAGGTCTTTGTCTTTCACTGTGGTTACTGTTAGTGGTAACCGTTTAAAGGAGGTGAGGGATAAATTTGATCACAAGGACTGAGTGTGCCCTGACAGTGAATATTTCCCAGTCAGGTCATCTGACTTCTAGTCTCTGGAATTCAGGTCCCTCATCTATAAAACAGGGATAAGCTTTTCTGTCCTGATTGTCTCACATAGGTGGAAAGTTGGGAAGCAAATATGGAGTAGAATTATAATGAGGTTTTCTGAGTCCCACCAGTTATACCCCAGGGGTACTTGAGTGCACTAGACACTACCAAACTGAGAGTGATGTGGGCTGACATGGTGACCCCAAATGAACTACTGCCCCCTCCCTATGAGACCCTGTCTGTAAATCCCAGATCTGCAAATCTTTCCTTTTATAGGTACCTTGCCAAAAGTAAAGGTCCATCAACAGATGAATGGATAAACAGATTCTTTTATATACAGAGGATGGAATATTTTTCATCCATAAAGAGGGAGAACTAATACTTGCTACACTGTGGATGAATCTTGAAAATATTATGCTAGGTGAAAGAAGCCAGACAAAAATGTCACGTATTATTTGATTCCTTTTACATAAAACATTCAGAAGAGATAAATCCATAGAGACATAACACAGATGGGTTGTTGCCAGGGGCTAGGGGAAAGGTGGGATGTGAGATTGGGTGTGGTGCTTTACTTGGGAGTGGTGGAAATAGTTTGGAGCTACTTAGAAGTGGTGCCTGCAAGGCGTTGTGAATGATTGGATGCCACTGAATTGCTCACTTTTAAAAAAAGGCTAATTTTTTATATCATGTGAATTTCACCTCAGTAATTTTTTTAATTAAGAGAGACAATTAAATGACAGTGTTTCACAATGGAATCTCAGCAGTGGCTGCCTGAGGATGAGTTCTTCGTTAAGCTCTCTGAGAAAGCCTCTTCCATTCTCTCCACTCAAAGCCTGTAACACACTAAAGCCTCCTTTGGTTATCATTTCTTTGAGGCAGCAAAGGTCTTCTTCAGGACTTGGTTCACTTCACCAGCTGGCTGCCCACCTCAGCTTCTGGGTCTATGCTCAGGGCAGCTTCAGTCAGAACACTCTGAAATATATATATCTTCATGCATTCCACAAATATTGGGATGGCCATTCCAGAAAAATTAGACCCAGATTTCCAGGCCAGAATCAAAGAAGTGAAACCTATATGTGTGACTGTGTGAGGAGGTACACTAAAATATTAATAGTGGTTCTGTCTTATCTTTGGCTAGTGGGATTAGAAATGGGAATTTTAATTTCCTTTTTTGTGTTTATCTAGATACTTTATTTTTTAAAACAATTGGCCTTTCAATGGGTTCAATATGGTTATTCTAGATTTACAACAACTTACTTAACAATTTATTTATTTATTTTTTATTTATTTTTGGCTGTGTTGGGTCTTTGTTGCTGCACACCAGCTTTCTCTAGTTGTGGCCAGCGGGGGCTACTCTTCGTCGCGGTGTGCGGGCTTCTCACTGCGGTGGCTTCTCTTGCTGCAGAGCATGGGCTCTCAGCGCGCGGGCATCAGTAGTTGCAGCACGCGGGCTCAGTAGTTGTGGCGCACGGGCTTAGCTGCTCCGCGGTATGTGGGATCTTCCGGGACTGCAGGGACTCGAACCCGTGTCCCCTTCGCTGGCAGGCAGATTCTTAACCACTGCACCACCATGGAAGTCCCTACTTAGATATCTTAAAATAATTCTACAATAAATGTGACTTGTTTATGTAATTTTAAAGAAAATATTAAGTGGGGATGGTTCATTAAAAGATGTAGTATGTACACTCATAAAAAATTATATTCACTCATGGTAACTCTAGAAGCTCATGTAGGTGTGGCGCTTATAAAAATGAGGATGTATCACCCTCCTGTGATATTAGAAGCATTCACAAAGCTATATGGACTTACTTCACTTAGTATGATAATCTCTAAGTCCATCCAAGTTGCTGCCAATGGCATTATTTCATTCTTTTTATGGTGGAGTAGTATTCCATTGTATATATGTACCACATCTTCTTTATCCATTTTAAAAGAATATAAAAAAGAATGTATATATATATGTGTGTGTGTGTGTGTGTGTGTGTGTGTGTGTGTATAACTGAATCATTTTGCTGTACAGAAGAAATTAACACAACATTGTAAATCAACTACACTTCAATTAAAAAAAAACACACAAAGCTACACAGAAATATAGCTATGTGGAAAGATGGATTAATTCCACCTGGGGAAGTCAGGAAGGGCTTTACAGAGATGTCATTTGAGCTAGACTTCTCCTCCAGCCAACTGGTAGACCCATTTCCTTCTTTCTTCTAGTCTTCATTGTCATTGCTCCTTTTCCTTTATCAGGACTGTATCCTTCTTCCAAGCACTGTAGTTGCTCCCTCTTCTGAATTACCTTATCACTTGCTGATTGCATTGTTCTTATGACACATGTTGTATGCTACTGATCTTTTCATGTCTATTGCCCTAATTATATCATAACTTTTTTTGAAGAAAGGCACTGCTATTATATACCTTTCAGTAACCACATCATCCTTTAAAAAAAAGGTGTGTTATTGATGGTTATGATATCATACATATATTCTGAATCCATCAATAATATAATGGACATGCCAGAAAAATCTTTACTATTTGGTTTTTAAAATACTTAAGACGCATTCTTAAAGGAACCACTGTCATAAATTAAGAGTTGGTGGGCACCAAGCTAGTCTACTTGGGGGAGACAAAAGCAGACTAAAGAAGTGGCTGAAAAATGAGAATTTCAAAAAGTTACCAAGTTTAGTAGTTGTGTCAGAAAATGGAAACTGAATAAAATATGTTTCCACACAACTAGCTTTTTAAAAAAAAATACTACGTATATGATTAGGCCCTAAAAGAGTCATCGCCTAGGTCTGAAATGATTCTTTCTCTAGAATGAAAGATGATTTCTGAAAAATCTTTAGATAAACAACACCATTTTCGATTTATCTTCAGAAAGGCTTGCTGCATTAATTTGGTTTAGGCCTACCGGCAAGTAACATAAACCCAGAATAACAGTAGCTTAAGTAAACTAGAATTTTATTTCCTTCTCATATGTAAGAAGTCTGGAGGTAGTCATCCTAGGGCTTGTGCAGCCTTCCATGCTGTCAGGGAACCAGGTCTTCTATCTTGTTGCACTACCATCTGTGGCTTCCATTCCCAAGGCCCAAGATAGCTACTGCAGCTCCAGCCATTATGTCTGGAATCCAGGAAGCAGAAGGGAGGAAGAGAGAAAGGATATATTCCTTCTTTTTAAGGACTCTTTGAGGGAATTGCAAACACCATTTCTATAGCATTACATTTGTCAGAACAAACTAGAAAGTATATCTCTATTCTACACAGCAACATGCCCAACTAAACATCAAGGGTATAGGGATTTTTATCCTTTTGTTGTTGCTGTTGCCATGGATACCTTTGGCAGTCTAGCGAAGCTTTCAGACACCTTCTCAGAATAATGTTTTTAAATGAATAAAATAAATACATAAAACTACAAAAGAATCCAATTATACTGAGATATGGTTCTATTGACAAACACTTTAAGGTCTGTAGACCCCACGTTAGGAATCCCTTCTATTATTTAGAAAAAGAGGGATGGTTATCAGCCTCTGACACTTGACAGAGAAAAACTCTACAGAATGGCTTTATTCATCCATTAAGCAACTGTTAAGATCCTATTTTAAGCCTCGCTCTGTGTTGTAGAGTATGATGAATACAAGAGAAATCTGGCCTCTCCTATTGGTCATTCTCTAATTCATCTAAATACTTAATACAGTGGAAACCTTCAACTTATAAAAATGGGTAGTCATAACGGCCAGGTTTTATATACCAGTATTAGAGGAGTTCAAAATAAGGGGGAAATCACTTGGAGTGGGCTTGGAGAAAGGGAAGAAAGAAAAGTATAAGGTTTATTCTGCAAGAAGGGAGAGGCAGCATATTGGGGGAGGGGCAGGGGAATGTGAGGGGAGGTGATGGGAGTGGCAGGAGGGTCCCAAGGGGGTCTAAAGAAAATGGCTGAGGACGCATGGTTGGCAAGAAGAGGATTGTATCTGAGCTAATTTGAAGTAGAGAATTATCATTAGTTCTTGAAACTAAAGGGATGAAAAAAAGTCCAAAAAAGGTCAAAAACGTACATAGGTTGGTATGTAAAAATATTTAAAATGGTCTAGAAAGACAGACTTCAAGTTTCTGATAGTGATTGTGGTTGCTCCTGGGGAATTGGATGGGGTGACAGTCAAAAGGATTGAAGTCTTACATACAATATTTTATTTCTTTGAAAATAAAAAGAGATGGGACAAATATGACAATATATGAATAATTAAGAATAAGTTTTTGTTATATCATTCTTACACCACCCCACCCCCCGGCATTTTTAAACATTTCACAAGTTTAAAAAGGTAGTCATCATTTTAAAAAGTTTAAATGCATTTTTACTCTGTACTAGATGTGATTTAACTTACCCAGTAAGTTCTGGCTACACATATTCTAAAGTTTGATGTTGACTTTGAAGAGGCTGGTCTCTTCACATCCCCCTTAAACATGTCATGATGGTACTTTCCTCGAATTCTTTCCTTAGTCTGGAGTGTATTCTCATCTCCTCCCTGCCCAGCCATTGTCTGACTTCCTTTCAGGACCTCCCAGCCGGTTTTGATTTCTCCCTCACGGGAAGTCCAGTAATACCACTCATTTAGCACATATTATTTGACTTTGAATTTAATTTGCCTTCACCATAGAATCATTTTGCTCCTTGCAGGCCTAACCATCTTATAATCAGGCTGGCAAAACACATTCCATTCCCCATCCCCATTCCATTCCCATGGCAGACATAACTAATCAACCACATTACTTTTTCCCAGTGAACTTGGACATGGCTCAGAGTCCTCCTCAGAGCACCTGCAGTCACCAATTGTATAGATTGAGCATGCAGATGAAACCTCTCTCCGCCCCTGTCTGTGCTTCCTTTGTGGCTTCCAAAGGACCAGTGTTGTTCCCAGGAGAGACTCAGAAGGAACAGCATCATCTTGAAAACCCAGAAATTATAAATGTCTTAGGCAAGTAATTTTGAAGAAACTTCACACCTCATTTTAGTGACATGCTGATGGCTGAGTCAACTGTTTGAAATGTCAACTAGTCTGGAAAGGGACAGAAAAATTGGAAAAGAATAATAGTGCAAGAGACTAACATAATGCCAAACACCTGTACACCTGACACCCAACACCAGGAGAGCTTGGCTGCCAGATGAAGGGGAAAAGCTCAAGTCCAAAGTCACTTCATTTCCATCATTAAGTGGAGGGCAGCCTTCCCAAAGCTCGTTAAGGCCTTGGGAAAGTGCTAGGACAAGAGCAGGGGAGAAGGGTAAGGAATGGTTCCCTGGTAAATTGGAGAAATGGCTGTGAGTGAGGCAGCTGGGAAGGAGGCCTGAGAACAAGTCCTGAGGCCAAGGCCTTTGAAATCTTATTCTGCCCCTAAGAGATATCAGAGTCCTGAAAGAAATACGCCAACAAACTGACTATTGAAGTGTCTTCATGATGGGGTCATGAGTAATTTTTTTTTCCAGCTTCTTTATTGTTTTTTCTACTTAAAAAATTCCTATAATGACCATGTTTTATTTTCATGGTCAGAGGCTGAAAGAGGAAAAAAAAAAACAAAAAAAGATTCCAGAGGAATACCAATCTTTTTTTTTCCAGATTTATTTATTTTTATTTTTGGCCACGTTGGGTCTTCATTGATGTGCATGGGCTTTCTTTATTTGCGGCGAGCGGGGGTACTCTTCATTGCGGTGAGCAGGCTTCTCATCGTGGTGGCCTCTCTTGTTGCAGAGTACGGGCTCTAGGCGCACGGGCTTCAGTAGTTGTGGCTCACAGGCTCTAGAGCACAGGCTCAGTAGTTGTGGCGCACGGGCTTAGTTGCTCCGCGGCATGTGGGATCTTCCCGGACCAGGGATCGAACCCATATCCCCTGCATTGGCGGGCAGATTCTTAACCACTGCGCCACCAGGGAAGTCCCACCAATCTTTTTTAAAAGTGTTACTATTACTCTACCTTTGGAAGCAGAAGGAAAGAGAAAAATATATCATTTCACCCACCGAGAAAGTGGACATTGGAAAACTGAAAGCAAATATAAAACTCCTTTATCAAAGTGCCCAGTTTGGTCACCGATCACTTTTTCCCTCATTCATTCATTCTTTCATTCATTCAATGGTCATTTGTGGAGTGACTTCTAAGTGCTGGGGATACAAGACAAAAAAATAGGGGAAGGATACAGTGGGAGATAGGGATTGATATATATGCCCTACTATATATAAAACAATAACTAATAAAGACCTACTGTATAGCACAGGGAACTCTACTCAATACTCTGTAATGACATACATGGGAAAAGTGTCTAAAAAAGAATGGATATATGTATATGTATAACTGATTCACTTTGCTGTACAGCAGAAAGTAACACAACACTGTAAATCAACTATACTCCAATTAAACAAAAAAAAAAGACAGAAAAACATACAAACCCTGCCGCCACAGAGCATTCAGTCCAGGGGTGGGGGAGGGGAAGGTCCACAGACCTTCATCAGATGACCACACATGGATGTTAAGTTACCACTGGGCTAAGTGCTGCGGCGGAGGGGCTGTAAGTGGCCCTGTGAATGTGGGTGATGGCCTGGACTAGGGGTGGGGCTGACTTCATTGTCAGCCCCAGCTCTGGGCTGTCCCATCATCACCGCATTGGCTGTGGGCTGTGACACGCCTCCTCCCAGGCTCTCCCTCTCCAGTGCATCTGGCAGCCCCTCTCACTGCTGGCTTCCCCCAGCCTGTCTCGGTATTCAGTAGCTCCATGACACACAGTGGCTCCCTATTACCACCAATTGTCTCAACATTAAACAACTCTGTCTGTCTAGCTTGCCCAGTCCTGGGGAATCTCACCTCTTAAGGTCTTTCCTAGTCCACACAGTACCTTTGGTGCAAGTTTTAAAAAGGCGTCTCTTCCAACCCTTACCAGGGCAACTACTACTTGGAGAGCAGAGCTCAGGCTGCATTTCAGTCCCTACTCTGTTTTCTAGTTTTATCTCCACATGTAGACCACATACCTCTTGAGTAGGAATTTTATTCTTTTGTGTTTTAATTCCCATGGTGCCCAACTCAGCACTGGACACGTGGTGCCAGGCCTTCTCAGGGACAGACGGGCTGCCAGACTGAGTCTTAAATTATAGAAACTTTCCTGCTAACCTGTCTTCTATGATCTTGGAAAGTGTCCTTACGTCCTGAAGACCTCCATTTCTTTCTCTCTCTTTTAAAAAATTTATTTATTTATTTTGGCTGCACCACGTCTTAGTTGTGGCCTGTGAGATCTTCGTTGTGGCACGCATGTGGCCTCTAGTTCCCCGACCCGGGATCCAACCCAGGCCCCCTGCATTGGCAGCACAGACTCTTACCTAATGGACCACCAGGGAAGTCCCCTGAAGACCTCCATTTCTTCATCTGCAAAGTGGGAGGACTCACTGGGGCACTTCCAGCATGCAGCGAGCTGGGAAGAGAGAGCAAATCAGGGCTGAGGGGAGACAGAATGAAGACGGGGTGGGGCGGGCAGAGGAGAAGGAGGACGTGACAGGTTCCTTCTCCCTTGATCTTCTCGAGTTTACCACAGGAGCTGAGAAGTAGCTGGGGCCGCCTGCCCTGGGGAGAGCACGTCTCTCAAGGGCGCCTTTGCAAGAGGCGCCTCCTTCCTGGGCCCCAGCCACCTGTGGTTGACGGGAGCTCGCACACAAAGTTGAACCCAACCAAACACCCACCTGAAGACCACAGGAGGGACTGGATTTTCCAGGGAAGTCCTGATTTTGAATCTTTTGTCTCACTGTCTAAACATGATATATTGGACCACGTGTTCCAGTTTGGGGCCCAGAAACCTGATCAGCTATGGACTGGGGGTGCCTAGATGGAAGATGGAAGTGGAGGCCTTGCACGTCTGTACTCACCCACGGGTGCTTCAAGCTGCCCTGAGCTTCAGACACTTTTCCTGCTGGCCCTCTATTTCCTAAGTGCAGCCTTGGTGACGTGAACCTGGGCTTTCCCTCACACTGTCCCAGGACCCACCTGGCCATCAGGCCAATGGCGGGTTCACTGGGTCCTCCGGGAAACCGGGGCCCTCCTGTTTGATTCGTTAGGGACTCTAGCAGGGGGACTTCCAAGTCTTGGCCCGCTGCTGAGAGGCGAGGGAAATGTTTGGGGATGATGGACACTCAGGTCGCATCAGGACAGAGGTGAAAAGCAGGCAGCAGCCAGGAGAAGCTCGTCTTCCCTCTGATCCTGCATGATGGGCAGAAACAGGAAGCAGGGGAGCGTGATGGGTTTGGAGATGCCAGAACTGAGTTTTGGTCCTTGCTCTGCCACTCACTAATACTGAAGCTTCCTCGGGGTCCATTTCCTCATCTATAAAAAGGGTCAGTCCTTGACCAGGCTACGGTGCTGAGAAGCTGCCCGGCTGTGGCTCTTCAGTAAGCAGCTCCCGGCAATTCCTTGAGCATGGGTGACCCTGTTCTGCACATGTGACCCCACCACTGATTGGACCTGGGAACCTCCAAGGCAGCCCTGTGGGAGCTGCAGAGGTCCTCAGGGGGTCCTGCAGAAAGACTCTGCCTGCTGCACCGGAGGGTAGCTGTGGAGAGACACACGGAGGGGACTCCAGGGGCTGAATGTCAGCCAGGAAAGGACAGTGAGGAAACCCATGAGTCAGCAGAAGCCTTGAGGCAGAAAGAAGGTGCTTGAAGAGAAATGGAGAGAGTAGGGGCAAGAGAAGCAGCTGCAAATACTACAGAGACCCGGATAAATTGAATCACTGTCGGGCAGACACTCAGGTGGGACCCAGCACGTGCACGCCTGCTTCTGAGGACACACCTGATCCAGAACAATCGCCCCGTTCTCCTTGAGGTTCCATTGTCTTGACACCCAGAGACCCTGTGTTTCTTTACTTCCAATATGTCTTTACAGTAGCCCTCCCTGGCCTGGGGCAATTAACATTTGTCTATATCCCTTGCAATGTGAAAACAAAGATTTACCTTAGGGCTTCCCTGGTGGCACAGTGGTTGAGAGTCCACCTTCCGATGCAGAGGATAAGGGTTCGTGCCCCGGTCCGGGAGGATCCCACATGCCACGGAGCAGCTGGGCCCGTGAGCCATGGCCGCTGAGCCTGCGCGTCCGGAGCCTGTGCTCCGCAACGGGAGAGGCCACAACAGTGAGAGGCCCGCGTACCGCAAAAAAAAAAAAAAAAAAAAGATTTACCTTGCAGGATTCTTACGAAAATCAATCAAAATCATAGATTGAAAATGGCCTCCAAATGGCCCACGTGCACAGCAGGTAATCAGAAAGGGAGCTGTTAAAGCCAAGGAACCAAACACAGTGCTTGACTGCAGAGCCTGAAGAATTCAAGAGGCCACACAGGAGCCGGGGTGTTAAGAGCCCTGAGCAGACTTCAGTGAGACAGGCTGTGTGGACCCAACCTCTTTCTCTTGGTCTGCCCCATAGAGACCTCACAGCTATATGAACGGCGTTTTGGAAACAAAACCCAGGACTTATGCTTGAACAAGGCACATTTGTGCTAGTTTTCCATATGAGAGGTAGTCTGAGAGTCATTGGATATATGCTGAAATATTGGATTTCTCAACAATTTTGATGTTATATGAGGATATCTGCAGAGAACATTTGAAAGGAAATCGGGGCCGTCCTGACAATCCCAGAACACGTGGGATAGACCAAAGCTGTCTAGGTCGCCCCTGACCTTGGTCTCACTGGAGAAGGTGGATGAGACAGGAAGAAGCATTAACTGAGCCTCAGGGGGGCCAGGACTGCGGTGGGCAGTTTGACAAGTGATTCCACTGGCAGCCCAATTGTCTTGACGCTGGGCTGATTTCCTATGTCTTTACTCCCGGTGTATTTTCAGGATGACCTTCTCTCTCCTGTCCCAGCGTTTGTCACTATCCCTTCCAACCTGGAAGGGTCAACAGTTGGGCTCGATGGTTCAGCTCAACTTTACGGAGGAGGAAACAGGGTCAGGGAGGTTAAGTGACCCGCCCAAGTTCACATCAGTGGTAAATGCAGGAGACAGGATTTGAACTCAGATCTGCTTGATTCCTCCCCACCAAGCCCAGGTATTTCTGCTGAAAAAAGCGAAACCTAAAATGTCACAGCACACAGGGTAGAGATGAGTTCCAGACATGACCTTGTTCTCACAGCACATAGACTCACTTTGAACCTGAAGGTGGAAAGTGGACAAATGCCAAATTGGTTTGGGAAGGGGTGGGGAGAGGAAATGGGGGAGTGTCGAGTTGAAAATGTTCTCTGCTGCGTCATTAGGAGAAAGGAAAGGGGTGCTCTTATTTTTCTTGACAAAAGCAACACAGGAAGAAAACAGTTCATTAAAACACTGCATACTTGAGCAGGGAAGCAGAAACACATGTTTCAGTCCTTGAGAAGAAATATTTACAAAGAAGAAAAGGGGTTAGTCAATAGTTTTTTTTTTTTTTTTTTTAAAGAAACCTTGAGTGGGTTCAAGTGAGTGAGGGCATGTTTGGAGGACTTTGTTTTGCTTGAGATCATCAAATTACACATAATACACTGTCAGCCTCTCAGGGCTGAGGGCTTGTCTGCTCACATGGATCCCACTGCCTGGGACAGGGCTTGGCACACAGTAGGTGCACAAAAAATGCTCACTGAACAAAAGTGCCGCCTGATGACCCACCAGGCTCCACCAGCTTGCAGGGGCATTGCGGTCACAAATAGACAAACCCAGTGTCTGCTGGTCCAACCGTCCCTCTCAGAGGTTACCAGTTCTGAAAAGAACCTGGCTCAGAATCATCTTAAAAATAGGCCTCGGAGGTGGCCAGTGAGGAAGGATATGAACACTGGGGGTCTTTAAAGGGTTCTAACAACACTTCCTGCCTTCCATACCCCAGATGGTTCCATTCTTGCCCACCTCGCCTAGGTGGGACTTCCAACCTATAGGATCCGACTTGGTGGTTAGATGTCAAGGCGAGTGACCCATTGTCACTCATCTTGCAAAATTTAGTTTCGCTGCCTCCTCCTCCAGGAAGCCCTCCTTGGTGCTCTCTTTCCTCTTCTCACTCTGGATTAAATCTCTCCCCTGTGTGTCCCCAGATCTCCCTGCGCAGCAGGGCATCTCCATCCTGGTATTCATCATCCCCGATGACGACAATCACTTCTCACTACAGTGTCAGGTCCTCAGCGATAAGAGGTAAGTCTTCTTTAACTTTATATCTCCAGTACTTAGCCCAGGGTCTGGCATGTAGTAGGTGCTCAATAAATGTTGTTATATGAATAAAAGGAAGGGAGGAAGAAGGGAAGGAAGAAAGGAAAGGAGACGGGACACCCTGGGAACTACATTTTCTTTTTGAAACTCGTCTCATAATTATCTGCCCATCTGTCCACAGATGGCAATTAAAGTCAGGATTCTATTTTCTGTAAATGGTTGAGCTCCTCTACTTTCAACTGTGTCTTTGGCACCAATGTCAGGAGAAGACTGGGGTGGATTTAGAGGGATTTGGGAGCGCAGTGTCTGAGAAATGTATGCGTGTCCTAACACATTTCTGAACTAAATGTATGTCTCTGGACCACATACAGAAGGCACACGCAGCCACGTTCTTTCTACCTGGAACTTAGTTACTCAGCAATTTCACCTTTCAGACCACAGCCAACCGCTAGGAAGCAAGCTGGGTGTGGGAGGGCAGAGAGCTTGCCCTCCTGTTCACTGTTGTAGCCATGGTGCTCAGAAAAGGCCAGGCAGCTGGTAGGTGTTCAAGAGCTATTTGGTGAGTGATTGAGTATGTGAGAAAAGGACCTGAGGCAGCTTAAATGCCACAAAATTTCTATTTTAAATATCCTGAACTTCACTCAC
The DNA here is from genome assembly GCF_963924675.1 of Phocoena phocoena. NCBI lineage: Eukaryota > Metazoa > Chordata > Mammalia > Artiodactyla > Phocoenidae > Phocoena > Phocoena phocoena. The sequence continues at coordinate 163,307,070 of NC_089219.1, read as the reverse complement.
GGGGAGCCTCTTAGACCCTCACTCAAGTCATATTGACACTTAATTTACAAATAGTTCTATCACACTTCATCTTGTTCTCTATCTACTGCAGACTAAAAACTGGAAGAAAAGAAAGGTGTTTTTACTCTACCTACGTAAATATAGATTTTTTTTATTATCGAGAAAGAATTAAGAAAAGTAGACTTCAAAAAACATAGTAGACTAGCGGCAATTGTCACATCTGTTTTTTCTAAATAGTTCATGAGGGCGTTCCAATATATCACAGACCGTTACCAATATTCAAAGTGATAACAGAGTCACGAAAAGTAGGTAAAATCAATTTCAACTTACTCTTCTGGGAAGACAGGAAAGTGAATTAAACATTTTAAAAAGAACTCTATCCATGATGAATAAAATTGGGCAAAGTGAGGTACATAAAGAAGTAATCTTAAAGCATTTCCATTAGCTGAGGCACTGTGGAACCCGAGTATTTTCGATTCCCAAGTTTGTTGTTGTTAATGGTCTCTGTCCTTTGGCTTCTCCCCATGAGTGTGGATGGTCACAGCTTACCTCCTGCCCATGGGTGCGTATGGGGGATACCCTATGGAGACCCCCAGTTGGAGCCCACATTCCGAACCACTCCTTAAATGTACTCATTTCTGGTTTTCTCCGAGGGGCAGTAAGAACAGGGCTTCTTTAGGACGTGTGGAACGCTATGCTGATTGAACAAAAATCTTGGTTAAAATTAGAATTAGTGGCTACCTAGGAGGGCAAAATAAGGTAGAGAAACATAGAGTCAGAGCCAAGGGTGGGAGGGGAGGGCCTTGGATTCCTACCCTCTGCCTGGGGGGGTGAGGTGTAGGGACGTGCAGGTACCAGCCCCATTACCCCCGTCTCCAGGGTGGAGCTGAAGGAGCCCCTTCTTCATCCAGAGCCCAGTGGGCACAGCGTGTGATGTAGCAGAGGGGTGGCAGGGCCAGGCGGAAGCTAAAGGAAAGGTGGCACCTGGCAGATGAGTCACAGGGCAGCCATCCTCTCACGCTGCGGGCACAGGGAGAGCACCGCTCCACTCCCCAGCAGGCTCCCAAATGCCCACCTTTCTGTCTCGGTGGATGGTTCCCTGTATCTCCACTGATTCCTACCTTCATCAGGTCTAGAAGCATCCAGAAGACTGACAGATCAGATCCCGGACAGTGGGGAGTCGGGTGGGATGGGAAGAGAGTTGCATTGCCCTGGCCCTCAAGACACCCGGCCAGGCATAGAATCCAGCAGGTTGTCTCACCCAGTAGGAGGACTCTGAATGAGAACAACGACAAAACAAAAGCTAATGGTATCTTCTAGCTGAGAAGGAAGGTGTGCCCTAAAGCAGCGGTGTCTTCCCTTTGAAGATAGATAAGGACTGGGTCTGATGGCCTTGTGGGCCCCCTTGGACTTTAGAATCAATTAGTCCTGCAAGCAGCTGGGCCCCATGAAATCACCTTAAGGAATCAGCCCCCAGCATCTTTCTCCAAGAGGGGCTCGGAAGCACCCCTGCCCGACATCCCAGCCTGGGCCTGTTCCCCACCACCTCCCCAAACTGAGGGCCTGAGACACCCGAAGGCCTCAGGCTTCTGCTCACCTAGGAGATGTAGGACCCATGAAGAGGCAGGAAGAGCAGGTGAGGCTGTGCAGAGAACTCCTGAAACTTACAAACTGCTTCCACCAATCATTTCTAAGCCCCCTCCCCATCTTACTCCCTACTTCCACTATAAATATCCCACCTCAAAAGCTGATGGGGTTGGGCTTCCCTGGTGGCGCAGTGGTTGAGAGTCCGCCTGCCAATGTAGGGGACACGGGTACGTGCCCCGGTCCGGGAAGATCCCACATGCCGCGGAGCAGCTGGGCCCGTGAGCCGTGGCCGCTGAGCCTGCGCGTCCGGAGCCTGTGATCCGCAACAGGAGAGGCCACAACAGTGAGAGGCCCGTGTACCACCAAAAAAAAAAAAGAAAAAAAAAGCTGATGGGGCGATAGATCTGAGCATTACCTCCTGTCTCCTTGCTTGGCTGCCCTGCAATAAGGCTTTTTTCTTTCTGCAAAAGACTGTTGCCTCGGTATTTGGTCTTTAACCCACTTGCTCGGTTAATTACTAAGCGTCTATCACGTTCCGAGCACTGTGCTGGTCCCTTTTTTGTACCTTATCCCATTTATCCTTTCAAAACGTACCCAGGCAGATACTGATTTCCCTCATCTAGTGTGGAAGGGTCAAGCTGGCGTGGGGTTTTGGAACTGGGTCTGTCCCTCTGCTGACAGCAGTGGAGCTGTCTGGCCACTCTCCCTTTTCACCTGTGTCAGGGCTGTAGCATCTGTCAGGCCCGGGTTCTTCCGTGGGACCTCAAGAGGGAGCCCAGCTGCACCTTCTCAGTGATCCAAAGACAGGCCCTCGGCCGTGGGAGGGATACCAGGGTGAGCACTGAGTAACCGGCCCACGGCCACCAAAGGTGAGCACTGTGGGCTTCACCCTTCCAGCCGGCACTTCCTGCGGAAAGGAGCTGCTGCTGGCTACCTGCTCTGTCTGGGGAGCCGAGTCCCACGCCAGGACATCCCTCAGAAGTTGTAAGGGCCTCCGGGGCCTGGACTGGGTTCTCATTCTCATCCTTGACTGAGGCCTTGACCACTCAACGGAGCCACTGTTGGAGTATTCCAGGAAGATATATTTTACGGCAAAATCTTGCTTCCTTCTGTTTTATGTATGACATCTTCCCAAAAGAAAAAAAAAAGTTGGAATAACTAGTATCATTATTCTTCTCTTTCTTTTACTTTCTACCACAGAACCATCGTCATCAGAAAACAGTTTACTTTATACCTCTCAGGCTGATTTCCACATCCAGAGGAGACTGGACAGGGGACAGAGGTGACCTCTGGACGCCCTGCTGCAAGAGGCTGGGAAGTAGGGGAGGGGAGTGAATCAGCAGCCCCAAGGCTGCTCAGGAGAGAGCTGAGCTGAGCGACTGCAGAGGCAGACGAGGGAGTCTCGCCAGTGTGTTGGATGGTACATGGGATGGTGAGACGTTATGAGACAGGCATCTTCTCCTGTGTCACTTCTCACTCCACTCTATTGGGTGAAAACACAGTTAAAGTTCTGCCATTGTTGGTGCAAACATCACCTGTGACATGGAGCTGGGGGGGAGCACATGTAGTGGAAGCGAGCACAGAATACTTTGAGATTTGTTTCATCCTAAAGTCTATGGGGTCCAGTCTGTGAATCGAGAGAGAAGAGCGCCTGAGTTGATAAGAGTTGGTTGTCAGATTTTGACCTTCTTACTCCATCTGAGAAGGACCAGGTGAGAGTTGCATTGCCCTGTAGGCTGAGGCCGCTGCTACAGACCCGAAGGTAAGGAGGGATGGGAAAATCCATCAATGTCCGAACACCCTGTTTATGTCATGTCAGATATCCAGCCATTGAAAGGGAGGTATTATATCTTTGGGTTTCTGATGAGCTGAAGAATCTGAATTTGATCCTTCATTTGAGCTTAGATGAACTTTACCACAAATTTTTTGAGCCACATTTTCAGGCAACCCAGATTGAGTAAATTTCAATCCTGGCAACCAGAAACCTATCCTCACACTGACCCCTCCGCTGGAAGTTCTGGGCTCTTATCCGGCAGCGGTCATGCTAATCAGAATTTTGTTTTGTAACTGGTGAGGAGCCTACTGCAGGTTTTAGCAGCAGAGTCACACGGTCAGATCTGTGTTTTTAGAAAGATCACTCTGGGGGCAAGTGGGGGGTTGATTTCGAGGGGGAACTGGCTTAGGGACACTAGTGAAGAGCTGCTATGGTCTGAAAGTTTGTGTCCCCCTAAAATCCGTAGGTTGAGACCCACACTCAATGTCATCATATTGGAAGGCGGGGCCTTTGGAGGTGACACCGTCATGAGGGCAAAGCTTCCATGAGTGCGATTAGTGCCCTTATACAAGAAGCCCCAGAGAGCTCCCTCACCCTTTGCACCACGTGAGGACCCAGCAAGAAGACAGCCATCTATGAATCAGGAAGTGGGCTCTCACCAGACACCAAATGCACCGGCACTTTGATCTTGGACTTCCAGCTCCAGAACTGTGAGAAATAAATTTCTCTTGCTTATATTATACACCACTCAGTCTACGGAATTCTATTATAGCAGCCCAAACTGGCGAAGACAGGAGCCCATTGGAGTAACACAGATGGGAGGTGATGACAAAGGCCTGAAGCTCTGCAGCAGCACGAGGGATGACGGGTTTAGGCATGATGGTGGGCCTGGGTACTGTTACAAGGTTATCAAGACAGAGAACCCAGGAATGTCTAATCCTGCTCCAGCCCAACCACCTGCCGACCTACAAAGCTCCCAGGGAAACATCCAGGGAACGGAGGCTGAGTAAGAAAGAGGAAATACCACTTTTGTTAAGTTGCCGTATTAATTCCCCTTTCTTTGTGTTTCCTTCCAAGCTTAGAAGGATCAGTTATCCTTGTATCAATTAGCACGATACTCTGGTCTCTTGCCACTGCTTCCCTGATTCCTCCCAGGGGAGAAAGCACACACTGCAGTCCGCTGGTCCATGCTTCAGGTTTCATGGGAGCTGACATCTGCCAGTCTCCCGTTCTGGAAGCTGCCCTGGTCCAGAACTGTGGGGAAGAAATCCTACTTGCTTCCAGGATAAGCCACATTCTACAATATCGGCTTTATCTGTAACCAAGATGACAATTTGACATCTATATGCTTTGTTCCTCCTTTTTTATCTCTAAATTAGTCCAGAAGTTGGATGAGGAAAACAAGTTTGTCATTTATTGTAGTCCCTAAGACTCCAAGTTTAATAGAAGCTGGTGTTTGGGGTCCAAATCCCAACCTCTATTAAACTGGGCTGAACCGTGTGCGATATTTTTTTGGCCTAGGCTAGAGATCAGTGCTCTTTAGCTCCCCTAAATCCCAGTTACCAAACTAAAAGGGTAACTTTTAATGTGAGGAAAAGCCTCAGGGAAGCCTCAGGAGGCAGAGCAGTAGAACATGTTTGCCTCTTAAAAGATCAGGAATATCTTCAAGATGGCGCCCACAGGAATCATGGCCCAATTCATGTCCGGGAAACCAATCCATCAGACCAACATACTTGCCCTTTGGGAAGAAGTGAGTGGAGGGAGGATGGCTTGGGGAGGAGCCAAGTGTGACTTGAGGCCCACAGAGGGGAGAGGAAAGGTGAGAGAGACCTGTTGAAGAGGTAGAACCAGCTAGGTACAGTGGGTGAGATCCGCGTCCAAGTGCTCCCTGGCTAGAGAGGGAGGGGCCATTCAGGAGGCGGGGAACGCAGCAGTTTGGAGGGAGGAGAGATCTGTCACGGCTGGGCAAAAGGAAAAGCACCTCTGCAAAGTTCTAGAAGACTTACAGGACACCCCTTCATTCCAGAGGCCAGGGGGATCGCTGACGCTAACAGAATAGAAGAGATCGATAAAGCTGGGTTAATGGGAGCAATAAAAAACTGGCAGTTCGATTGATTGACAGGTCTTTAGTGAACAGCATGTCGGACACTGTGCTCGAGCCTGAAGACACATTCAGTGATGAACGAAACAGGTCTTGCCCTGCCCTTGGGGCTTTACCAGGGTTTCTCCAGGTTTGTCTTGTTTTTTGGTTCCTTCGAGGGTTGGGGAGTAGCAGTACTCCCTTTCAGGGGGTGCTGTCAGTACCGGAGGTTTGTGTATGTTGACTTTCTGTTGTTATATGAGCCTTAGGGAATTGAGCAGGGAAACCACATCCAGTAACAAGAAATAGCTCAATTGGCCAGAAATGGAAAGTCTAAGTGGTGTCCTTTCTGTCCTCCTTTTGCATGATTAAGAAGCTATATATTTGGGCTTCCCTGGTGGCGCGGTGGTTGGGGGTCCGCCTGCCGATGCAGGGGACACGGGTTCGTGCCCCGGTCCGGGAAGATCCCACATGCCGCAGAGCGGCTGAGCCTGCGCGTCCCGAGCCTGTGCTCCGCAGCGGGAAAGGCCACAACAGTGAGAGGCCCGCGTACCGCAAAAAAAAAAAAAAAAAAAGCTACATTTTATTTAGTCGCTCCGCGGCATGTGGGATCTTTCCGGACCGGGTCACGAACCTGAGTCCCCGGCATCGGCAGGTGGACTCTCAACCACTGCGCCACCAGGGAAGCCCAGAAGCTACATATTAATACACATGTGTGTACATCTCCACGGGGGTGTGGATAAATGAGGTGGGTCCGGGACCCAGGTCTTGAGTGTGAAATAAATGTCACCTTGTCCATTTCCTCTCCCCGACTTGTGCTCCCAAAGAGCATCCGAGAAATGAGACCCAGGTGACTACACAAATGGAATCCCGTTTGGGAATGCACCTTGTTTAGAGAGGAAAGCACCCAGCCACCACTACCACTAAAAGCTGAGTGGCCGAGGCAAGACACCTCCCCTCCCGCGGCCTGTTTCCACCTCCGGAGTAGATGGAGTTGGCCTGGCTACCCTGGGCTGTGCAACAGCGTCCTCTGGGAGCCTTATAAAGCACAGATCCAGGACTCCGGGTCTGGAGATTCTGATTCACTGTGTCTGGGGTGAGACCTGGAGGTGAATATATGATCCATAAGCAGCCTTTCTCCTCTAGCGATTCTGGTGCAGCATGGAGTCCGGGCAACCCTGGGTACAACTACCCAAGCCATACAGATTATGTGGCTTGTCGAAAGGGAGGCCGAGGACACAGCTGTGGCTTTAGCAAGGGTATCAGGGTGGTCGTGGGGCCTTCAGCCTTGAAAGCCCAGTGGACAGTCAGCGCTGAGCGAGAACAAAAGTGAGACAACAGGAAGCACCGGCTTCCTCCTTCTGGTGTCTGAGGAAGTCAGTCAGACCCGCCCAGAGGGGATGCTCCTGGTACCTGTGCCCTGTGAGCCCCAGACGGATCGGTTGCACGTTTCTGGGTGATGGGGTCTCTAGTTTCGGATTCCCCTTGTTGGGAGCATTGGAACACAGCTCAGAGTCATAAAGATTTAGGACAGCAGTCACTCCAAAGGGCTTGTAAGGAAGATCTCTCTTCCTGCCTGCTGACCACCGCTGGTGGGGAACCAGATGCTTCCTTCAGCTTTTTTTTTTAAATAAATAAATCTATTTATTTCTGGCTGCGTTGGGTCTTTCTTGCTGCGCGCGGGCTTTCTCTATTTGCGGCGAGCGAGGGCTACTCTTCCTTGTGGCGCACAGGCTTCTCATTGCGGTGGCTTCTCTTGCTGTGGGCTTTAGGCGCGCAGGCTCAGTGGTTGTGGCGCACGGGCTTAGTTGCTCCCCGGCACATGGGATCTTCCTGGACCAGGGCTCGAACCCATGTCCCCTGCATTGGCAGGCGGATTCTTAACAACTGCGCCACCAGGGAAGTCCCCTCCTTCAGCTTCTTATAGAGGCACTTTTGTCCCTTTTGCACTCTTCCTCTGTCAGCCTCCCATCTTCCTGGAGCTCTGGACTCTCTGCCGGAGCCCTCAGTGTCCGGATGCTGGATGAATCCAGAGAGAAATCTGACCAGCCCCTCTCCGGCTAGAGCTGCAGCCACAGCTTGCTGGCCGACATTCAGATACCCCATTTGGTCCAAACTGCTGTAGCCAGGGGCAGGGCCCTGGAGCTAAATTATGAGCTCAGCTGGATCCATTCAGCAGTGACGGGGCTGGAGGTGGGAGGGGTGAGTGAAAAGCAATGATCAGCACCTCTGAAGAGATCCCTGCAGCCTGCCCCGCGCTGGGTGTTTGAGTGAGGTGGGGACTGAGAAGGGCAATACACCACATATTCAAAGTTCATATCAGGGAAATTGTTAGCACATATTTAAGGCAAGCTCTGGGTGTCTGCATCAGGCCCTGCATAAGGGTGAGGTGTGTGGCCACAGAGCTGTGTGTCTAGGATCCTGGTCTATCGCTTTCCTGGGAGATGGAACTCGAGACAGGTGGGCACAGCTGATTCCAGAAAATGTTGGAGACCGAGTGGGTTAGCAGGGGATGCGGCGAGCGTGCAGTGCCCGGTTCCAGTGCTCTCAGCCGGGGCTGCTCCACTGCATGGCCGCTGTGGCCTCCTGGCACAGCTCCAACCGCAGGCTGGTGGCAGAGGTGCTGCCACCCCTGAGACGCAAGCTGGGTCCAGTCTGGGGGGCAGGGAGGCTCCCGAGTGCTGTCTGACTTGGACACAGGAGTCTCTCCAAGGGGATCATGGGAAGGAGTGAGAGGTGATCCCGGATTCCTGATTCGCTGTGCTGTGATGGGGCTTTCCTCTGACACTCCTCCCTGTCCTTGGCCACATCCTCTGGTCCATTGTACCTCTTCGGGTCACTTTTGAAGTGCCCTTGGCCTAAGCTGCTCGGAGGGGGTCAGGGGCTGGGCTAACAAAGGCTCTCCTGGAGACAGGGCCTGGGTTCCCTCTTCCTCACACGCATGGAAAAACTGGGGGTCATCTGACTCCTAGGAGATCTCCCCCCCGAGAAGACTGCCCGCTGAGACCGGAGAACGCATTCCACGCCGGCTTTAGTGGTCACCAAGGAAATTGCCTAGGAACCAATGGTGTGACACTCTGCTTCACATTTAAACAGCTTGCCGAGCAGCTGAAGGGCGATGACCTTGAGCCCCTTCACTTGTGATTTCAGGTGTTTCACGACAAAGCCCATGCAAAGCGGAGGGTGGTCAGAGACACAGCACCGAGAGAGGCAAACTGTGGGGGCCGGGGCCCCCTGCCGAGCAGCAGGGGTCATCTGGCTCTATCTGCATCTCGGGGAAAGGCCTCTGCAGCCACACAGGTGTTGTCAGAAGTTCCGTAACCTGAGGTAGAAATGGGGCACAGGCCTTGCAGGATGTGGGTTCCTCCCTTCTCACCTTGTGGCATCTCAGAGACTCCAGCCAGTCCCACCAGTCCCAGCAGCTACAGTGGCTCCATCCTCCCAGGTGCCCCGGCTGTGGGGACCAGGCCTGAAGTGTCCCTCCAGCCAGGCCTGGGCCTCTCGGGACACCTGAGGCAGGCTGTGGCCTCCCAGCCTGCTCTGTTTCTACTGGATCACCTTAGCCACCAGGAAGAACTTTCCTCACTCATTACTGGAGGTAAACCAGCAGCCACGGGGCTCTAGTGGAGTAGATTTACCATAATTTATGTAACCATTTCCCTGCTGCTTTGTTTCTGTTTTTGAATTTTCACCCTTAATAATTCTGTGCTAAATACCATGGGCACACAGTATCTTTTCCTAAAGGGAGAATCCCCAAAGTGAAAAAACTGGGTCAAAGGTTATAGAATTTTTATGACCCTTGGCAAATTACTTTCCAAAATATTTGTGCCACTTTACAATGTCATCCTCAGTGTATGAAGAGTACCAATTTCACCCTGGCTCCACTGGGTGTTGTTTTTAAATTTTTTTCTAATTTAGTACTTAAAAATATACTACCTCATTCATGTTTCAAGTTTCATTTCTTGGATTACTAGTGAGACTGAATATTTCCCCAGGTTTGTTTATTGATTATATTTTCCCTTTTCTAAATTGTCTTTTCCCATCCTTTGCCCACACATCTGCTGCAAGTTCAGTGTGTTTTTCTCGTCAAGGTATCCAATACGAATGCTTTGTGATATTTGCTATGCACGTATTAGAAGTTGTAAGGCAAGCTTGGATGCCTAATGGGCCATTCAGATTTAACACATCTTGAGATGGGACCCTCAGTATTGCTCCCTAAACCTGCTGTACCTTTGCTGTTCTTCCCCGTCTTAGTAAATGGCACTACGATCCACCCTAGCCCGGAATCTGAGTCCTCCTGGCTTCTTCTTGTTCCCCGATGCCTTGTGTCTCCTCCACCAGCCAGGCTCCGTCCCCTAGCTCTCCCCAAGCACCCAATCTACCTAAGTCACTATTCATCACAGAGCCCTAGATTTTCTTCTTTACAGTACTTGCCGAAGTCAGAAACTCTCTGGTTTATTTATTCATTTTTTTAAAAAATAGTATGTACCTTCTCTAGATTCTAGAGTCTAGAACATAAGCTCCCTGAGGTCAGGCAGCTTGCCTGCCCGATTCGTCACTGTATGCCCAGGGCCTAAAGCAGTGTCCATCCCTTAGTGGGAGCTCAATAAATACATGTTGAACGAATGAGTGAATGAACTTGGCCCTTTTAAACCCATTTAAATGTATATGAAGGAGACCTTGCGATATGGAGGATTAGAGCATTGGCTTTCAGGATAGACAGTTCCGGCTAAAACGGCTCTGCCACGAACTGTGTGATCTTGGACAAGTTACTTATTATCTCTCTGCCATAGTTCACTCATCTTTAAAAATGAGAATAATAATACCATTTTCATAAGGTTGAAAGATAGATTATGTGGACAAAGTGCTTAAAAATAGAGACTGACCATAATTAAGCACTCAATAGATGTCAACATTTCTTTGTTATTTTTCTCTGTGCTTTCTGGGCTTAGAACCTATTCCCTTTTTTCATTAGAGTCTCAATTAACATTAAGTGATATTTTATTTTAGTTTTTATGGTATACTTTTAAAAACTATTTTTAAATGTATACCCTTTAATTAGTTTGGAGTTTATTTTGGCGTATTAAGTAAAATGAACTTCCAAATGCTATGGGCACCGTTGGTTGACTAATCTTTATCACACATTTAATTTTTGTATATAATAGGGTATTTTTTCTGGCTGTCAAGTCTGTCTCCCTGTCCCCTCTTGGGCTGGGACTACACCATTTCACCGAGTGGGTCAGACCCAGCTGGGTCGTAGAAGATTCCAACATTCTCTGCTGGCAGATTCAGAAATGGGATGTCTGTTTGGAACGTGTGTTTGTTCTGGTTCCAGGCCCTCGCAAGACTACTTGCCCTTGTTGCCCTTGGGTTCCTTGAGACACCAGTATATCCTGATACAAATGTCCCCTTTTTACTTGAGCCATTTTAAACAGGTTTCTGTAACTTGTGACTAAAAGAGTCCAAACGTAAACTTCACCTTTATAATGGCCTGAGGAACATCCCCAGCCAGTGAGGCTGTATTCCTACATGTCACGGAGATTAAAATGCTGTCCCGGCTTCCCTGGTGGCGCAGTGGTTGAGAGTCCGCCTGCCGATGCAGGGGACACGGGTTCGTGCCCCGGTCCCAGAAAATCCCACATGCCGTGGAGCGGCTGGGCCCGTGAGCCATGGCCGCTGAGCCTGCGCGTCCAGAGCCTGTGCTCCACAATGGGAGAGGCCACAACAGTGAGAGGCCCGCGTACCGCAAAAAAAAAAAAAGAATATTAATCTCATTTTTCAGCCTATAAAAGTACTAAGGGTAGAATTGCTCTGGACTTGTCTTTGACCCTACATTATACTTCACCTCTTGTTTTCTTCTAAAAATCCTTGATAATAGCTTGGTTTTGCCAAGTGGTTGGCTCTTGTTTTGGGAGGTGTCTGTTTGCCATGTGACCCTTTTTCTTAGATATTAAGTATATGCGGGAAGGTCCGTTAAAGTAAGTGTGTTCCGGATTCTAGTTATGTTTAGTTTGCTGTCCTAGAGAAGGCAAGAGTGCTACGGGGAGGGAACAGAAGGGCTGGCAAGACAGAGCAAAGAACTCGTGACTTCACTCCCCCAGGCAGAGGGAAGAGTGACTCAGCCGGACGCTCCATCTAGGCAGGAAAACCGTCCAAGCTTGCTCATTTCCCATCAGCCCTGCACCTGTTGGGATCTCCCGGCTGGTGTGGACTCTGTACAGTCACCTGGTGTCCCCAGCACAGGATACCCTGGGGCCTTTTTCCTACTCAGTCAGATGCCAGCGGGTGTGGCCATCTTCCAGACAGAGCTAATAACAGCAGTCATTCCACCTGTGGTTCATGCAGCACTTAAAGCACTTCAGAACAGCTTGCATACACGGAGAGATCTTGCATAAGCAGAGGGACACGGCCTTTTGATTTGTGCAAAAAGGCACAAGCCAATTTAGAAAGTGATAACTCTTTTTGACACCCCCTTTGCACTGCTCCACATCGACTCCTGGCCTGTGCCCTGGCCTCCCTTGCCTTTGCCACTCGCTCATGGCCCTTCTTGCAGAAAGACTCCCGTGGTACCACGTTTCCACCTCTTTCCCCTTCCTCTGTTTTCTGAGAGGTGACTCTACGGAAACCCACCTCAAATGCATGCACAAGGAACACGAAGACCCAGAAAATGGGTGGGGCCATTGTAAACACTGAAAGATTGAGATGAGGGACAGAAGCATCTTCTGGCCCCAATACAGGACACTCCTCTTGTCCCCTGTCTTCCTTCTTCTCAGGGGCTTGTCAACCAGTGGATACTCTGGTGAAATAGAGGCAAAGCCATTTTGTTCTCTCTGCTTACCGTATCCAATTCAGAACAGCTTCTGCTGGTAGCTGACCGCCCATATCTATCAGGAAATGCTGGTCCCCTTGCTCTTACCACCTGGTTATTCAAACATTTACAGCAACAATTTACATACATCCCATTAGGAGTCCTCCCCAATTCAAATGAGTAACTGCTAGAGGAGATCCTTTTTCCATGACCTGGAGATTTGGTTGAAGATGAGGGGGTCTTCAGGAAAGACATGCAAGTGATGGGCTTATGTTGACGACCCAAGCTCACCCCACCATGTGGTTCAATGGTAGGTGAAGGTCAAGTCTACAACAGGCCAACAATTCATCTCCAGATTCAATTTCCTGTGGCTCTCTCTGGTCTGGAGAGTGTGTATGACGCCCCAGGAATTGTCCAAGTGGATCGTCCATGCCTGGGGGATACCTTAGCACCAGTCTTGGATTCCCTGAACCTGATGAAACGTCCAGATAACTCAGGCAGAAATTGATTGATTTAACAAACACCTTTGTGAGTAACTGTTACATGCTACGGATCATGCCTTGAACATGGGAACTCCTGCCTTATTTCTCATCTGGAAGGAAACTCGGCTCTCAGAAGCTCCTAACCTCCTATAGGGCCCTAGGTCTCCTTAGAAACTCAGATTCTTCAGCTATGACTCCTTTCTGTGTGAGACCCTCCCTTTGAAAGGCCACAGAGAGAAAGGGAACTATGAGGGTCTGGGGCCCCTTTCTTCCCTGAACCAACCCTCACATTGAGTTCTCGAGAGCCCCTGACGAGGCCCCTCTTGGCCGGGGACTGCACCCTGGGTTCTGGTTCCTCTAGTAGGAGTGAGTTTAACGAACATCTGAAAATTCACAGAGGAGCAGACAGAGCTTCAGGGTATTGTGGAGGCTGTGTGTCCTTTCCTTTCTCCAGTGTTGTTTCAAGTGTTTCTAGGAAGGCATTACCATCCATCACTGTTCCTGACTGCATTAGATATCTGCTTCTGTACAGCAAACTACCCTAATACTTAGTGGCTTAAAACAATACAAATTTATTATTTTTCATGATTCTGTGGGTTGGCTGGCCTCGGCCGGGAAGTTAGTTCTTCTGCTCTGTGTTGAGTTGGCTGAGGTCACTCACGTGGCTGCATTTAGCTGAGAGCTTGGCCGGAGCTGGAACATCCAGGATGGCTTCACTCACATGTCTGCCTCCTTGGCTGGGGCTGGACGAGCAGGGAGCTGACCGGGCCTCTCCCTCCCCAGGCAGGCTCTTGTCATTCAGCTCTCTGGCCCGAGCTTATCCATGGTGGCCAAATCCCAAGAGGCCAAAAGCAGACACTATTAGGTCTTGTAAGGCCTGGGCCTGGCAGAGCATCCCTTCCTCCATGTTCTTTTGGTCAAATCAAGTCACAAAGACAGGCTCGGTTCAAGGGGAGGGGAGATATCTTCCACCACTTGTTGGGAGGAGTGGCATGAGGTTACAGGGAGGATGGAATTGTTGGCGCCATCTTTGAAAGCAATTTGCCACACTAAAGAAAGAAAGGAAGTCAACAGAGGGGTAGATTTTATGTGGCTCAAAGAACACACAAATTGCAATTCTTTTCAATGTTAAAATTGTCTCATGTTGTACCCTTGAAGGGTTTTGAGCAGAATCATTCAGAAGGCTACTTTATTGATCACAATATATTCTCATTAGAATCAAAGCTCTTTAAAACTAACCTATAGTGACAGAAAGCAGATCACTAGTTGCCTGGAACTGGGGGTGGGGAGGGGGGGTTGACTGTGAAAGGGCATGAGGAAACTTTTGGTGGTGATGGAAAATATTCTATATCTTGAGTATGGTGGTGGTTACACAATGAGTTTGTTGTATCTCATTCAACTGTACACTTAGAACAGGTGCATTTTATTACATGTAAATTATACCTCAATAGAGTTGGTTCAAAAAAAAATCAAAACTGACTTACTAAGAATAAGCAGAAAGGCTAAGTTTGAAAAAGTGGTTAAACAAAGCCAGTGTTAAGAGTATATTATGTTTACAAACAACAGCAAATTCCTTCAGGGAGGGAAAGGAAGCAAAGGGCTAAAGGGGATGTTTTGTTAGTTCCAAAGCAGGATACACGTTACCACGTCCTCCTGCTGTAATACTTAAAAACGTTTGCTATCATTTTCAGAATGTTGAGTAGGTGATTCTCGGTATTTTATAGATTATTGAAGAGTGACTACATCCTGCTTCCTGGGGTGCAGGAAGGGCAGGGGTCACCTCAGAGCAGAAACAAACAACAACATGTGTTAGACCATCCTGGAGTTAAACTGGCACCAGCACTGGGGAAAGCTGAGTGGTGACCCTCCAGGGACTTCCTAACTTCAGGAGTCGAGATCCTGCAAAGCAGGTGATCCGTGTGAAGCTGACACATTATTTGGGTTCTGAGTATCAAGCTGGGTGCTAAGAGTATCAGGAAGGGCTGTCTCGGAGGATCTGGCGTTGTGGTGGGTAGATGGGTGTGTTAAGTGAGTCCTATCTGCCAAATGCATCCCACCTGGACACATGGTGACAGCACCAGGGACTGCCCAGCTCTGAGATCCAGCTCTGGAGAAAGAGACTGTCTTGAGTGAGCAGGAGAGGAACAATGTTTAGATTTTCTTGTGTGGTACAAAGTCTAGCCAAGAATGCGCATATCAGAAAAGCAATGCAGGGATTTCCCTGGTGGCACAGTGGTTAAGAATCTGCCTGCCAATGCAGGGGACACAGGTTCGAGCCCTGGTCCGGGAAGATCCCACATGCCATGGAGCAACTAAGCCCATGTGCCACAACTACTGAGCCTGCGCGCCACAACTACTGAAGCCCGCGTACCTAGAGCCCGTGTTCCGCAACAAGGGAAGCCACCGCAATGAGGAGCCCACGCACCGCAGCGAAGAGTAGCCCCTGCTCGCCACAACTAGAGAAAGCCCGCACGCAGCAACAAAGACCCAACGCAGCCAAAAATAAATAAATAATTTTTTTTTGAAAAAGAAAAGCAATGCACTTGCTGCAGACATGGAAAGGGGCAGGGATCCTCCTCCACGGGTGAATTGGGTGGCTGGGGGACAAAGGGACATCACTCAGGGATCTCTTGATTGGGAATGGTGGCCCTTGGTCTCCTGTGTTCACCACATGTACCAAGTGGTTGGTTGAACCTGGAGCTAGAGTCTTCTTTAAAGACTCTGCTTTAAATGAACATGCACTTGGGAAACAGAGGCATTCAATAGACATTATTGTTTACATACAACTCACTGTATCCACATTCGCAATGATTTCGATTTATTGCAGCCATATCAGCAAAGCACGATTAACACGGGTCACTGATTCCTGTATTGCACTGGGTAGTAATCTTAGTTACTATCAGAATTCTACTTGAACTTTTGACTAGTAGGGTCAGGCCCAGAGCAAACCCTATCTGGGGCTAAACGTCCTAGGGTAATGAATGAAGCACACGTACCATAAAGGAAGGGAGGATGAGTCCAAGACATCTTTCCAGCTTTCCTCCTTTAGAAAGGGCTCCTTGGGAATGAACAGTTTTTCCCTAATGTAATTAGTTCATCAATTAATGTCCTAACCTACCCCCATCCCCAATCAAAACTTGAAATTTATTTCTCGGGAAACTGTTCTGCTGAAGGGATGTTGGAAAGGATCTGATCAAATCCTTATATTGAATACTATTATTAGTAATTATTGGGAAGCTCTTAACGTTTACCCTCTAGAGACTTTGGATTAGGATGTTTTAGCCTTAAATCAAAGGAATAAAAATGTCTAAATGGTAATCAGGAAACCTCTCCTCAACAATATTTTGTAAGGAAAAAAATCTTTCTGGGATTAGCATTCTTCAAATGAAACCATATATAAAACCACTCTACTTGCCCCTTGTAGGATCCAAGAAAACACAAACAGCATCTCCTGGAGGATGTGAGATCATCTAGAGACATGGATTTGATTTCCTAGTAGCTAAAATTCCTATGCCTTCTTGAATGTCCATTCACAGTTTCCCCTTCTCTTATGCTTCTTAAATTCTCAAAAGTATCTATCTATATAACATTTAATTTGGGGGTCAACGTTCTTGGTTCAGGGTTTCCAGAGCATCCTTAGGAGTAAAGGCACAGTATACAATTTCATGCACAGAGACACTCAGTACCTCAGGTTCCCAAAGTGCTTATAAACTGTCAAGTGACTCAGAAATACCAAGAACTAATCCTGACAGAGTCCAGAGGGAAAGGATGACTTCATCTGAAGCTGACCCCAAGAAGAAGGCACATCTGTCATCTCCTTGACAGTGTTCCAGGATGAGCATGAGCTCCTGGAAGCGGGATGGGTGTCAAGGCTCAGCTCACATCTGGCTGCCTCATCCCTGAGAGCTCTCGGTCCCAGGAAGGTCAGGAACACTTCAGGCATTTCTCCCCAAACCGGAAATGGGGACTGGCTACCCGCGCCTGGGGGAAACTGACTCTGAAAGATGTTTCTAGCAGCTCCCTCACCTGTGTCTGAGGAAACTATTTTAGTAATCCCTCGCCTCCTCCAGATGGGCCCTTCTGCGGCTCAGGAAAACCCATTTGGAGCTTTCCTCACTCATTATGTGAACCCTGGTCTCTCTCCATGACCGCTCAAGGCTTAAAGAGGACCAGCTGTTCTGCGGTGGCCCTGATGCTCTGCAGCTGTAACTGGGAACTAATGTGCACTTTGGCCTCCATCTCCTGATCCTACGAACAATTCTTCCTGGCTGGAAGAGCAAGCTGCAAATGCTTCACCTTCCAGCTGCTAAAATTGACCGGCTACTTACCACAATGCCATGAAGTGATATATCATTCAGAGTCCTTAACTGCAAACAAAAAAATCCACACCGTAAGATTAACTAGCAAACTGATTTATTGAAGGATAATTGTGTGGCTTACAGAATTTCTAGGAAGGCCAGAAGATCATACCTGGAGGCTCTACAGCCTGGAACAATACCCAAATCACTTTCCCACTACTGCTGGTGTGAAGGTGCCATTGGCACTTTAGCTACTGAGCTAGGACACCACCACCTCTGCCCCTGCTGCCCTGAGATCTCAAGCCAACTGCTCCCCTGAGGCCCCTAGGAAAGAATTCCTCCAGGTACCTTCTCACAATGGTGCATCTGATTGGTGGAGTCTGGGTCACATGCTTGTGTTCTAGCTGCAAGGGATCCTGGGAAATGTAGTTCTGGCCTAAAAGTCTGACAATAGGAAAGTCATTTATTCAAAAGATGTTTAGCAGTCACAAATATGACACATATCCACTCTACATGGCCCTTTATTTTAGTCACTATGACCTGAAAATAGGCATTTTATATATATATAATTATTACTATATTATTATATATTATTTCATTCACTTATTTTAAATCTTCTATTTTCAAAAATTGAAGTATAGTTAATTTACAATATTGTATTAGTTTTAGGTGTACAACATAGTATAAATCTGCTATTTATTGCCTCTTGAAAAGGTGAGGTGGTGCACTTGTTTTGTGTGTTGGTTTCCTATTCCTGCTGTAACAACTGACCACTAACTTAGTGGCTTAAAACAACATGAATTTATTATCTTATATTTCTGGAGGTCTGAATTTTAAAATCAATATCACTGGGATAAAATCAAGTTGTCAGCCGTCTGGTAATTCTTCTGAAGGCTCTACAAGAGACACTGTCTCTTTTTCTTTTCCAGCTTCTAGAGATTGCCCACACCTGGAAATTGGCCCCTTCCCTGCATCACTCCAATCTCTTGTTTTTGTTGTCACATCTACTGCTCTCTGCTTCTCCTTGTCCCTCCTTTAGGGACCCTTGTGATTACATTGGTCCCACTCAGATCACAATCCAGGATGATCTCCCCAACACACAGTCCTAATGTAATCACATCTGCAAAGTTCTTTTTACTACATCAGGTAACACAGTCACATATTCGGGGGATTAGGATATGGACATCTTTAGCAGCCATTATTCATCCCTCCACATCCTACTAGGCCAGCTGGCTGTCTACACCAGGGCCTCTGAAAACAGAGTGGAGTTTCTCTGATCCAGGGTCCAGTCTCCATCCTCACCAGTATCACAGAGCTGATCAGCTTGGAGAGCTTGGCTCAGGAACATCAGGCATCCAGGACATTGTTGGGTAAACTGGAATGCCAATTCATTTACTCATTTTTAATTGGCACTGTTCCTTTCCAGAGGGATCTGCCTGGCATCTGAATGCCTGTGTGTCTAATTAACCATCCGAAGGCTGTTAAGTGAGCATGAACTCAAACAAACCGTGTTGGATGTTCCCAAGAGGTGTTTCACCCAGGTAGTGGGAAGGCCAGTGAGCTGTCCTGACCCGTAATAGAGCTCACCTTTCTGTTGGCCAGATGCTGCATTTTCCCTAAGCAGAGCTGGACAGCACCTGACGACTAGCTTCCACCAGCTTGTAGAATGAGCCAGGATCCTAGAGTCATCCTCAACTCCTCCCTCACACTTCACATTCAATCCATCACCCAGTGCCACTTCTCCTTCCTCCTAACTGTTTTCCACCATCAATCACATTTTTGAATCCCCACTGCTGCCCCCTAGTCTAAGCTATCTCACCTGGGCCACTGTAACAGCCTCCTAATCGCCTTCCTGGCCCTTCTCCCGATCCCCTCTGACCAAATTCTCCACCCTGCAGCCACATTGTTCTTTTCCAGATATACTCTGATTGTGTCACTCATTTAAAACCCTCCACCACTGGCCATTATCAGGAGGATAAAGCCTCATGTGTTCGTCCAGATCGTCCCAGAAGCAGACACAAAGTTAATATTAAACATGTAAGGATTTTCTTTGGGGAAATGTCGGTGAGAAGAACGAGAGAGGCAGCTGGTGGAGACTGGGAGAGCTGTCAGACTGTGATGCGAGTCTGACCCTCAGTGAAGGAGAGAGGCGAGGAGGGAAGGTAGAAGTGTCCCAGACTACTGTGCAGTCTAAGGAAGGTTCAGCAAAGCCACTGAGTCCTTGAGCCAAAGTTGGCATCGCAGGAGTCCCATGCCTCCCGGGAATGAGCCTGCCCTGCGCTGTACCCCGAGGTGCCCAGGCACTGCCTGGGAACAGCCAGGGAAGCCACGCTTTGGTGTGAATGGATTTTAGAGCATGGCAGCTGGAGCTCTCGGCCAATTACACTCCATGGAGCTGGAGGTTTGCAAGGTGCATTCATCCGGCCACCACATCCCGAGTCCTCGACGTGCTGACAGCCCACCTCTTCAGCTCCTCTCCTGCTGCTCTGACACCACTCACTCTTGCCCATACCCGAGTCTTTGTAAATGCTGTTTGCTCTGCCTGAATTACCCTTCTTCTTACCTCTCCTGCCCCTTTTCCCTTTACTCAGTGAACTCTTCAAATCTCACTGTAACATCACTTCCTCCAAGAGGCTGCCTCATTCCTCTGCCATGTGCTCCCATAACCTTGGTCCTTCTCTGACCACACTATTCATCTTATGTGTTTAATGCCTGACTCACTTTTCAGACCTGATTCCAGGAGAGCAGGAACCATGACTATTTTGCTCACTGGCATATCCCCCAAGCCTGGCATGTAGTAGGTGCTCAGTCAGATATTGGTTGTTGAGTCAGCAAGGTCACCTGAAAGACAGGGTACCTCCCAGGATAGCCTGGTGTATGCGAAGAAAGAATGTCACAACTAGGGGAGTGGTCAACCATGGAGGCCCAGAAAAGGGAAGCCCAGGGGCAAACGTGGCAGAGCCCAGCCGGGCACTAACAGTTGTTTGAGCTCAACATCACAGCCACCTATTATGTGCCATTGAGCACCTACTATGTGCTAGATGCTAAATTAACCAAGGAGTAGAATCTTGTGAAGTCTAATGAGGGGCTTATAGTCAGTCAGTCAGTCCTATTATGTGCCATTGAGCACCTACTATGTGCTAGATGCTAAATTAACCAAGGAGTAGAATCTTGTGAAGTCTAATGAGGGGCTTATAGTCAGTCAGTCAGTCCTATTATGTGCCATTGAGCACCTACTATGTGCTAGATGCTAAATTAACCAAGGAGTAGAACCATGTGAAGTCCAATGAGGGGCTTATAGTCAGTCAGTCAGTCCTATTATGTGCCATTGAGCACCTACTATGTGCTAGATGCTAAATTAACCAAGGAGTAGAACCATGTGAAGTCCAATGAGGGGCTTATAGTCAGTCAGTCAGTCCTATTATGTGCCATTGAGCACCTACTATGTGCTAGATGCTAAATTAACCAAGGAGTAGAACCTTGTGAAGTCTAATGAGGGGCTTATAGTCAGTCCGGGGGAGAGACAACCTGTCAGGCTCCCAGAAACTCTGACTCTTCCGGCAGGTGTTACACGCACCTATTATTAAGGGTAATGTTTAAAATGTTTAACTTATATGGCAGAGGTGCTGCTCAGTCAGAATAAGCTCCAGCCATTAATAACCTGTGGGGTAATGGAGGGTATTCTGCTGAATATCCACTCTGACTGAACGCAAGCAGAGACCCCTGCCACTTACACTGGAGTCGTACTTCCCACCACACTTGTTCTGAGCCACACCCACAAAAGGAAGCCCCCCCCCTTCCCTGCCCCTGCCTGTTACGTTGGTTGGGCTGATAGAAATAGTTGATCTTATTTCTCATGGTAAGTGATGGCTTCACACATTGGGCTCTTGCGAGCCTACTTGGGTCCCAGTGTCACTGAGCCATGGTGACCCACCTTCTTTAGGGCCGGGCTAACTTGTGAACCCCCTTCCCTGCAACCCTGGACCTCTCTGGGCTGCCAGGCAGCTGTCCTTGTTGGCTGCCATGTGGGCCTACGAGTGGATGCTCCACTGGGAGCAGGTGGGGTAGCCTCTCAGAAGACAGGTCCCGGCGCATTTTCCAAGAGGTTGCCTCTGATGTTGGAGTCGTGTGGGAGCTCAGTACCAGGTAATTACAAACTGATGACGGATTTAGTCTTAGATCTCAATACCAGACCCAGAGCAGATAGCCAAGGGCTGCCACCCAGAGGCGTAGGAATTAGTATGAGAATAAAGCAAGAAAGTGCTGAAAGCGGGGAACCCGTAGTAGCAGGGATGGGAAATCAGGCAGTGTGTGTGTGTGTGTGTGTGTGTTTGGAGTTGGTGTTGAGACAAGCCCCTCTATTAGGGAGGGAAAGGCACAGCCAAACCCTCATTTGGGGGCTTCCATCCCAGGAGGAAAGGTTTCTCCCAAGAGCTATGAAAAAAATGAAAGCAATTTAGAAGGCTGCCTGGCCCAGGGGAATCAGGGAGCATCAGCGGGGTGGAGGGAGGCTGGGAGACACTACACTTCAGACCCTAAGATGGGGGCTTCCCAAGGGGGGCTCAGGGTTATACAAGAGAAGTGGCCTGTAACTGAAATATTAAAATGTATGGAATTCCTGCATGGATGGTTCCCACGTGGAATAGAAAACTTACCTTAGAACTCTCAGATTAAGTGAATGGCACCAGAGGATGTAGTACAGTGGAAAGTTTCTCAAAGTGTGGTTTGAGGATCTTCTGCCTGAGAATCAAATAAGGTGTTTGCCAAAAAGGCAGATTCTTGGGCCACACCCTGGGCCTACTGAGCTGGAACCTCCGAGGGCGGGGCCTGGGTGTCTGCTCTTTTATCTGGTGACTCTTACAGCTTCCATGGTCTAAATGCTACCAAGAGGTCACACAATCAAGTGAGGAAGCAGAGAGGACGGCTTCCTGTGCCTCCCACACAATTCTAAACTTTTTAGGAAGTACCACAGAGGAAGGCAAAGTAGATAAAGGCAGTTTTGTTTTGTTTTGTTTTTTGGACTTTGCAATTTTTCTTTTGTTTTAAAATTTTACTTTAGTTTTGAGAACTTAAAATGTGACGAGACAATGGCATGCTTTCCCCCCACCCAGCCCCCAAACCCCAGGGGCTTTGAATGCTCTGTGAAAGGTGACCTGTCTTACCCCACCCTCACAGCCTGCTTTCCGGCAGGAACTTGACTCCCAGAGCGGGTCTCGGCCAAGGTCTCCAAGAGAATATGCCGTTTCCTGACCAGGGGAGGGGGGGTCTCCAGGCTTGAACACTCAAGGTCAACATAGAGGGCCTAAAAATAGAGGCCGGAGGCCCAGTACAACATTAAAGAGCAAGAGGCCTCCCTGGATTTCCAGAGTGATCTGAACAAGGGAGCCTGATGCCCTCTAGTGGAGAGAAGTTCCCAGCCAGACCAACAGGGCTGGATGCTGAGCCACCCTGCCAAGCAGTAACCAAAGGGTTGACATGGCCCTGGAAACACCACCTCCCTAAGATCCCTGACTCAGGATAGAAAGAGGAAAAACTTTACTCCCTGCGTTTGCTAGCTTCCATGTGATTTTAGAATGCTTTGCTAGGGGCTTCCCTGGTGGTGCAGTGGTTAAGAATCTTCCTGCCAATGTAGGGGACCTGGGTTCGAGCCCTGGTCGGGGAAGATCCCACATGCCATGGAGCAACTAAACCCGTGCATCACAACTACTGAGCCTGCGCTCTAGAGCCCGTGAGCCACAACTACTGAGCCCGCATGCCACAACTACTGAAGCCTGCATACCTAGAGCCCATGCTCCGGAAAAAGAGAAGCCACCGCAATGAGAAGCCCTAGCTCTGCAACAAAGAGTAGCCCCCGCTTGCCACAACTAGAGAAAGCCTGTGCACAGCAACGGAAGACCCAATGCAGCCAATAAATAAATAAATAAAGTAAATCTATGTAAAAAAAAGAGAATGCTTTGCTATAAGGCACACGGTTTTAATAATGAGTGCCTCCCATTATGACCGGATTTTAGACTCTTTTCATTATTTCTCAGTGAGATTGAGACTACTACCACTAAATTCACACACACAACATATAATCTGTAAATGTATCCAAGTACCTCAGACTGCTGCACAGAGAGATCTGTCTGGGAAGGCTATTCTCTTGGAGGAAGACCAGTCAGAGCTTTGGGACACGTGTCCGGGAATGGTGGAGGAAGGGGACCCGTCCAAACCAGGAAACCTGGCTGAATCATTCCAGGTACTCTCCATGGGGGCAGGCGTCTCTGCTGGCTAAGTTGTCTTCCCATCTGAAGATATCAATTCAGTTACGCCTAAATCAGAAAGACAATGCACTCCTGTTGTACACATTTTGAGAAAGAAAATGTACAGATGAACATTCGATATCCCAGTAGATACACAGAAGATCCTAAAGTGCCTACTTCGGATTTGAAGGAGATCAGATTGTGACTGAAAGACACCAGGCTTTTAATAAAAGTTTAAAAAGTTAAAGCACACAACACCTCACACCCATGAGGACAGCTACTATGAAAGACAGAAAGACCAAAAGAAAGAGAGAAAATAAAAAGTATTGCCGAGGATGGAACTCTTGTGCAATGTTAATGGGAATGTAAAATGGTGCAGACATTGTGGAAAACAACATGGCAGTTCCTCAAAAAATTAAACATGGAACTATCATTATCATATGACCTAGCAATTCCACTTCTGGGTATATACCCAAATGAACTGAAATGATGTGTCTTGAAGAGATATTTGTCCACCCATGTTCATAGCAGCATTGTTCATGATAGCCAAGAAGTGGAAGCAACTCAAGTGTCCTTCGATGAATGAGTGGATAAACACAATGTGGTCCATCTATACAATGGAATATCATTGTTTTAAAAAGGAACGAATTCTGACACATGCAACATGGATGAACCTTGAAGATATCATGTATGCTAAGTGAAATAAGCGAGGTACCAAAGGACAAAAATTGTATGATCCCACTTAAACATGAGGCACCTAGACCAGAGAAAACCATAATGCAAAAAAAAACATGAACCCCAATGTTCATTGCAGCACCTCTTACAATAGCCAGGTCATGGAAGCAACCTAAATGCCCATCGACAGATGAATGGATAAAGAAGATGTGGTACATATATACAATGGAATATGACTCAGCCATAAAAAGGAACAAAATTGGGTCATTTGTAGAGACATGGATGGACCTAGATAGAGACTGTCATACAGAGTGAAGTAACAAAGGGAAAAACAAATATCGTATATTAACGTATATATGTGGAATCTAGAAAAATGGTACAGATGAACCAGTGTGCAAGGCAAAAATAGAGACACAGATGTAGAGAACAAACGTATGGACACCCAGGGGGGAAAGGTGGGGGGGTGGTATGATGAATTGGGAGATTGGGATTGACATGTATACACCGATATGTATAAAACTGGTAACTAATAAGAACCTGCTGTATTAAAAAAATAAAATTAAATTAAATTAAAAAAAAGAGGCACCTAGAGTAGTCAAATTCATAACGACAGGAAGTAGGACGGTGGCTGCCAGGAGCTGGGGGAAGTGGAGGATGGGCAGTCGCTGTTTAATTGGTATGGAGTTTCAGTTCCACAAGATGAAAACGTTTTGGAGAACTTCGGGTGATAACGATGCGTCAGTGAAGGTCCAGGGATTGTAACAAATGTACTACTCTGGTGCAGGACGTTGAGAGCAGGGCAGGTTGTGTAGACAGGGGTATACGGGAACTCTGCACTTCCCGCTCAATTTTGCTGTGAACCTAAAACTGCTCCAAAAAATAAAGTTTAGTAATTTTAAAAAAAATTTCTGGAGATGGATGGTGGCGATGGTTGCATGACAATGTGAGTGTACTTTAGCACTACTGAACCGTATACTTAGAAATGGTTAAGATGGTGGGCTTCCCTGGCGGCGCAGTGGTTGAGAGTCTGCCTGCCGATGCAGGGGACGCGGGTTCGTGCCCCGGTCCGGGAAGATCCCACATGCCGCGGAGCGGCTGGGCCCGTGAGCCATGGCCGCTGAGCCTGCGCGTCCGGAGCCTGTGCTCCGCAACAGGAGAGGCTGCAGCAGTGAGAGGCCCGCGTACCACAAAAAAAAAAAAAAAAAAAAAAAAATGGTTAAGATGGTAAGCTTTATGTTATGTGTATTTTACCACAACTAAAAATAAAAATAAAGTAAAAAACAAAAAGCCGAAGGAGAGATGGGCTAGAAAGAGATTGTAATTTAGGAACCTTAGAACACTGTACATTTTTAAATGTCATAAGTAGATGTTACAGTGCTTCTAAAATATATTTTAAGGTCTATCTTATATGAACAAGAAAAAAATTTTAATTTCCATAAATAAAAGTATACAGAATAGATGCTTATCAGGCAGACAAGAAGAACATGTGGTAGGCAGAGGAAAGGAAGCAGAGGGAATAAACATTTTAGGGCCTTTGCTCTGCAGGGAACATCACTGGGGGCCTGGAGGAAAGTAGAGAAGGAGGGAGGCGTGAAACAGAGGGAACTCAGCCCTCACCGGGATCCAGGTGAATCACCGTGACTGTGCTGACGTCATCTGGTGAGGAAAGTGGTCATCTTTTAGGTTGGAAAATTGCAGAGGAGGGAGATATGAGAAAAGCTGTTTGTTCCTTCCACCCCTCAGAAATCTTTTATGACCTCTCATCCTCCAAACCATCAAGTGGGAGCAGGAGAGGAAGAAAAAGTTAGAAAAAAAGGCAGAAATATTAGCGGCAGGGTTGACATCTGTTTTTCACTTTGAGCAGAAGGGAAATCTGTAAGTGCTGTTCAGGTCCAACCCTAAAGGAATATGGCATCAGAAGAAGGGTGGTGACAAGCCAATAGGACCGATGTGTCCAACGAGAGCAATCCCTTCAGAGTCATCTCTGTGGGGAAGGCAACCAACCACCATTGTCCGTGGAGAACTCTGATGGCAAACATTTCAAAAGAGTGGACCGGACATTTCCTTTAATACCTTCACTGTCGGCCAATCTTTGTCCTTTCTGGGGGTGGACTGAATTTTTGGAAACAGACTCAAGTTATTCACAACCAACGGATGTGAATTAAGAAAACCAAGCTGATTTCCCCCTTGTGGATCATATGTTGATTCTTACGCCAATTTGAACAGAAGAAATCTAAAGCATGTTCTAAGCCAGGCACCCACGCGGTGCTTCCTGCAGTGGTTCGGGAGGGTAACGCTCACTTAGGGTGTGAGCTGGAGACAAGATTTCACACAGCTTTATCCTATCATCAGGTTTTGCAGCGTTCACAAATCCCAGATAATTCTGGTCTCACGGTTTTAAACGCCCTCAAATAAACGCTATGAAGATCTATGGAAGAGCGATTGCCGGCGGCTTCTTGTATCTGCAGATGTTGCCACTGCTGACAGTGGTTGCCACGTAGACCTGGCTTTGGAAAAGGCTCTGAGGCCAAAGTTCTCTTCAACTTGTGCCGAGACCAGCTGCTCTTTAGTTTAAGAACGGAGTGTAGATACCACTAAGCCTGGCACTGAAATATGACCCTGTAGGTCAGACTCAGGCACCTCTTACCACGAGTACTTCCAACTACCCCCAGCTCCCCAGGGCTGCTGCCCAAAGACCAGAGCCAATCATAGAATCATCCTTTCCCCAAAGGTCCATATTTATCAGATGTACAACACTCCATGCGTTTCACAGGATGGGTATAAAATTCCATTTAGAGCATTTTCCTATTTTTTCAGGTAACTATTTCCTCTTTATCTTCTTTTGAGCGTTTCCAGGACGGTACTTTTAATTTCAAGGAAACGGGCCAATTTTGAGCTGTATTAATCAGAAAATGAGGCCATTTAGACAAAGACAGTCATGTGCAGGAAAAGGACAAGTGCCCTTTGTGGAGAGGGCGACACTCAGCTCTCACCCTGAATAGCCACCTCAGACTTTTCTACTGCCTCTTTCTTTGGCCAGAAGAAGCAGGCACCTAGAAGCAAGGAGGGAAGGGGAAAGAACTTGGAGGTGAAAAGAAAGCCCTTTCCTCTCTACCACTGGAATCAGCCATTCTCCCCACTAAATTCAGGATGGATTAGAGAGAAATTCAGAAAAAAATACATAAGAAAAATAAATATGTTTTTCAAATTTCTATCTCAGCAAAGACTCTTTAAGCTTTCATTGGATAGAATATTTTAAAAGACAACCAGGGCTTCCCTGGTGGCGCAGTGGATGAGAGTCTGCCTGCCAATGCAGGGGACATGGGTTCGTGCCCCGGTCCGGGAAGATCCCACATGCCGCAGAGCGGCTGGGCCCGTGAGCCATGGCCGCTGAGCCTGCGCGTCCGGAGCCTGTGCTCCGCAACGGGAGAGGCCACAACAGTGAGAGGCCCGCGTACCGCAAAAAAAAATTCAATTGATTATCTATGTGTGGACTCTCTATTCTGTTCCATTGATCTATTTGCCTTTATGCCAATACCATTCTGTCTTGATTACCACAGTAGTCTTGAAATCAGATTCTGTGGAGCCTTCGATTGCTCTCTTTCAAGATTGTTTAAACTATTATAGGTTCTTTACATTTCCATTAGAAAATTTTAATCAACTTGTCATTTTCCACCAAAAAGATTTTAATTTAATTGAGACTTTAACTGGCACATTGAATTTATAGATAGATTTGGAGAGAACTGACATCTTCTAATCCACAAACATGATACATTTCTCTATTGCTTTAGATTTTCTTACATTTCCTCATGACTGTCATGTGGTTTTCACGGTAGAGTTCTGCATGTATTTTGATAAATTTTTTCCTCATTTTTTTGGTTTGTGGATACTATTAAAAAGAGATTTTTAAATTTCCATTTTAAACTGCTTGCTGTGAGTATA
The DNA here is from genome assembly GCF_963924675.1 of Phocoena phocoena. NCBI lineage: Eukaryota > Metazoa > Chordata > Mammalia > Artiodactyla > Phocoenidae > Phocoena > Phocoena phocoena. The sequence continues at coordinate 163,279,182 of NC_089219.1, read as the reverse complement.
CAGACATACACTTAACTTCTGTATATTGACCTAGCAATCTGTGACCTTACTAAACTCACTTATTAGTTCTAGTGGTTGTTTCACAGATGTCATATATGGTTATGTCAGATGTAAATAGTTTTTCTTCTTCCTTCCCAGTCCTTACACCTTTTATTTTGCTTTGCCTGATTGCAATCATTATGGCTCTAGTACAATACTGAATAAAATTGAGACCATTCTTGCCTTTTTCCCAGTCTTAGGGAAAAACATTCAATATTCCATCATCAAGTATGTTAACTATAGGTTTTTCATAGGTGGCCTTTATCAGAATGAAGAAATTCTCTTGTACTCCTAGTTTTCTGAGATTTTTATTATGAATGAGTGTTGCATTCTTTCAAATGCTTATTCTACATCTACTGACATCATATGGTTTTTCTTTATTCTGTTGATATAATGAATTACTTTGATTGATTTCCAATATGAAACCAATCTTGCACTCATGGGATAAATTCCATTTGGACTTGATGTATTGCTCTTTTTACACATTGCTGGATTCAATTTGCTAATATTTTGTTAAAGATTTATGTATCCATATTCATGAAGGATATTGATCTGTAATGTTCTTTTCTTGTAGCATCTTTGTCATATTTTGGCTTCAGGATTATTTATTGCTGCTGTCACCAAACAAATTGGAAGCTCTTCCTTCCTCCTTTGTGTTCTGAAAGGATTTGTGTAAGATTGGCATTATTATTTTTTCCTTAAATGTTTTATTGAATTTACCAATGAAACTATCTGGTCCTGGAGTTTTGTTTGTGGGAAGATTTTTAATTAGGAATTCAACATCTGTAACAGACAATATTTGTAAAAAGGGACCATTAAATTTTTGTATTTATTTTTGTGTCAGTTTTGATAATTTGGATTTTTCAAGAAATGTTCTCATTTCGTCTAAGTTTTCAGGTTTAGTGTCATTGACTTGTTTATAATATTCATCTATTATCTTTTTAACATCTGTAGAATCTGTGATGATACCCCTCTTTTATTGCTGATACTGGTAATTTATGTTTTCTTTCTTTATTTTTCTTCTTAATCAGTCTTACGGGGTTTACCAATTTTATTAATCTTTTTAGAAAACCAACTTTTGGAATTTTTAATTTACTCTATCATTTGTTTTTATTTTGTTGATTTCTGTTCTGATTATTTTTTCTGCTACTCACTTTGGGTTTAAATCACTCTTCTAGTTCTGGAAGTAAAACTTAGGTCATTAATTTTAAATCTTTCTTCTTTTCTAACACTGTAAGCATTTAATGCTATAAATTTTACTCTAATCACTGCCTAGCTGCAACCCTCAGTTTTTTGGGTTGTTTTTTTTTTTTGCGGTACGCGGGTCTCTCACTGTTGCGGCCTCTCCGCTGCGGAGCACGGGCTCCGGACGCGCAGGCCCAGCGGCCATGGCTCACGGGCCCAGCCGCTCCGCGGCATGTGGGATCCTCCCGGTCCGGGGAACGAACCCATGTCCCCTGCATCGGAAGGCGGACTCTCAACCACTGCGCCACCAGGGAAGCCCAACCCTCAGTTTTTGATAGGTTGTATTTTTATTCAGTATGAAATATTTCCTAACTCTCCTTGTGATTTCTCCCTTGTCCTATGGGTACTGCTTAATATCCAGATATGTGGGACTTTTCTAGTTATATTATTATTGATTGCTCATTTATTTCTGTTGTCAAAAGAGAACATACTATGTAAGACTGAAATGTACTAAGACTTATTTTATGGTTCAGCATATGGTCTATTTTGATGAATATTCCATATGCACTTGAAAACAGTTGATGGCATTTGTGATAGACTGAACAATGGCCTCAAAGGTATCTAGGTCCTAATTCTTGGAAATTGAATGTTACCTTATATGATGTATTAGTCAGGTTCTCAAGAGAAACAGAACTAATAGGATGTGTGTGTATAAATTTAGAGAGAGAGAGATTTTAAAGAATTGGGCTCATGCAATCATGGAGGTTGGCAAATCCAAAATCTGCAGGGTAGTTGGCAGGCTGGAGACCCAGAAGAGGGTTGCAGTTTGAGTCCAAAGGCCAGTTGCTGGCAGAATTCCGTTTTCTTCCAGGGAAGTCGGTCTTTTTCTATTAAGGCTTTAACTGATTGGATGAGGCCCATCCACATTATGGGGGGTAATTTGCTTCACTCAAAGTCTACTGATTCAAATGATAATCTCATCTAAAAAATGCCCTCACAGAAACATCTAGAATAATGCTTGACCAAATATCTGGGTACTGTGGCCTAGCTAAGTTGACACATAAAATTAACCACATATGGCAACAGAACCTTTGCAGATATGATTAAGTTAAGAATCCTGAGATGGGAAGCTTATCCTGGATTATCCAGATGGGCCCTAAATGTGATCATGAGTGTACTTATAAGGGAAGCAGAGGGAGATGTGATTACAGAGACAGAAGAGAAGGGGGTGCCATGAGGAAGCAGAGAGAAATTCGAAGATGTTCTGCTGCTGGCATTGAAGATGGATAAAGGAGCCACGAGCCACAGAATGCAAGCTGGAATCTGCAGGAGAAACCCCACTAAAAGCTGCGAAAGGCGAGGCAATGGATGCTTCCCGAGAGCCTCCGGAGTGTGCACTGCATTCTGACACCTTGGTTTTGGCCCCGTGAAACTAACTGCAGACTTCTGACCTTCAGAGGTAGAAGAGAGTGAATGTGTGTTGTTTTGAGCCAGCTGGCTTGTGGTCATTTGTTGCAGGGGCCATACAAAACTAATACAGATTTTACTGCCTGGAAGCGGGGTGCTGCTGTAACAAACACCTGAAAATACAGAGTAGCTTTGGATTTGGGGAAAGGATAGACTCTGGAAGAATTCTGAGAAGCATGATAGAAAGAGCCTGGATTGCTGCGAGTAGACTGTTAGGAGAAATAACGGTTGTTAAAGACTGTCAGTGACGGCTCAGATGGAAGTGAGGGGCACAATAGAAAAGCCCACAGAATCTTAGAGAACACCTAGATTGTCATAAACAGACAGTTGGCAAAAAGTATGGATGTTCAAGGTGCCGCTGGTGAAGGTTCAGAGGAAATGAGGAACATGTGATCAGAAGGAAAGAGGATCCTTATTATATCATGGCAGAAAGCTTAGCTGAATTATGTCCTCCTGTTGTGAGGAGAGCAGAACTTGTGAGCAGGTGTAGCTGAGGAGACTTCCAAGCAAAGTGCAGAGGATGCAGCCTGGTTTCTTCTTGCGGCTTAGAGTAAAATTTGAGAGGTAACAGATAAATTGAGGGAAGAACTGTTAAGCACCAAGAATTGATGATTTGGGAAACTCTCGACCTATCCAGATTGCAAAACATGCTAATTAGGAGAGTCACTGTCCAAAAAGCAGACTGTAGAGAGAAGGCCAAGGGTGTGGCTGGAGAGCCATTTGCTAGTGCTGAAGAGATGAGACACATCACCGTGGATCCCCCCAGCCATTTGAGCAGAAGCCAAGAATAGAGATGGGAGACTCCAGGGAAGCTCTGTGGAAGAACCTCTTATTTCATGGTGTGATTAATGTCCTTGACATACACAAGGGTTTTGAGAATGTTATGTCAGCAGAAACACTGCCAGCTTGAACTGAAAGAGAGAGGGTGAAATGAAAGAAGGTTGTCACCAAAATTCTAGAGGCCGGAAACAGGCTGATAAAACTACTCTCCTGCAAACACGTGCTACCCTTCAAGAAAAGAAGAAGATGGGGAAGCAGGGGGCAGGGTAGGGGCAGAAGCCTCAAGCCACAGAGGATAACTCCTGGGTCTTGAGACCTATTGGAGTTTGGCCAGTTGGATTTCAAAATTGCTTGGGGCTGGTGACTCTTTCTTCCTTCCATTCTCTCCCTTTTGAAATGGGAATGTCTACAGCTGTTACCCTGTGCCTGTCCCACAATTGTATTTTGGGAGCAGGTAACTTGTTTTCTAATTTTACAAGTCCACAGATGGAGAGGAATTTTGCTCCAGGATGGATCATACCCAGAGTCTCACCCATACCTGTTTTAGATGATAGACGTGACGAGATTTTGAGCTGATGATATTTAGACAAGATTTGTGGCTTGAGATGATACCGTCATAGGTTGAGACTTATGAGGATGCTAGGATGAGGTGACTATGTTTTGTGTGTGGGATAGACGTGACTCTTTGAGGGCTGAGGGTTGGACTGTGGTTGACTAAAAAATGGTCCCCAAAGATATTCAGATTATAATCCCTGAACTTGTGAATATTACCTTATATGGCTTTAAAGAAAACCTCAGTCCTCCTCTTTTTTGTCTCTCCTCTACTCTCACACTACTATCACACTCACAACACTTCTGACACCGGATGTGTGAGAGTTTTTCCCACACCAAGCAACTGTATGACACCAGATGAGTGTCCTACAATTCAACTCAATTCTGACACTGTCTACCTGGAGACAGCATCAGATCCCATGAGACTGCCCCCCCACCTTCCATCTCAGATGCCAGTCAAAAGTCCACATTGTTCTGACCAACCAGCTGTAAACTGGAGGTTCCCACAACACTCCCCTTGGTTTTGATTAATTTGCCACAGTGACCCACAGAACTCAAGAAAACCGTTTACTTACTGCCTACCAGTTTGTTATTAAAAATACGATAAAAGATACCTATGAACATCCAGATGGAAGAGATGAATGGGGCAAGGTATATGGGAAGGGGCATGGAGCTCCCACGCCCTCTCGGGGCCACCACTCTCCTAGCACCTCCATGTGTTCACGAACCTGGAAGCTCTCTAAACCCCAAACTACTGGAGTTTTTATGGATGCTTCATCATGCAGCCATGATTGATCACTAACTCCACTTCCAGCTCCTCTCCCCTCTCTGGAGAATGATGGGTGGGACTGAAAATTGATTTAAAAATTGATCATACCTACATGATGAAGCCACCATGAAAATCCTAATAGTGTGGGGTTCAGAGAGCTTCTACGTTGGTGAACACATCCATGTGCCAGGAGGGTGAAGCTCCTCAACTCCATGGGGATAGAAACTCCCGTGCTTGGGATTCTCCCAGACTTTGCCTTATGTATCTCTTCATTTGGCTGTTCCTCTGTATCTTTATCATATCCTTTAATAAATGGTAAACATAAGTGTTGCCCTGAATTCTGAGAGCTATTCTAGCAAGTAATTGAATCCAAGGGGGAGAAGGTCCTGGGAATCACTGATCTGTTGTCACGTTGGACAGAAGTTGTGGGTGAACTGGGGACCAACTACTTGTGAGTGGCATCTGAAGTCTTGTAGGACTGAGCCCTTCACCTGTGGGATCGATGCCATCTCCAGGTAGATAGTGTGAGAACTGAGTTAAACTGTAGACACCCATCTGGTGTTGTGGAGAATTGCTTGGTGTGGGGAATAACCCCACACGTCTGGTGTCAGAAGTGTTGTGAGTGTGGCAGTCATGTGAGAGCAGAGGAGAGACTCACATGAGTGGTGTGGGTTTTCTATACAAGGGCAAAAGGGGCTTTACATGTATGACTAAGTTAAGGATCTTGAGAAGAGAAGATTATCATGGGTTATCCAAGGTGGGCCCTAAATGTAATCACAAGTGGTCCTTGTAAGAAGCAGGCACAGGGACATTTGACTACAGAGAAGAAGGAAATGTGAAGGAAAATGCTACATTTCTGGCTTTGCAGGTGGAGGAAGGGACTGCAAACCAAGGATGCATCTCTGGAAGCTGGAAAAGGCAAGGAAACAGAGCCTCCAAAGGCAGTGCTGCCCACTGGCACCTTGATTTGGGGCCAGAGAAACTGATTTCAGACATCCGACCTCCAGAACTGTGAGAGAGTTATTTTGTATTTTTAGCCATCAACTTTGCGGTAATTTGTTATAGCAGCTATAGATAGTGTTGTTCCAATCTTTATCATTACTGTTGTGTGCGTGCGTGCGTGCGTGTATGTGTTCTGTCTCATTTTATCAACTCCTAAGAGAGGACGGTTAAGCTCTCTCCAACCATGATTGTGAGTTTTTCTATTTCTCCCTTCAGCTCTCAGTTTTTGTTTCATGAGCTTGGAACCTCTACTGTTAGATACAGACATAATTAGGATGGTTGTATCTTCCTGATGAAATGTCTCTTTTATCATTATAAAATGCCCTTCACCTCTGGTGATACAGTAATACAGTTCAGGGGTCAGCCACGGCTTTGGGGGGAATTTACATGCAGATTTGGGAGGGGGCTCTCCACTCTGTGGCTCCTTCCTTCCAGGATGGCCTCCCCCAATTTCTATTTACTCTGCCAGCCTCAAACTCCATGCTCTGGTACCTAACTTTGTGTCTTAGGATACATTTGACTGCGTCTGTGACTTACTGTGGCTTCCTACTTGACTTTTAGTCACCCCAAGCTCTTACAGATTGGTCAGTGCCTCCAGGGGCAAGTCACAGAAAAGCAGGATTTACAGAGTGCACCTCCCTCCTCAAGAGTCAAATACCCTCCAGTTTCTGCCTGTTTTCTTTGCTCTCCAGTGTCTTAAAATAATGTATTTTTCAAATATTTTGTCTAGAGTTTATAACTGTTGTCTGTAAGAGGATTAGACTAATATAAGCTACTCTGTCATTGTTGAAACCAGAAACCCCCTTAATTACACTACAGTTTTTAAGAACTTCTAGAGTCCAAAAGAAAAAAATTTTTTTAATGCAAACAGCTACCTTGGGAAATGAGGAGGAAAGAAGTTAAGCAGCTGGCTTGGACCCATTCCTCTTCCGATTAGTGGGGGACATTCCCAGGGAAAGACAGACCAGCGACCTGGTCTAATCCCCTTGCAAATACACTGACAACTGGATATTTGCTAGGAGGAGAGTGTTTATAAACTAAATTCCTTCAGCATGATGTCTCTGGTTTAGAATGGCTTATCATAAACAGACCTAGACTCTGGATTTATGACTGGAAAGGGTAATATTATAGTTGTACAACTATTGGGTATAAAATAGAGATGACCTAAATTTAGATGACCTAAGTGCCACTCCCCTCCCCCACCCCCACTGTGTGAGGTGCCCCGCAAACCTCATTAGAGACTTCATATATTATTGTGAGCCAGGGAGCACATGTCCAAGCAGGAAGGACAGACCCAGGAACCACCGGGGATGTCTCAGACTTCCCCCTGCTTTGCATGTGCCTCTTGATTATTATATTCATAAATTTGATACTGGCAAAATCTCTGCCTCAGGTCAGTCCAGTTTCACCTGATCCTTTGTGTTAGCTCAGAAAATATTCATAGCAAATATCTGAATGGGGCCAATATCCTTATTACAAAAGCTCATATAAATTACTAAGAAAAGCATCGAGAAACCAAACGATACATACACATAAGACTCAATAGGCAATTCACAAAAAAAAATGTAAATGAATATAGAAAAAGATTCATACTTCCTAGCAATCGGTGTAATTTATAACAACATGGAGTTGTTCTTGTATTATTTTAATCTTGAAAAATTAGCAAAGATGACACAAACAGATGGAGAGATAAAAGATGACACAAACAGATGGAGAGATATACCATGTTCTTGGTTTGGAAGAATCAACATTGTGAAAATGACTATACTACCCAAAGCAATCTACAGATTCAATGTAATCCTTATCAAATTACCAATGGCATTTTTTACAGAACTAGAATGAAAACAATCTTAAAATATGTATGGAGACACAAAAGACCCCGAATAGCCAAAGCAATCTTGAGGGGAAAAGAAATGAGCTGGAGCAATCAGACTCCCTGACTTCAGACTATACTACAAAGCTATAGTAATCAAGACAATATGGAACTGGCACAAAAACAGAAATATAGATCAGTGGAACAGGATAGAAAGCCCAAAGATAAACCCATGCACTTTTGGTCAACTAATCTATGACAAAGGAGGCAAGGATATACAATGGAGAAAAGACAGTTTCTTCAATAAGTGATGCTGGGAAAACTGGGCAGCTACATGTAAAAGAATGAAATTACAACACTCCCTAACACCATACACAAAAATAAACTCAAAATGGATTAAAGACCTACATGTAAGGCCAGACACTATCAAACTCTTAGAGGAAAACATAGGCAGAACACTCTATGACATAAATCACAGCAAGATCCTTTTTGACCCACCTCCTAGAGAAATGGAAATAAAAACAAAAATAAACAAATGGGACTTAACGAAACTTCAAAGCTTTTGCACAGCAAAGGAAACCATAAACAAGACAAAAAGACAAAGTTCAGAATGGGAGAAAATATTTGCAAATGAAGCAACTGACAAAGGATTAATCTCCAAAATTTACAAGCAGCTCATGCAGCTCAATAGCCAAAAATCAAACAACCCAATCCAAAAATGGGCAGAAGACCCAAATAGACATTTCTCCAAAGAAGATATACAGATTGCCAGGAAACACACGAAAGAATGCTCAACATCATTAATCATTAGAGAAATGCAAATCAAAACTACAAAGCGGGGCTTCCCTGGTGGCACAGTGGATGAGAGTCCACCTGCCGATGCAGGGGACACGGGTTCGTGCCCCGGTCCGGGAAGATCCCACATGCCACGGAGCGGCTGGGCCCGTGATCCATGGCCACTGAGCCTGCGCGTCCGGAGCCTGTGCTCTGCAACGGGAGAGGCCACAACAGTGAGAGGCCTGCGTACTGCAAATAAAAAAAAACAAAACTACAATGCAGTATCATCTCACACCTGTCAGAATGGGCTTCATCAAAAAATCTACAAACAATAAATGCCAGAGAGGGTGTGGAGAAAAGGGAACCCTCATACACTGTTGGTGGGAATGTAAATTGATACAGCCACTATGGAGAACAGTATGGAGGTTCCTTAAAAAACTACAAATAGAACTACCATACGACCCAGCAATCCCACTACTGGGCGTATACCCTGAGAAAACCATAATTCAAAAAGAGTCATGTACCACAATGTTCATTGCAGCTCCATTTACAATAGCCAGGACACGGTAGCAACCTAAGTGTCCATCACCAGATGAATGGATAAAGAAGATGTGGCACACATATACAATGGAATATTACCCAGCCATAAAAAGAAATGAAATTGAGATATTTGTAGTGAGGTGGATGGACCTAGAGTCTGTCATAGAGTGAAGTAAGTCAGAAAGAAAAAACAAATACTGTATGCTAACACATATATATTGAATCTAAAAAAAAAAATGGTCACGAAGAACCTAGGGGCAAGACGGGAATAAAGATACAAAGCTACGAGAGAATGGACAGGACATGGGGAGGGGGAAGGGTAAGCTGGGACAAAGTGTATATATGGACATATATACACTACCAAATGTAAAATAGATACCTAGTGGGAAGCAGCCGCGTAGCACAGGGAGATCAGCTCGGTGTTTTGTGACCGGCTAGAAGGGTGGGATAGGGAGGGTGGGAGGGAGGGAGATGCAAGAGGGAAGAGATATGGGGATATATGTATATGTATAACTGATTCACTTCGTTATAAAGCAGAAACTAACACACCATTGTAAAGCAATTATACTCCAATAAAAATGTTAAAAAAAAAAAAGGCAGAAGACCTAAATAGACGTTTCTCCAAAGAAGACATACAGATGGCCAAGAGGCACGTGAAAACCTGCCCAACATCACTAATTATTAGAGAAATGCAAATCACAACTACAATGAGGTATCACCTCACACCCGTTAGAATGGGCATCATCAGAAAGTCTACAAACAACAAATGCTGGAGAGGGTGTGCAGAAAAGGGAACCCTCTTGCACTTTTGGTGGGAATGTAAACTGATATAGCCACTATGGAGAGCAGTATGTAGGTTCCTTAAAAAACTAAACTTAGAATTACCATAAGACCCAGCAATCCCACTACTGGGCATATACCCAGAGAAAACCATAATTCAAAAAGACACATGAACCCCAATGTTCACTGCAGCACCGTTTACATTAGCCAGGTCATGGAAGCAACCTACATGCCCATCAACAGACAAATGGATAAAGAAGATGTGGTACATATATACAATGGAATATTACTCATCCATAAAAAGGAATGAAATTGGGTCATTTGTAGAGATGTGGATGGACCTAGAGACTGTCATACAGAGTGAAGTCAGTCAGAAAGAGAAAAACAAATATTGTATATTAATGTATATATGTGGAATCTAGAAAAATGGTACAGATGAACCAGTTTGCAAGGCAGAAATAGAGACACAGATGTAGAGAACAAACATATGGACACCAAGGGGGGAAAGTGGGGGTGTGGTGGTGTGATGAATTGGGATATTGGGATTGACCTATATACACTAATAGGTATAAAATAGATAACTAATAAGAACCTGCTGTATAAAATAAATAAATAAAGTTCAAAAAAATTAGCAAACAATTTTATAAAAATGGTAATTTCTAAAAATAGCCAGGGTAGAGGGAAGAGACAGTCTCTCACCTTGCTGGAGGGGAGCAAACCTTAATGCAAATCTTTTGAAAAGCAATTTCATAATATTCTTCCAAAGCCCCAATAATTTTATTTATGCAGATTTATCCTAAAGGAAATAATTCTAAATACAAAGAAATCTATGCCCTAAAATTTTTTAAATTGGAAGTAATCTAAAAAGTACAACAGTAAGTGAATGGTTAAACATAGTGTGGTGTATCTATTCACTGGAATATTGTCCCACTATTTCAAATAATGTTTATGAAAACTACATAGTAATACATGAATATAATGCAATGTTAAGGGAAAAAAAGTAGGCTATAAAATGGTTCACATAGGCCTTCCCTGGTGGCGCAGTGGTTGAGAGTCCGCCTGCCAATGCAGGGGACACGGGTTCGTGCCCCGGTCCGGGAAGATCCCACATGCCGCGGAGCGGCTGGGCCCGTGAGCCATGGCCGCTAAGCCTGTGCGTCCGGAGCCTGTGCTCCGCAACGGGAGAGGCCACAGCAGTGAGAAGCCCGCGTACCGCAAAAAAAAAAAAAAAAAAAAAAAAAAAAAAGATAAGCTGAGGCACATTAACTTTTTTTTTTAAAGAGTTTATTTGAGTCCACATTGATTTAATTGGGCAGCACCAAACCAAAGGTGATTAGGAGCTCTCACTGACAGGAGCTAGGGGAGGGGTTTTATAGAGAAGAAGCAAAGCAAGGAAATTATTTGATTGGCCACAGCTGAAGCAGTTAGTTGCCTTATTTGGGAGAGCCTAGTTGGCTGTTTGTGGTTGGTGGTTCTTAAGTTTCATTTTCTCTGGTTCAAGTGCATCAACTCTGGCTTAGGTTTTGGTTTGCTTGCGTGGGGCACCAAGGCATTAGAGCCAATTCAGCCTAATGGCCTCCTTGTTCGATTACCTTAACATGCATCACACCTTTTCCCTCCACGTTCAGTAAAGTAATTCCTCACTCAGTGGGCATGACTATTGGATAGCTACTACTTTCCTTCCTAAACCAACACATGTAGAGTGGTACACACAAGCAAAGAAAATAAGAAAGTGGAAGCCAGGCTATTAAAAAAAATGTTTGCCGAGTTGTCTACAAAGTATAATTTAATTTCATAAATCTTGTAAGAAAAACGACAAGGTGATATGCACACCCTTGAAATGGTTTAAAGAAACAAACACCAAAATGCTGCGCCCATCCGCTTCATGCCATAGAAATATTGAACGAAGGTGGAGCCCAGAGAGAAAACGGCTTCAATTGGTGGTTCTCCAAGTGCGATCTGCAGACCCCTAGGGTATGTGTGGGCAATACAGTTTTCATACTAATACTAAGATTTTATTATTATTCTTTCTCACTATGTTGACATGTGCACTGATGGAACAAAAGCAATGGCAGGTAAAACTTCTGGTGTCGGAGTGTAGAAGAACTCAGCAGCACCAAACAGTACTGGTAGTCATTACATCAGTCACTGCCACAAATTAGTGACTTTTTAAAAGTGCCAGATTCAACTGACAACGTACAAAAGAAATCAGTAAAGGTTATCCATTTTATTTAATCTCTACCCTTGATTTATAATCCTTTTAATATTCTGTGTAGTGAAATGGGAAGCAGGCATCAAGCATTTCTGCTACAATCTGAAGCGTCCTGGTTGTCTCTATGAAAAGCACTCATGTGATTACACTTACACGTAAGCTGCACTAGCTGCTTTTTCTAGAGAACATCATTTTTGCTTGGAAGTATGATGGACAACTGAAAGTTATTCAGACTTGTGTACCTGGCAGACATTTTCTTGAAAATGAACAAAGTGAGTCTGTCATTTCAAAGGGAAACAAGTCATAGGGAGATACTGATGGTATGGGTTGCTAATGACAAAATGTAAGCTTTCAAGTGAAAACAAGAATTCTAGAAAACTTGTATCTGCCACAGTGACTTTAATAGCTTCCCAGCACCTAAAGATTTTTCGGATGAGATTGGTGGTGATATTAAAAATTCGTGTTTTTTATATTGTAAAATGAAGTGTGTTAACATTTGGAAGATGGGCATAATCAGTGAACCAATGTTTTTCTAAATGGTCAATACATGATGTTATAAAATCATGCATGGTTTAAAAGGATCCATTCAAGTTCAAGAGAGATCAATGCATTTTAATGTAACAGATATGAAAAGTTATTGATATCATTTCAGACTCCACTCTGCAACTATAAGAAATTACAATTGTTAAACTTAGCATAGTATCAGAATAATCCACAATGATCTGAGAAGGCTACTGAAACATTCTTACGTTTTCCAACTTTAAGTCTATGCAAGGTCAAATTTTCTTCGTATACTTCCACCAAAGCGGCATATCACAAAAGATTGAATGCAGAAGCAGATGTGAGGATCCAGTTGTCTTCTTATAAGCCAGACATTAAGGAAATTTGCAAAAATGTTGTATTAGTTTTCTCTTGCTGTTATAAAAAATTACCACAAACTTAGTGGCTTAGTAACACATGCTTATTACCCTACAGTTCTGTAGGGCAGAAGTCCAACACACGTCTTACGGGACTAACAGGTGTTACAGGGTTGTGCTCCTTTTTCGAGGCTCTAATGGAGAATGTGTCTCCTTGCCTTTTCCAACTTGTAGAGGCCACGCTCTTTCTTTGGCTTGAGGTCTCTTTCCTCTATATTCAAAGCCAGCAACACTGCACTTCCCTCTGACTCTTCTTTAGTTGTTGCACCTCCTTCCGACCACAGCCAGGAAAGGTTCTGCACTTTTAAGGATTCGTGCGACTAAGCCCACCTGGACAATCCAGGAAAACTCCGCATCTCAGGGTCCTTAACCCTAGTCACATTTACAAAGTCCCTTTTGCCATTTAAAGTAACATATTCACAGGTTCTAGGGAATAGGGTATAGACTTCTTTGGGGGACATTATTCTACCTACCACAAATGTAAAACAGTGCCACTTTTCTCGCTGATTTTTTGCGGTAACATATAGTTATTTTTCATTAAAATGTTATGTTAATATGTCATTGGTTATTACTTTAAAATGAATAAATTTTAAAAATTTCTCAGTTTTAATTTCTAATACCGTAAATATTGATAGATATAGTCCACATAAACAAAAGCTTTTTGGAGTCCTCAGTTTTGAGAGCATAAAGGGGTAGCAAAACCAAAAAGTTAGAAAATGTCTAGCTTAAATTATTGAAATGGTAAAAGCAGACATCATAGGAACTCCTTTAAAATAACACAAACATCGGGAATTCCCTGGTGGTCCAGTGGTTAGGACCTGGTGCTCTCACTGCTAGGGCCCCAGGTTCAATCCCTGGTTCAGGGAAATAAGACCCCGCAAGCTGCATGGTACAGCCAAATAATAATAATAATAATACAAACATCCTCTGAGGAGAGATGAGCCATCCTAGCTATCATGCAGAGAAAATGATGTAAATGTGAGTCATTACGTGAATCGACATAATCTTTCAGGCAACTGTTGGCCATTTCTAGACATACTGGCAAGAGCTGTTTCAGGGTGTCCTTCAAGCATCCCTTCTGTCCACAGTGTCACCCATGACTGGCAATACTGCAGATCTGTTGCCAGCAACTGGCCCATGGCTGGGTTTCGTAGCTGGCAGACTGGCTCTGTCCTGAAACCCTACGGGTGAGACTATCCAAACATGGTGTATCATGGAAAGTGGCTTTGCATGGCTCAAAGGGGAGGCAAAGAAACTGTTCCAAACTTGAAAACACAACAATCCAAAACCTATGGGACACAGCAAAAGCAGCCTTGAGACGGAAGTTTATAGCGATACAAGCCTACCTCAGGGAGTAAGAAAGATCTCAAATAAACAACCTAAGCTTATGCCTGAAAAACTAGAAAAAAGAACACACAAAGCCCAAAGTTAGCAGAAGGAAAGAAATCGTCAAGAGCAGAGCAGAAAGAAATGAAATAGACACTTAAAAAACAAAAGAAAAGGGCTTCCCTGGTGGCGCAGTGGTTGAGAGTCCGCCTGCCAATGCAGGGGACACGGGTTCGTGCCCCGGTCCGGGAAGATCCCACATGCCACAGAGCAGCTGGGCCCATGAGCCATGGACACTGATCCTGCACGTCCGGAGCCTGTGCTCCGCAACGGGAGAGGCCACAACAGTGAGAGGCCCGCATACTGCAAAAAAAAAAAAAAAGAAACGATTAATGAAACTAAGAGCTGGTTCTTTGAAAAAACAAACAAAATTGATAAACCTTTAGCCAGACTCATCAGAAAAACAGATTGAGGACTCAAATCAATAAAATCAGAAATGAAAGAGGAAAAGTTACAATTGACACCACAGAAATGCAAAAACTCATAAGAGATTACTATGAACAATTATATGCCAATAAAATGGACAACCTAGAAGAAATGGATACATTCCTAGAAACATACAGTCTCCCAAGACTGAATCAGAAAGAAATAGAAAATATGAACAGACTAATTACCAGTAATGAAATTGAATCAGTAATTTAAAAAAAAAAAAACCTCCTGACAAACAAAAGTCCAGGACCAGACTGCTTCACAGATGACTTCTACCAAATATTTAAAGAAGAATTAATACCAAACTATTAATGTCAAACTATTCCAAAAAACTGAAGAGGAAAAATGTTCTCAAACTCATTTTACGAAGCCAGCATTTACCTGAAAGCAGACAAAGACACCACAAAAAAAGAAAATTACAGGCTAATATCACTGATGAACACAGATGCAAAAGTCCCTAAGGAAATATTAGCAAGCCAAATTCAACAATACATTAAAGGGATCATACATATACCATGATCAAGTGGGATTTATCCCAGGGATGCAAGGATGGTTCATTATCTACAAATCAATCAATGTGATACACCACATTAACAAAATGAAGAATAAAAACCACAGTATCATCTCAATAGATGCAGAAAAAGCTTTTGACAAAATCCAACACCTCTTTATGATAAAAACTCTCAATAAAGCAGTTATAGAGGGAACATACCTCAACATAATAAAGGCTATATATGACAAACTAGCAGCCAACATTATACTCAAGGGTGAAAAACTAAAAATGTTTCTCTAAAATCAGAAACAAGGATGCCCACTCTTACCACTTTTATTTGACATAGTATTGGAAGTTCTAGCCACAGCAATCAGACAAGATAAAGAAATAAAAGGAATCCAAATTGGAACGGAAGGAGTAAAACTGTCACTGTTTTCGGATGACGTGATACTATATACAGAAAATCCTAAAAACATCAACCAAAAAACTATTAGAACTAAGAAATAAATTTAGTGAAGTTGCAGGATACACAATTAATATACTGAAAGCTGTTGTATTTCTATACATTAACAATGAACTATCAGAAAATAAAAATAAAATTAACTCATTATTGACTGGGGGATTTTTGCAGAAACTAATGCCTATGGCCAGTGATTTTTATTTTGGCCAGCCCAAAATAATTATGTTATTTCACTAACGCTTTGCGGGTTTATTACATTCAACAGTTACACCTGACTCACCTGTAAAGTCTTCTAATTTTCATGAAATGTTGTCTTCAATCCACTCTTCTGTAGAAGCAAAGGAGCATTCTCCAGCACCATGAGTTTCATTTTCACTTTCTGTATCAGAATCAATCACTAAGGTTTTTTTGTCTTTTTTTGGCCTAATACTCACATCGTCTGAATCAGAACTATATTCTGAAGAACTATCATCTTCTGAGACACTAGTATATATGTCACTCGGACAATCAGAGAAAGTATCTGCATAAAATTCACCGAAAAATTCTTCCTCACTCAAAATTCTGTGATGTGTCATTTTAGAAAATTTTACATTTATAATATACACAAGGTTGGAACAAAAACCTAATGGAGCAAAATGTGAATGATAACAACAATCATGAGTTCTATAATGAACCCCTGATCAATTTTAAGTTCTAACAACTTTGCACGGTGATGTTAGTTGTATCACTCTCTAAAAACGGATTAATACATCTCTGGTCAATAATGTGTTAAGAAAACAATCCCATCTACAATTGCATCAAAAAGAATACCCAGGAATAAATCTAACCAAGGAGGTAAAAGACCTATACTTGGAAAACTATAAGACACTGATGAAAGAAACTGAAGATGACAAAGACAAATGGAAAGATATAACACGGTCATGGTTTGGAAGAATTAGTATTGTTAAAATGCCCATACACCCCAAGGCAATCTACAGAGTCCATTCAATCCCTATCAAAATATCCATGGTATTTTTCACAGAACTAGAACAAATAATTCTAAAATTTGTATGGAAACACAAAAGATACTGAATAGCCAAAACAATCTTGAGAAAGAAGAACAAAGCTGGAGGTTATCACAATCCCTGATTTCAAACTATGTTATAAAGCTACAGTCATCAAAACAGTATGATACTGGCACAGACACATAGATCAATGGAACAGAATAGAGAACCCAGAAATAAATCCACCCTTATATGTCAATTTATCTATGACAAAGGAGGCAAGAATAAACAGTGAGGGGAAGACAGCCTTGTCAATAAATGGTGTTGGGAAAACTGGACAGCCACTTGCAAAAGAATCAAACTGGACCACTTTCTCACACTATACACAAAAATAAACTCAAAATGGATTAAAGTCTTAAATGTAAGACCTAAACCATAGGTTTTATGAAACCATAAGACTCCTAGAAGAAAACACAGGCAGTAGACTCTTTGACATTGGTCTTAGCATATTTTTTTGGATCTGTCTATTCAGGCAAGGGAAACAAAAGCAAAAATAAACAAATAGCACTACATCAAACTAAAAAGCTTTTGCATGGCAAAGGAAACCATCAACAAAATGAAAAGGCTGCCTACTGAATGGGAGAAGGTATGTGCAAATAATACATCTGATAAGGAGTTAATATCCAAAATATACAAATATAATATATCCAAAATATACAACTCAACATCAGAAAAACGAATAACCCAATTAAAAAATGGGCAGAGGCGCTAAATAGACATTTTTCCAAAGAAGATATACAGATGACCAACACACATGAAAAGATGTTCAACATCACTAATCATCAGGAAAACGCAAATCAAAAGCACAATGAGATATCACCTCACACCTGTCAGAATGGCTATTATCAAAAAGAGAAGAAATAACAAGTGTTGGCAAGGATGTGGAGAAAAGGGAACCCTTGTGCACTGGTGGTAGCAATGTAAGTTGGTGCAGCCACTATGGAAAACAGTATGGACGTTGTTCAAAAAATTAAAGATTATTTACACTTAGGTTGCTTCCCTATCTTGGTTATTGTAAACAATGTTACAATGAACATAGGGGTGGATATATCTTTTCGGAGTAGTGTTTTCATTTTCTTTGGATAAATACCTAGGAGTGGAATTGCTGGATCATATGGTAGTTCTAGTTTTAATTTTTTGAGGAAACTTAAAATCCCCTGCACACCAAAACCTGAAGCAGAAACCACCCCTTCTGGAACCGAGGTCAGGTTCAGGAAGATGCTTACTCATCCTTCACAAACCAGCATGTGAAAAGCAGCTGAGAGTGACAATCTCAAAGGAGAACCATGAAGGGAATTAATTCATCAAAGATTACTCAGCCACAGCCCAGCTGATGCACTGACATGGAACCGTCTAAGTGGGCTAAAGAGGGCTGCTGCATCAGGTCAGACAGACTCGAGGTCTACACTTAATTCTGCCCCTCGTTATCCATGTATATTTGGGAAACAGCTTTGTCTTTGTTGACTTCCATTTCCCCATATATAAAAGAGCGATAATAATGTTCCACCCCTCCAGAGTTGTTCTAATAGTTCAAGTTAAGACAAATAAAATGTAAAGCACATATAAATGGGATCCAAGAACTGTCCATTCCCTATTCCTCTTTTTCTTGCCTTAATAAGTTGAAATGTCAGGAATCCAAGAAATGTATAGGTCCTGCTCTAGAGATGTTCACAGGAAGTGAGGGAGAAAAGTGACTTGTCTGCAGTAGATGCTGTGCAAAGGAATGCCAGCAGAGAGAGGTGCATGTAGCTTAGTACAGCCAGTGGAGCAATGGTGTAAGGGGAATAGGGCTGGAACAGTCTTGTGCACTAAGCAAGCTTTGGCTTAGTTTCATGTGAGGGAGTCAAAAAATAACAATGGCCTGTTGAACAAGATAAAATTGTTTTTCCCTCCCTGAAACACAGTAAGGAGGTAAGCAATTCTAAGCTAGTGGCTCCACAATCATCAAAGACAGAGCTCCCTCCATTTTATTGATTCTCCATCCTCATGGTCGTCATAGTCCAAGACAGCTACTTGAGCTCTGGTTATCACCTCCACGCTCCAGATAGCAAGAAGAATAAGAGTAAGGATGTACCTCTTCTCCTTCCATCCCATTAGCCAGAACTTACTCACATGGCTTCACCTAGAGTGATCTGTGGGATTTCTGAGTGGAGCGGTCCATGAGTAGTGGTCCACATGTCTGGGGCTCTGGGGAGAGGACTTAGTTGGAGATTCATCAACATAGAGGTGGCAGCTTAGGTCATGGGTGGATTCCCCAAGAAGAGTGTGCACAGTGAGAACAGAACTCCAGTGACGCCTGGAAGCAACAATGGGCAGAGGAGGTGAAATCCACCATGGAGAGAAATAAGGCGAGCACGGCATCAAGGAGAAAATTTTTCAGTCAATAGTGTTCAGTGGTAAAAGTCAGGCTACGTAGGAGTGATGTCATGGAAAATGGCAGACCAGGGGCTCCAAGAATCAGTACCTCCACTTAAGCGACATTAAGCTGATAAAATCTGACAGAATCAGCTTTTCTGGAACTCTGGAATCTAATAAAAAAAAAAAAAACTTAGAGCAACCAGGGGAGTGACTCATGAAGAAAGAGGCTGTTATTTCAGTAAGAAATTGTTGCAGCATTTTTGCTTACCCACCCACCATCTCCCATTCCCCAGCCCAGCAGCAGCCAGGGGGACAACAGCCTGAATCCCTGCTGTGGCTTGCTGATGCCAAGGTGGGCAATACAGACCTTGTTCTCAAAAATGTGGCTGTACATTTTGGCCCAGTTGGCAGTTCCGTGAGGGTGCAGAGGCTGACATTTGCTTCACCCCCCTCAGACTGGAGCAGCTTCCCAGGTGGCGTCTTTTGAAAGGATTTAAAGACATACAGTACCCACAGTTGTCTGGGGCAAGGGGCTGCAGATGGGGTTAAGCAGAAGACAAACCAAAAAGCCTGGAAAGGGGAAGGGAGGAGGAAGATACTGGAAGAATAAGTGCTTTGAAGGGCTACTTCTTATATCAGGAAATCCAGACTACAACACACATGTCCAGGGCCAGACACATGCTCAGAAAAGTCCTGAGAGGACCCTAGGCTTGCACTGTTGGCTAATCTTCCATGCAAGCAGGAAACAAAGACTAAGGCAGAGTTGCAGGTGGCCTGGTTAAGTGCAGCAGGAGAACCCAGCTCAGGGCCAATCTACAAAGACCAGGAGAGGTTTCTTCTAATTTGGGGTGGGGTGGGGGTGAACTCCAGGTATTTAAGGAAATCTGTGTCAAGTCAGTGGCTGACCAACGAGATAATGGAACAGAGACCTCAGTGACTACACATGATTGGAATACAGTCTGCACGTGGAAGCAACCTAAATGTGCATCGACAGAGGAATGGATAAAGAAGATGTGGTACATATATACAATAGAATATTACTCAGCCATAAAAAAGAATGAAATAATGCCATTTGCAGCAACATGGATGGACCTAGAGATTATCATACTAAGTGAAGTCAGTCAGACAGAAAGACAAATATCATGATATCACTGATATGTGGAATTTTAAAAGATGATACAAATGAGCTTATTTACAAAACAGAAACAGACTCACAGACTTCGAAAACAAACTTATGGTTACCAAAGGGGAAAGGGGATAAATTAGGAGTTTGAGAAGAACAGATACACACTACTATATATAAAATAGATAATCAACAAGAACCTACTGTATAGCACAGGGAACTATACTCAATATTCTTTAATAACCTACATGGGAAAAGAATCTGAAAAAGAGTGGATATATGTATAACTGAATCAATTTGCTGTACACCTGAAACTAACACAACGTTGTAAATCAACTATACCCCAATATAAAATAAAAATTAAATTAAAAAAAGGAATACAGTCTTCAAAAATAGTTTGGAAATGTCACTAAACAAATGGATGATTGTAACCCTTAACAAGCAATAACGGCAAACCTTGCCAAGGGGTACAGAATCTGATTTCCAGAGCTGCCACAATATTCAAATTGTCTAGTTGTCAACAAAAAATTACAAGGCATACAAAGAAAAAGTATGACTCATTCACAGGAAAAAGAATTTGGCAGAAACCGTCTCTGAGGAAGCCTAGAAATTGGACTTGCTAAGACAAAGACTTTAAATGAACTGTCTTAAATATGCTCAAATAGCTCAAGGAAACTGTGGACATAGAACTAAAGGAAACCAGAGAACAATCCATGTATAAACGAATAGAAGATATCAACAAAGAGACAGAAATTATAAAAAGGAACCAAACAGAAATAATTCTGGAGATGAAATGTACAGTAACTAAAATGAAAAATTAGAAAAGCTCCATAAAATTGACAAACTTTTAGCTAGACTGATAAAAAAGAGAAAAGGTATAATTAAATAATTAAAATCAGAATGACAGTGGGGACATCATTATGACCCTTGAAGAAAAACAAAGAATTATAAGGGCATACTATGAACAATTATACACCAACAAATTAGATAATCTACAGAAAATGGACAAATTCCTAGAAACACACAAGTTACCAAAGCTGACTCAAGAAGAAACAGGAAATCTGAACAAACCTATAAAAAGTAAAGGGATGGAATCAGTAGTAAGAGATCGAATCAGTGATCAAAAATCTCTTCAAAGGCAGGATCAGATGGCTTCTCTGGGGGAATTCTACAAAACCTTTAAAGAAGAATTAACACCAATCCTTCTCAAACTCTACCAGAAAATGGAAGAGGGAATACTTCCTAAACTCATTTTATGAGTCTTTATGCTCCACATTAGGGGCTGAAATTCAACCTCTCAATAAAGTACAATACTGAAAGTTCCCAAAACAATGACAAACCTGGCTGGGCAGTCCTTTCTTGGGAATTCTGCAGAGATGACTCATACATCAGTTAAGAGTTGAGTTTGTGACCCTGAAGGATCTTTACATTTTAAAGAACCTATTATTTAATCATTGTTTCTGTTACTTGTAATTCATTTCTCTAATTTATCAAAGGTTATTATTTAGATCATTATTTTGTCTGTCAAAATGCGGACCTGCCCCATTTCCATCTTGGGTTTATTTTCATTTAAATAGCTCTTTTTAAAATTTGTTTTTTCCCATTTATCTATAGCCCAATGATTTTTGACAAGGGGGCCAAGACCATTCACAGGGGGAAAGAACAGTCTCTGCAACAAATGGTGCTGGGACAACTGGATAACCACATGCCAAAGAATGAACCTGGACCCGGACCATATACAATGATTAACTCAAAACGTATCAACAATCTAAATGTAAGTGCTAAAACCATAACACTCTTAGAAGAAAACGTAGAGGTAAATCTTCATGACTTTGGATTTGACAATAGATTCTTGACTATGACACCAAATGCACAAGCAATAAAAGAAAAACTTGATAAACTGGACTTCATCAAAATTAAAGCCACGTATGCACTAAAGGATATTATCAGAAAGTGAGAAGACAACCTACAAAATGGGAGAAAATATTTGCAAGTCACGTATCTGATTGGGTCTGATATCCAGAATATATAAAGAACCACTTAAAATAACAAAAAGATAACCCAATTAGAAATGGGCAAAGGACTTGAGTAGACATTTCGCTGAAGATATACAAATGGTCAACAAGCACAGGAAAGACACTCAACATCACTAGTTAACAGGGAGATCCAAACCAAAACCTTCATACCCATTAGGAAGGCAATAAATAATAATTTTAAAATTTAATGTTAAATAACAAGTGATGGAGAATGTGGAGAAATTGGAACCCTCTGTTCATTGTTGGTAGGAGTGTAAATGATTCAGGCTCGTGAAAAACAGTTTGACGGTTCCTCAAAAAGTTAAAAATAGAATTTCCATATGATCTAGCAATTCAACTCCTAGGTATGTACCCCAAAGAACTGAAAACAGGTATTCAGACAAATATTTGTACACGCATGTCTACAGCAGTGCTACTGACAATAGCCAAAAGGTGGAAACAGCACAAAGGCCCATCAGTGGATGAACAGATAAACAAATTGTGGTTTATACATGCAAGGAATATTATTCAGCCATAAAAAGGAATGAAGTGCTGATACATGCCACAATGTGGATGAACCTTGAAAACATTTATGCTAAGTGAAAGAAGCCAGCTACAAAAGGTCACATATTGTTATAATTCCATTTATATGAAATATCCAAAATAGGTAAATAGGTTGCCAGGGACTGAGGGGAGAAGGAGATGTGAAGAAACGTTTAAATGGGTAGGAGGTTTTGTTTTGGAGTGATGGAAATGTTTCAGAATTAGATAGAGGTGGCTGGGATTGCACCACACCGTGAATGTACTAAAGGCCATTGAACTGCACGCTTTAAAATGGTTAATTTTATGTTGTGTGAATTTCACCTTTTAAAAATATGAAGCCACTCAGAAATATCAGATTATTGACAACTCACCCCTTGCACTCCAAATCCTGGAAACAACGTTCCAGGTCAATTCTCAGGTCACGGGTAGCAATTTCATCCCTGTTCAATTTTATCTGGTAGTTTTGAAGGTCTAGAACACAGACCAGGAAAACTCTCAAGATGTTAGCTCACCCCAGGCCACTAGAGCTCCCTTATTGTGAGTAAATACCGGGGGTGGGGTGGGGGGGTTGGAATGCGGGGACCTAAAACTACAAGACAGGAGACCGTCCACGAAGCAAATGCGCTACCGTCCTATGGTGCTGCCGCCAAGGCCTTCTTACATTACAGGCCCAGCCTCCACTCACTCTAAGATCAGTGCTCGGTCCAACGTCAGGTCCATTCCGGGGTCCCTGCGGCGAATAGGGGTAAGCCAGGCCTCTCTCGCGCCCCTTGCCTTTCCAGGGCCGCGGCTCCGGTTGGGGCCCCGACGTGGACCGGGGAGCGTAGCGTCGCCTACGGGGCGGGGGCGGGGCGGGGGCGGGGTCTGCGCCGGCGCCGGGTCCGGCGGGCGCTCTGCCAGCTGCGTAAACAATGCCGGAGCATCGCGGCGGAGCAGGTGAGCTGGCTGGAACGCGCGCGCGGGTCGCGGCCCGGTCGCCCGCGGCTCGAAGGACACGGGGTGGAGCCGCAACCCGCGAGCCGGGCCCTGCCCTCCGCACACCGTTCGCGGCGGTGGGTCGCGGCCCCTTGGAGGGTTCCGGGGCTGCGGCTCCAGCGGCCGGGGAGGGGAGGGCGCCGGGACAGCGGCGGGGCCGGCCCGGAACTGGGGAGTGGAAGGAGCGCGGGGAGGGGCCCCAGGCCTCGGGCCTTCAGCAGGGCCCGGTCCACCCGGCCGCTGGAGCCCTCGCCGGGGTGGACGCGGTGCGGGCTGTTACAGGGCCGGGGCATTTAAAGGAGCAGTGCACGTGGGTCTCGAAGGCGTGCGGACGCGGCATTGTGTTCCTCCCTCCTGGCTGGCACCTAATGGGCGCCCAGTCCTGCCGGCCTGTGGCACCCGGCCCGGGCAGTGCTTAGCGGGGGCAGGAGGGGAGGCGGAGGTCTTCCCGGGTACGTGAGGAACAGGACCTCAGGTCCGGGCTTGGAGACTCCAGTTTCGTTATCATTGGTATTTGGCCGTTTTATCAGGCATTTACAGCTGCGAGGAGACTTGCAGAATCTAGCTTTTGAAGCTGAAGAAAATTTTATCAATGAAGAAACTCAGCCCACAGAGCTAAAGTGACTTTGTTCAAGGTCACGCAGATCGGCTATATGAGAGCCAAGCTTAGAACCCGTTGTCCTGGACTCTAGTTCTGTTGTCCAGCCCTGGGACTAGACCTCAGCCCTTTGACAGTTGGGTGAAATGCCCCCGCCTGTGCCTTAATGAGTATTCCCTTTTTACGGTACGAACTATGGATTGGTGCAGTACCTGCATCCTCATTTGCAGACGGAGAACCTGAGAGGCATCCATCCCATCCAGAACAGTTGCAGAGCCAACTTGACCCAAAATTGACAGCTTGGGTTGCCAGCCTGTCCTGAGAGTAACTGATCGGTACAGACCCCGGCTTCCGGTATGGATGCCCCTGACTTCTACATAGACCCCATTCTGTAGACACCTGAGTCTCCAAGGACTTCAGCCAAGACCTTTGGCAGTAGTTAAAAGGCTTCGTATAAGCTGCTTCCGGTGTGTGAGCCTCAGGTTCCCCTCTGTGTGAATGTGGCTGTGTGGGACAAGGAAATGTGTTGGCAGCGGTGTTGTCTGAGCCCGGCTGGTGAAAGGGCCTCGGGTCCTGTCTCCAGCTCAGAGCTGCAGCTTCAGCCACCCGTCAGGCAGGCCATCCAGGTTTGTGCCCTGGGTGTGCAAGGGAGCATTCAGGGCAGTGGCTGGAGGTGGGGGTCTTGGTGGAATGTTGCTGTGGAGCGGGATGGTTGTTGTGTCAGGTTTTTAGGAAAAATTCTGTATCGTTTGGTGTTGAAGTATCCGTGCACCAAGTCTAGAGTCTGACATGTGCATGCATGGGAGGTGAATGCCCTGAGCCTGTCTATTTGAAGAAGAGGAGGACCAAGAAGAGCGTGGCCAGGGGCTGCTGCTCAGATGCGCCTGGGGGCCTGTTGCCCCTCCCCCCCAGCTCCCCTGTGGCTACTCGCAGCCCCGCTGCACCCCCAGGCTTTGCCAAATGAGAGGCTCCCGCCTACCTTGGCCTCTCTCTAAGTCACCGATGGTAATAATGACAATAACATAACTTAGGTTTGTCATATACAATAAAAAGCCATTTTGTACAGTGGTTGTCACAGTTGCCTTAAGAGCATCGATCACACTGAAGCAGTTCTTATTTTTAACCCTTTTACAGAAGGAGAAACTGAGGTTCAGGGAGACAAGCAGCTTGTCCTGTTGTGTGGCTTCCATGGCTGTGAGCACCAGGATTTGAACCCAGCTGGCTGTGTCTTCTTCATCTTTTGAGTTTTTGCACAGGAGGCTTCCCACACTCATGCCCTACCCATGTCACTGCACTACCGCCCAGGACATTGCTCTGTGGTCTCCATTAGCAACTACCTGGCAAAGCAAAAAACAAAAACAAAAACAAAAATTTTTTATAAAGAAACCAAAGCAGTGTGTGTAGGTCACATTATGTTTTATTGGAGACATGTTTGGCTGTTTTTCAGCTGTTGATTTGACTTTTAGACACTGTTTAGTTGGGGACTGGCAAGATAACAAATGTTTCTGCCAGTATTTCCACCTGTTCCTGGACTGCAGCAGCTGTGGGTGGGGCTGGGGGTGGAATACAAGGGCCCTGAGGCTGGCACACCCTCCACACTGCCCCTGGCCAGGGCCTGAGAGGTTCTCCGCACCTTGAGCTGGCCGGATCTGACATGGGCTTCAAGCCCTG
Source organism: Phocoena phocoena (assembly GCF_963924675.1). Classification (NCBI taxonomy): domain Eukaryota; kingdom Metazoa; phylum Chordata; class Mammalia; order Artiodactyla; family Phocoenidae; genus Phocoena; species Phocoena phocoena. Next base: position 163,253,255 of record NC_089219.1, on the reverse strand, counting down.
TGTAATCAGTGTTGGTTTCTTGACCTGGAGGTGGTGAGGCTGCTGTGTTATTACAGTCTGGGGAAAAGTAATTTCAAATTGATCCTCAGGGAGGACCAGGTGTGAGGGAGGGAGATCATTTCTGTCCAGTTTCTTCGTTGCCTGGGAGAATGGGTTGCTGATTTGTCTTTGCTAAAATACAGTCTTCTGGAGCAGTGGGAAGAAAAATTAAAGGGTGCTCAAGTTCTTCTGTACCGTATCTGCTGAGACATATCCTGACCTCGTCTGTGTTTTGTAGGCTACCTGCGTGACTATGGTCCTGGGCCACTGAGTATGTGACCCTCACAAGTACTTTACAGCAGCAGGGAAGAGCTCCTTGTTGGTAATTTGGAGACCTGAGCTGTAACTGTGGCTTCTGGTCATGGGCCTTAACCTTTTGTCCTTTTGTCCCTCTGGGCTTCAGTTTCCCTAAATGGGAAATGGGGTGCTGACCAGATGGGCTATAAGGTCCTTGCCAGCTCTGACATCAGTCTACGGACTTGCCCTTTTGTTTGACAAAATGTTCACATTGCCGGAGTGCCCTGGATTGGGGCTAAAGTGGAAACACCCGGGGCCTGGATGAGGCGTGACCTTGGTGCTCAACTCGTGTGTCTGGTGGTTTAGCAGATCGTAGCTTTCCAAGAGGGCCATCAACAGGCTTCTGTTATCCCTTCTCACTGAGTCCCTGCCTTTATTTCATCTTCATTATAACTACCGTTTATTGAGCTCTGTGCCAGACACTTTACACATTATCTCTAGTTTTTACAGTAATCTTGCAAAGTGTGCCTATCCTGCTTTTTACAGAAGAGGACAGGGGCCATGTGAAGTGGCCCGAGTGTGCGGGCCCCTTGTCCCAGTGTGTGGTTCACATCAGTCAGCTAGCTGATTTGAACTCTGTCCGTTTCTAAGGCTCAGCTTTTGCCCACTGGCTTACTGCTTCTCATTAAAACAAACAAACAAAACCCCACAATTTTTTCTGGGCCCTACTCAATGGTGGCCACCTTCCCAGCTTCCCTCTGCCGCTTCCAAACCGCCCCTTTTCCAGGCTCCTTCAGGAAATGAGAGAAAATGTTTCCTGGGAACTTCTGAGTAGGAAAGGGCAGACAGAGGTAACTCTAGAGCCTGGGTCAAGGTTTTAGGAGGCCCCATAGGGTCGCCTGGGGCCTGTGACTTGGGAGGGCGGAGTGGGACTTCAGGGCCTCCCTGTGGGACTCAGGCCCTGGCTCCGGCCAAGGCCACCTTCCTGTGCTGGGGAGAACCATCTGGCAAGTGATGTGCATCAGAGTATGGGCAGGGTGGATGGACAGATGGATGAAGGTCAGCCAGGGCCAGTGCACGGTCGGGGGAGACAGGCAGGCAAGCTGTGGGAATTTCCTCAGCTCAGGAAATTCTTCCTTAGTATGAGGAAAGGCGGGGAACACCCCAGGGGTCATGGGAGTTCTGTGAAGTAACTGTGTGACCATAGACAGAGGCCCATTTAAAACCAATGCCACCCTCTTTGAGGCAGCACTGAAAAATAAAATGAACAAATGTGACAAAACAGAAACAGACCAACAGAATAAACTGTGGTTACTAGTGAGGAGAAGGAAACGGGGAGGGGCAAGATAGGGGAAGGGGATTAAGGGGTGCAAACAACTATGTATAAAATAAATGATACAAGAATGTAATGTACAGCACAGGGAATATAGCCAGTATTTTACAATAACGTTATATGGAATATCTATAAAACTATCAAGTCACTATGTTGTACACCTGAAACTACTGTAATATCGGAAGTCAACTATCCTTCAATGATGAAAGGAAGTGAGGGGCACTGTTCAGTTAGGCCTGCAAAAACAAGTACCCGGATCCAAGCCTTTCTCGGCTGACCACCAGTTTGTCTTAAGTGCAGTGACTCCCAATTTTCTTTTGGAGACGAAATTTCCATCTTTTTGCATGAGGCACTAGTGTTTACTATGGCATTTAAAGATCGATTTCCTATTTAGGTCCATCGGCCTTAAACTTTAAGGTCAAAACCTTTGCATTTCTCTGAAATGAAAATCAGGTTGAGGAAATTGGGTCACCAGGGTTTCTATAATAATTGCAGGAACCGCTGACACAGCAAGGTTGGGGAAATTCTCTGGGTCACACTCCCTTGGTTTGGCTCATTCAGCATTTGGATCCCATTCAGCTGATTAATGGGAGTGAGCAGTGGCTTCTTTGGATGTTTGATTTTACATCCTAACGCACGGAGCTTTGAGCCACAGTGCTTTGTTCTGGGAAGGGTTTCCAGAATGCAGTCTTAGGCACCTGTTCCTCCCATTAGCTTCTCTGCATTTTCCCGCTGCTCCGTCAGAGAGAACGGAGAGCCGGTTGCTATGTGGTTGTTAGGATTTGACATCAGCAGTAGGAGAGTCACCCAGTCCCACCAGCACCTGCCTGTGAGTCAGCCTCCCGGCAGGAGTTCTTGGCGTCACTGGTGCTCTGATGTGGAGAAACATCTAGCAAGAAGGTTGTTTATCTGCATACATTTGAGTGGTGATTTTTCCCTCCAAGGATTGCAGAGTACCATCAGTCTTCAGTTCCAACTTAGAAGCAAAAGGAGTACATCCCAGCTGCTCTGTTCTCCTTCAGGAACCAGGTAATAAGAGGGGTTAGGAGAAGGTGTAAAAGAGGCTTCCTGAGTCCATCTGTTCCCCCCAGTCCAGGGAGAGAGGATGTGGGAGAAGGCGGGGTGGAAGAAAATCTGTCTAAATGTTGATACTTGTTATTTCCCTTTAAAAACTTAATAGCTTTACAAAAAACGCCAGGCACAATCCATGTTTATTATAGAAGCTTTGAGAAATGCAGAAAAATATAAAGTATCACCCACAATCTCACTATCCAAAGATAACCACCATTAATGTTTTGTAATATTTCTTGCCAATCCTTCATATACATGCATGTTCTAAGACAATTCAGATAATTATGTATGTCAAGTTTTATATCTATTAAATTTAACATCTTGTTTTCATATGTTAGTAAATATTCTTTTTTTTTTTTTTAGTAAATATTCTTTGAAGTGAGATTTTTAGTAGTCATATGTTAGATCCCATCAAATGGATATATTATCATACAGAGTCAGGCATCTTGGTCATTTTCACTTTTTAAAAAAAAATTATAAATGACTGCAACAACCATGTTTTTATGTAAATCTTTTATTATTTTCTTAGGACAAATTCCAAGAAGTAGCATTTCAGGATCAAAAGGTATGAATGTTTTTAAAGCCCTCGATTTTTACTGCCTTCAGAAAGCCTGGTCCATTTGGTACCAGCGACGCTTGAGCCCCAGTTTTACCACACCCTCCTTCGAGGTGGGCATTGCTTGGGGACTTTTTCAGCCAGACCACTCTCTTCTCCCCCTGTGGCTCTCCTAGTCTGAAAAGCACCTGCTCATCTGCCTCCCCAGTGGCTCTCTGACCAGGCACAGGGTATTCAGGAGGAAGGACTGTTCGTTCTTTCACGCCCCCATTCAGCAAGCAAGTTGTACAGAGCAGTAGGTGTGCCAGGCTAGGTGAGCGAGGTGCCCTGCCCCTGAGACAGGGAGGTGAACTGTAACTGGACACTTCCAGTACCAAGTTTGGGCCCTGGCTGGGGCATCTGATTACTGGGCAGCAGCTCCAGGGAAGGTCTAACACCAGCCTAAGAATTGCCCAGGGACCATCTCAAAATGCAGATCCCTGGACCTTTGGCCAGGATGGAACTTAGGATCTGCATTTTAAATAAGCACCCTAGCGTAGCATTTAAGAGCCCAGAACCTGACCACCTAGGTCCAAGGATGACTTTGAACCTATCACTTTTTAACTCTTGTTCCCTCATCTGTGAAATGGAGAAGGATAGCAGTACCTCGTACCTGACTGTTGTGTTTAGTGCATAGTGAGTACTCAGCAGCTGTTCTCTCACCACCCCTCAGGTGGCCTGGACCACTTTGAGAAGCAGCATCTCAAGCATCTTACAGCTTTCTGAAAGTCCTAAGCCATGCCCTCAGGTGCTAGGAACTCCGAGAGGCACCTCCACCTCTGCTCATGACCACCAGGCCCAGAGGGCTGCGATTAGAGCCACAGCCAAGTCCAGCCCTTCCCTGCTGCAGCCCCTCTGTGCCCTGGTTTTCTGGGAGTCCTGGGCAGAGCGCAAGGAGGGAAGGAATCTTCTCAGGGAGCATTTGTTTTCTCGCAAGGAGGCCATGAATTACATGTGGTGGATGGAAAAGCGTGTTTTGTAGTTTTCTGACTTCCCGCCTCTGTGCAATGCGATGCTGCATGGAAGGGATACAGTCCTTTTTTAAGCTCACTCTCCCTGGGCGCGTCCTTCACAGACTTTGGGAGTCAGAAGTGCATTCCTGGGATTTGGTGACTGGCTGAAGAAATGGAAATTGGAAGGACTTTACTTGATCCAGGTCCCGTGCTTTTCTGTCCCCACCCGCCCCGTAGCTCCCTGTCTCCTTCCAAGGAGCACCTTCACTCCTTGTTTGTCCATTTCCCCAGTAGGGGAAGAGGCAGCCAGGATGCTGCAGCTGTTGTGGTTCTGAAGGATGAGCTTGCCCTCTGCCCTGGGAGTGCAGCCCTGCCGTTTAGATGCAGGGACTCCTGATCTGCTCCTCCAGTCGTCGTAAAGACAAATCACAGGCCCTCCAGAGGTGTGGGAAGAATAGAAGGAGTGAGATCGTAACTAAATTATTAATTCGCACCCCAGACAAATCTGACGTGCTACAGAATAAAGTATGGAAAGAACCACTGCACTGCTCCAGTTGGAATGTCCCGGTTTAGCTTGAAGAAATGCAGCCAGCTCTGTGTGCGGGTACCCCTTTTTGAGTAAGAATAGACTCACCGTTGCCAGAGTGGGCAGCGAGGGCATCTCCTGGGTCCAGGCAGGGGTCTGTTTGGGATTTATCTGGCAGGGCCCAGCCTTGCAGAGGAGGAGCGCTTTGAAGTTTTCCCTCCTGGGTCCCCATTAAGTAGTTTTCTTTCGTTACCGTTACTGTAGATGAAGGAAGCTAGGAACTTCCCGAGGTCGCACAGCCTGTGGGGCTGCAAAGCCGTGTCCCCTCCAATTGGGCTCTGAGGTAGACTCTGCTGGTCCCAGGTCTGGGCGCTGAGAAGCAGATCCGCCTCCTGGGCCCTAGGCCACACTAGTCCTGGGGCCTCCCGGGAAGAGGCAGGAGGGCTCAGCTGGCCCTCTGCTCCCACAGAGCGCACTCTGGTCACATCCCTCTTCAGCACCAAAACCCTGGCTGGCCCCCTCTGCTAGCTTCAGCTCCCCCTCCCCGGTCAGGCCTCCACGCCCCACCCTGGGATGGTCCACCTCCCACCACTGCCTCCCTGGTCCCCACCTTAGTTGTAACTGCAGTAGCACAGCGTCCTCGTCACCCCTCCTGGCAGCTGCTGTACCTTGCTTCCTACTGATGTCACTACTGCTGTCACTCCTGTACTTGTCTTATCTCTGCTGAACCCTGGGGAGCTTAGCGTGTTCATTCTGAAATCCCCGTGAGAGCCACGGGGGAGCCTTTTGTGAGGGCCCGAGTCTGTGAGGTGAGCAGAGTCAGGCTCTGCCGCGGGCCTGTACTTGGGGATGGAGTAGAAGTCCAGCTGGGAGTAATCCAGCCCACGGCCTGGGGCACTGTCTTCACAAACAGCAGCAGCCTCGGACCCTGCCAAGATGAGCAGAGCTGGCTGACTCAGTAGAAGGAACCTGCCTGCTCCACTTGAAAATCATAAATTCTTGGGGGCAACTGACGTGGAGATGAACTTTGAGCTGAGAGCAGACCTGACTGTGCCGAGTGGCGTGAGGCTGCCCCAGGGTCCCAGGAGGCAGGTGCCGGGGGATCTGGCCCAGCCGCTAGCCCAGCTGACCTGCCCAGGATGTTGGCAGGGCTCCGGGCTGCCCCGGCTTCCCGGTGGTGCTGCTCTGCCCGCACCACTGCGGCACAGCAGTCCCGGGGGACAGGCTCCCTCCCGTATGGTCCCTACAGCCTTGTTCTTCCCTGTGGGTCCCACGCTCAGCTGTACTTCCCCAGCGCGCACGCACGCACACACGCGCACACACACACACACTCACACACACGCTCGCCTCTCGTGGTCTCGGCTCACTGCTCCCGTGGCCGTCACTTCTAAACTCGTGACTCTCATCTCCACCTCAGGCCCCAGCACTCAGCTGCCTCCCAGGCATCTTCACCCTTTTAACGCATTTACATTCAGCAGATTCCTGGATCAAATTCACAGTGTTTCCTCTGAAACCTTGTTCTTCCGCTTCTCCCATCCTACTCCCTGTCTGGCCCTAGTCCTGGACTCTGTCCCATTTTGTCCCACACATCTGGTGCTGTCTGTCTACCTCCTACCCTTTCTGGGTTCTCTCTCCTTACTCCCATCCACTCTTGCCACCTTAGGCCCTCTTCACCACCCTCAATTGTCTCCAGGGAGGTCACCTTTCCTTCTTTCTACTCCTTTTTCAGTCAGTGGCCAGACTGATATTTCTAACCAGAGATCTGATCTGTCACCTCTGTCCTCGGGGGACGAAGCACACCTCCTGAACTCGGCACCAGAGACCCTTCACACCTCCACAGCATCACCACCCCAACCCCGGTAGTGCTGGGCTCAGGCTGGAACATTCTTCATGCCCTCTGCCATTCCCTCCCCCCTGTGAAAATCTGTCTCCGTCAGATGACGTTATCTTCTCCAGAAAACACTCCTGATCTCTGAGTTTTAGTCCCTTTTTTGTGCTTCTGTACCTCTTGATGAACACCTGGATTATATAATTTGTCACGTTGGACGGTTGGTTTTTAATTTTTTACGACAGAAGTGTCGTTGGCGCACGATAGGTGCTGAACAGATGTTTGTTGATTGAATGAGTGAGTGTGCTGGCAGTTTGGAGGGGCTCTGACATTTCTAGTTGGGGGTTTTGCCCCCTGTGGCCTGGATCTCCTCTAGCCAGTCCCTCTCGAGGTTGCTGCAGCCTCAGTAGTGGCTCCTGGGGACTGTTGCTTTATAGCAGTCCTTTGACAAGCGCGTCTTGGGTGGTCATTGCGGGCTGTGCAGGTCTTAAAGCCGCCTCTCACCCTCTGCTACCTTTGCCTCGCAGGAGAGTGGAATGAGGTCCCCTGTGCTCCTTTTCCAGGCACTTTCGGAGGTAGGGTCATGCTCACATTCATGGCCTCTGACAGCGAGGAAGAAGTGTGTGACGAGCGGACGTCCCTGATGTCAGCCGAGAGCCCCATGCCGCGCTCCTGCCAGGAAGGCAGGCAGGGCCTGGAGAATGGAGAGGGTGCCGCCCAGTGGGTAGGTTCCCACCAGCAGTCCAAGGCCTCCGGACAGGTACGTGGGGTCCCAATGGACAGAAACCAGGCATTCCCTGATGTGGGAGGGAGGGGAAAGTAAAGGTGAGAATTGGCCAAAAGGGCGGGTGGTCCACCATGGTGGATCCTAGGTCTGTGAAGGCTTGATAGTAGACTCTGCACAGACACAGCCTATTACAGGTCGAACAGATCAACTCTGCGATGTACTGAGTGATTCTCTCCATCCTGGCCCCGCCCCTTAGGTTTGCCTTCCTAGTGCAGGTTACTATTTCCACAGGAACCTGAGAGTGAGTTTGGATGCCAGGACAGTGCAGAGACGAAAGGATGGTAGGAGGAAACTGCTAGAGGGAACCTTTTTGGTAGATGGCCAGACATGGTCACCAAGAGGTTACCTGATTCATGTTTGACTTTTGAGCTGGGGATGTGTCTCAGTTCAAGGCTGCTATCACAAAAATATCATAGACTGGGTGGCTTATAAACAACAGAAATTTATTTCTCACTGTTCTGGGGCCTGGGAAGTCAAGATCAAGGTGCCGGCAGATCTGATGTCTGGTGAGGACCCACTTCCTGGTTCATAGGCAGCTGTCTTCTCTCTGTGTCCTCACCTGGCAAAAGGGGTGAGGGAGCTCTCTCGGGCCCCTTTTTTTTTTTTGCGGTACGCGGGCCTCTCACTGTTGTGGCCTCTCCCGTTGCGGAGCACAGGCTCCGGACGCGCAGCCTCAGCGGTCGTGGCTCACAGGCCCAGCCACTCCGCGGCATGTGGGATCTTCCCGGACCGGGGCACGAACCCGCGTCTCTTGCATCGGCAGGCAGACTCTCAACCGCTGCGCCACCAGGGAAGCCCTCGGGCCCCTTTTATAAGGCACGAATCCCATTTGTGAGGGCTCCCCCCTTGTGACCTAATCATCTCCCAAAGGCCGTACCTTCTAACACCATCACATTGGGAGTTAGGCTTCAGCATGTGAGTTTGGGGGACACAGACATTCAGCCCGTAGCAGGAGGGGTGGGCTGCACTGTGATTTTACCTCTGCAGCCTGCAGGGCAGGAGATTTTAACAGTATGAAGTGGAGGATATACTTGGGAGAGTCATCTAGCCAAGCCACCTCCCTCCTCATCAGGGTAAAACAACATCTGAATTTGCCTAAATTCCATTCTTCGTTTTGCCCATTATAGTAATTTTTTCTTCCAGCCAGCCTTATTTCCCTTTGCTGAAACCTGAGCTAGCTTCTCCTATCCTCCTCTGGGCTCTGAGAGAGATCTCACCAGCTCAAGACCACTGCACAGCTACTCCTTAGCCCGTTTCTTGCTAGTCGCTTTGTCTTTTACCTCCTGGAGTTTTTGTGCATTTCAGCTATTTCAGTTCCTGTTCATTAACCGTGTTCCTTTCTTTCTCAGATGAATATAGAGATGCAATTCTCTCTGCAAAGAACTGATACCAAAGAACAGCCACTTTTGATTTTTGTTTCCTTTGGCTTTGTCTTGGCTGTTGATGTAATTAACAAAGCAGCTAATGATCCTGAGTTGCCACAGTTCCAAAACAAATTCTTGCAGATCAGTGTGTGCCAGCGCCTGGCTTCCCGTCCTCCTTCGCTGCCTCCTCATTTATACGTAACCCAGATGCTCCCAGATGCTTGATGCCCAGTTAGCCTCTTCGCTTCGGAGCTGCAAATCTTGCATGCTTGCTTTGGGGGGCGGGGTGGGGTGCAAAAAGTTCAAAGTCATTTCTTCCTCTGCAAACTCCCAGTGTCTTATTCACAATCAGAGACAGTCCCCACGTCCCCATGTGTGCTGACCATTCTAGTTTGTGATTTTTCAACCAACAGAGTTTAATTTCTGCCCTCCTCCTATCACCTGGCCTGCCAAATCAGTGTGGCCACGTGAACAGAACTGAGTGGCATCCTGAGTCCCTACACTGAAGGAGGGACAGATCTTTAGACACCCCAGACCCATTCTGCAGACTGTCCTCTTCCACAGCTAAGTGGACCGTCCTCTTCCACAGCAAAGTGGCCTCCCTTCCTGAATCGGTGGTGGTCAGCGCCAACTTAAATCTCTCGTTGTCCTCATAAACTTCTCAAACGTCCTGCAATTCCACCACTCCCACGTCTAAACTACAGCCCATAGACTGGTCCTTACATCTGGAAAGCAACATTCAAACTTCTCGTTTCTGGTTCCAAAACACCCATGCACCACGTCGCTAAGGCCTCTGGGGGGGGCATTCCGTGGCCCTCACAGTGTGGTTTCCCACAGAGAGGCCAGGAGAGCGAGGAGGACCATGAGGAGGACCCTGACCGCTACGTCTGCAGCGGGGTCCCCGGGCGGCCACCAGGCCTGGAGGAGGAGCTGACCCTCAAATATGGGGCAAAGCATGTGATCATGCTATTTGTGCCCGTCACGCTGTGCATGATCGTGGTGGTGGCCACCATCAAGTCCGTGCGCTTCTACACGGAGAAGAATGGACAGCTGTGAGTTGGGGGCTTGGCGGGGAGGGGGAGGGGGAGCTGGGGGAGGGGAGGGCAGCCTGTGTTGGCCCCATGCCAGCAGTGAAGAGCAGGGCCGAGGAGCTGCCCGAGTCTACACCCTGGTCCGTCCACTGCCTCCTGGCTGTGTGACCTGCCTGGGTACACTGCTAACCTTTCTCGGCCTCAGTTTCCTCGTCTGTATGATGGGTTTGATAGCAAGGTTACCAGGAGAATTGAGTGAGTTAATCCACATAAAGGGCTTAGAAGAGCACCTGCCACTGGCCGGGCAGTGCTCCAGCACGCTGGGTCTCACTGCAGGAGGCAAGCTCTCCGTCCCAGGTGTGGCTGTACCACCCATCACTGCGTGACCACAAGCAAGTTGCTTTCTCTCTGGGCCTCTTCATTCATATCCCCATGAGTGTAAACCAAGGAGGACCAAATGATTTCTTAGCTCACTTCCAGCCTTGCACGGGAGATTCTGTTTCTTTTAATAAAGAAAACGCAGGCAGAAGCAGCAGCCTGGGGAAATGGGAGGGCTCTCTCTTCTCCCTCCCCCAGCCTCCCTGTGGTAATTGCTGCCTAGTACCTTCTCTAAACATCTTTTTTTTTTTTCTTTTAAGGAGTTTTTGTTAAATTTTGTTTATGCTTTTTTTAATGAAAAGAGTAGAGAAAGAAGCCCTTGCCCTCAGGAAGCTTGTAGTCTGTTGGGGGGACTCAGAGCAGCTCAGGTGAAAAGCGTTAAGAGACCTTGAGTGCTTCGCGGGCAGTTTGTTTCCGTACGTCCAGAGCGAGGGATCAATGAATTACCTTCTGAGTTTATTAGCAGCTATGGGGTTACGCTGGGTGTGGGTAGGGGAAGTAGCGGGGGCGGAGGCGTCCTAGGCTCGATGGGGCTGATAAGGAAGTGGATGTAGGGAACCGCTGGGTCTCCCTGGACCAGAGCTGGGGATTGGGGTCAGCAGAGAGAAGCACTTCCAGGGGAGGGTTGAGTTGGTGTGGGGGCCAGGGGAGGCCTTGGTGAGGCCAGCCAGGCCCTTCCGTGCAGGTACATCAGCTCAGTCATGGGCCAAAGTCAGGAGCCAGGAGACGGGAAGGCAGGGCAGCTCACGGGGATGGTGGGCAGCGCTTGCCAGGGCAGCCAGAGCACGGTGCTGAGGGGCAGGGGTGCCCAGGGCACCTGCCCCCCAGGTCCAGGCTCCCTCGGGGTGAGGCGTACAAGCAGGCAGGGCACAGAGACCCAGCCCTCGCCCCTCCCTCAGCATCTACACACCTTTCACGGAGGACACACCTTCGGTGGGCCAGCGCTTCCTCAACTCCGTGCTCAACACCCTCATCATGATCAGCGTCATTGTCGTCATGACCATCTTCCTGGTCGTGCTCTACAAGTACCGCTGCTACAAGGTGAGTGCCAGTCCGCCTGCTTTCCTCCTGCCTGCCATGCCTCAGTGCCTCTTTGGCAGCAACCCTGGGTCTTTTTTTTTTTTTTTTTTTAACAGAGTTCATTTTCCTTCTGTAAAATAGACCCTGATTTTTGGTGCAGGCGTACCTCGTTTTATCGGGCTTCACAGACACTGCGTTTTTTACAAATTCGAGGTTTGTGGCACCCCTGCGTTGAGCAAGTCTGTTGGTGCCATTTTTGCAACAGCATTATTTTTCAGTTGCTGCTGTTTTAAAAATTTTTTTAGACATAATGCTGTTGCACACTTGATAGGCTACAGTATAGTATAAACGTTAACTTTTACACGCAGTGGGAGACCAAAAAATCTGTGACTCACTTTCTTGTGTACTCTCTTTATCGTGGTCCGGAACCCAACCCAACCTCGCTGAGGTTTGCCTGTACTCTTTCCCACCCCACCTCTGCCCCGCCCCCATGGATTACCTAATACTCCTGCCCTTTGAACTTACACATAATCCCACTTACTTGAGTTCCTCTTTGCAGTGTTCATAGGGTTACTTCTCACGTTCCGAAGTTAATTTTATTTTGCTTCTCCTTCCGAAGAAGTGAGATGTTCTATTTTAGGCTCCTTTCACCCGATATACTTCCCCTCCAAGTTTATTTTTATTTTCCCATTTCCCTGTCGGCTGGAGATGTACAGCTGCTGTGCCGAGGTCTTCCAACGCTGGGAGACGTTCGGGCGGGCCCCCTGCTCTGCGGGGCAGTCCCAGGGAGGAACAGGGGAGTTGAGTCCCACGTGGCCCAAATCGTCCATAGAGATACGTAAGCTTTGAGGCACGGGTTTCAGGCTTTTCTCCCAAGGAAGGCTTTGAAGACTGAACAGAAGTTGAACTAGACATTACGTGATTTAAAACCGGTCACACACAGGTGTGTGCGGCACTTCATATTAGGCTGCTGCCATCTGTGGAGCAGGTAGAGACAGATGGGGAGGCTCAGTCTAGAGGGACGAGCCCCGTCCCAGCGGGGGTGACGGTGGGGGTGAGCAGTGTGGGGGGGAGTGTCCGAGAGCTGGAGCTTCTCAGTAAATAGCTACCTGTATAAAGGCAGTTCGTAACTGGGGCAGGGATGGCCGTGGGTGGCAGGAAGCAGGGTAGAGGGCTTTGTGTTTGGAGCAGAGGATACAGCACGCGTAAGGACAAGCTAGAAGGAGCATGGCCAGTGAAAAGCCGGCACTGCTCTGGTCAGCAGGTGTCACGCGACCACTCCCAGGGACTGTTAAGAGGCAGCTCGACCCTCCGTGCAGTAAGATTTACTCCATGACGTGGGCAGGAGACAGTGGTGGACTGGGCAGGCCCAGGTGGGATGAGGAGAGTCAGCACATTCCAGAGGCGGCCCCTTCCCCTCTGGGTGGAGCGCACAGCATGGCAGACAGACCAGGTGGCTGCTGAGGTCCCCAGCGGCCTGAGCTGGTGACCGATGGTTCTGTCCTCCAGGGAGGCTGGTAGCGGTGACTGCCATGCCGCTGCCGGCTGCCTAAAGGACTGGTTGAGGATCAGCCCCACTCTCGCCCTTGACCCTCCCTCGTTTGGCCAGGGGAGGAGGAACGTGTCTTTCTGAAGACCTGTCTATAGGCCCTCCGGTGGGCAGTGACTCCCCGGGCTGACTCTTCTAAACAGGCTACCTCAAGAGTCTTCCCTGACCACTCTGTCTAATAAAGTAGCACCCCAGTGGGTCTCCTGTCACTTTATCCAGCCAGGTTTTTTTTCATAGCCCTGTCACTTCATGCTAACATGTGTCTGTGTGTCTGTTGTCTCACTGCCCTCACACTGGGTTGTAGCCAGTGGGCGCAGAGACCTTGCCAGCCTTATCTCCAGAGCGTGGAATGTGCCTGGCATGTCCAGAAGGAGTAGAGTGCTAGGTGTTCAGACCTGAAGGAGCTCCAGCTCCTTCGTATGCTGGCTGGGTTACCTGGAGAGAACTCCTTGAACGTCTGTGCCCTCCTTATCTGTAAAATGGCCACCTTCCAACATAGTCAGGGAGGAGCTTAAGGAAGAAGGGTTTCCAGGCCTGGGCGTCAGTCCCGAGGACCGGGGCCTGCGATCATGCTGCCTGTTTCCGTCTAGTTCATCCACGGCTGGCTGATCATGTCCTCCCTGATGCTGCTGTTCCTTTTCACCTACATCTACCTTGGGTGAGTGGCAGCCGGTGGGCAACAGGGTCCTTCGAGACCCCTCCCCTGTGGTACGAGTGGGTCTGAAGGACCTGGGAGGGAAGGGCACCCCTTGGTCTCCACACCTTCCCCGTGTTGCTGCTCCAGGAGCCCGGCCTCCTCGACACGGGAGTGGAGCTGCGAGTGGGGCCACACGTCTCCTTCTGGTTCCTGATTTAAAACAAATAACGGAGAGCCATCACAGAGGGGGTTCTCTGTGAACCCCAGCGGGGGTGGGGGTGTTCGGGGGCAGAATCCCCTCAAAATTTACATTCTGATCTTCAGGCTGGGCCTGGGTACCTCCTAGTTTATGGGGAAAGGGATCTCTCTTGCCCTGGATTTGGGACACCAGCCTGACCCAGGGGCCCAAAGAGCCTGGAGGGACAGGAGAGAACACTTTTCCAAGGGCCTTTTCCACAGGCAGAGGGTCTTCCAAGCCGTGCCGGCACACGTTTATGGGAACCAGCCCAAGGGTGAGACGTTGGGGTACTCCCCACCGTTTCATACATTTTTCAAGTGGTTACGTGCGGGGCTCATGGAAACAGGGGAGGAGATGTCAGCAGGTGAAGACAGAGGTTGGAAGAACCCAGGCTGGGACTTACTGATGGAAGGGTGTTGAACTGTGTCAGGGTCTAACATCTCCACTGAGTTTCCCAGCTCACGGGCTTGACTGTGGTCCCGCAGGGAAGTGCTCAAGACCTACAATGTGGCCATGGACTACCCCACCCTGTTCCTGACCGTCTGGAACTTCGGGGCGGTGGGCATGGTGTGCATCCACTGGAAGGGCCCCTTGGTGCTGCAGCAGGCCTATCTCATCATGATCAGCGCGCTCATGGCCTTGGTGTTCATCAAGTACCTCCCAGAGTGGTCTGCGTGGGTCATCCTGGGCGCCATCTCAGTGTATGGTAGGTGGGCCGTGAGCTTGCAGGGGTGGGCCATGGAGTGACGTCCAGGGCTGAGTCCTCACTGCTGGACGAGGGTGATGGGTGTTGAGAAGTCTCCCCTCCCCCCCACCCCCGCCCCGGGAGGCCTGGATGATCCCCCTTCTAGAAGGTTCACCTCTGTAAAAAAACAAGTGGGGTCCTGTGGAATCGTGCCTCTTGACATGGTTACTAATAACAGCACTCACTCCGTTAAGCACTTGGCACACTGGAAGTCATTTGTTCCTCAGAACAACGCTGAGACTGGGCACAGTACCGATAAATACCGAGCACCCAAGACGTTAGCTGCTCTTCAGTTCGCGTAGTCGTCCCTCGGTATCCTCGGCGGATTGGTACCAGAATCCCCTCAGATACCAAAACCCGAGGATGCTCGAGTGCCTCGTATCAAATGATGCATTATTTGCACAAAACCTACACACACCTCTCGAACACTCTAAATCATCTCTAGGTTCCTTGTAACGCATGATGCAGCATAAACAATATGTAAATAGCTGCCGACGTGCGGCAAATACAAGTTTTGATTTTTGGAACTTTCTGAATATATTTGATCCACAGCTGGTTGAATCCATGGATACGGAACCCAGAGATATGGAGAGCCGCCTGTATCAGTGTGATAGCCATCACCAGTACTGCTTCTTACGTTGTTAGGATAAGGAATTTGGGGCTCAGAGAAGTGGGACTTCAAGCCCATCCTCTGGTCTCGGAGGTACACAGCAGTTCCCTGTTTGCAGCTAGCCTGTTTGGACACCGCTCAGACCCCACTGTGGGCTCCAGCCAGTGCAGGCTCTAGGGATCGTGGCTGAAACCCTGGGGGTGGGATTGCTGGAGCAGCAGAGCGTGGTCTGAGAGCCTCGGCCTGGGGCTCTGGGACACGCTCGCTCCGACGCCTGGTGTTGAGGAGGCTGGTTCCTCTCTGGGGACTGCTTGGGAATAAACATGTTTCTTAACATGCCAAGGGCGTCTTTGCTTTCCCAGATCTCGTGGCTGTGCTGTGCCCCAAAGGGCCACTGAGAATGCTGGTAGAAACTGCCCAGGAGAGAAACGAGCCCATATTTCCTGCCCTGATATATTCATGTGAGTATATGATACATACATGGCTTTCGGAGGTGATGAGGAGATAGTTAACCGTTTCCCTGACGAAAGGAGACGAGGCAGCCTCGGTGACCCCAGGAGGGCTCCACCTTCCGAGACGAAGGTGGGCTGTGTCTTGCTCTTAGACAGGAAGAAACCTGGAAAGTCAGAGCAGGAAGAGGGCACCAGGGGATGTGGTCCTGCCCCGCAGCTTCCTCCCACCTGGCTCCAGTGGCACGTGGTGGCTACCGGCTGCGTTCCCATGAGCCCAAGGCCACCGACTCAGCCCTCCAGGCCCCTGATAAGGGACTTCGGAGAGGGACTCTTTAGGGTGGGGGTCTGGGGGGGAAGGGTGCGCCTACCTTTCCCTGGGCTACCTCAGCAGCTTCGTGGATGGTTGAAGTGAAGTCTCTGAAGGGAATGCCCTCGGGGTTGCTGCTGGCCTCAGGGCCAGTGCACTCGGGGATTTGTACTTATAAAGGCATCAACAGACATGCATCAAATTCATACTTTGTGGTGGGCGCTGTGCTGGGCATTGCGGTTGCCATGGAAACAAGATCCACAAGGTCCCAGGCCTCAGGGAGCTCACTGCGCTGTGGTTTTTATGCCCTCCCCTCTGTTACTCAAGTAGAGAGCCTGAATTTCTGGGGCTCAGTTGTCTGCAGGGTGCACTGGGAAACAGCCTATGAATGGCTAGAGTTGGCACTCTATACAAATGAAGAACTGAGCTTGTCGTGGAGAGCCATTGGCGGCCTGGCCCCAGGGTGAGAAAGCACATTCCAGGCACAGCCTAAAAAATGAGCAGAGACTGTGTATGGAAAGACTGAGCCGTGTCAGACTTCCGCTCACCGTCGCTGTGTTCTGATGGAGCTTACATTCTAGGAGGGGGGGCAGACAGGGACCCAACAGGCAAACATAAGTCAGGAGGTGAGAGCTCCATAGAAAGATAAAGTGGGGGGCGGGGGGGGGCGTGAAGGACTCCAGGGCAGTGAGGGGTGCTATTTTACAGAAGGTGGTCAGGGAGGCCCTGTGTCATAGGTGACACTTGACCAGAGACCCGCCTTAGGAATATCTGGTGACAGAACTCCAGGCAGAAGGAACAGCAGTAAGTGCAAAGGCCCTGAGGTGGGCGTGGGCCTGGTGTGCTCGGAGCGCCCCGAGGCCAGGCAGAGGGAGCCAGCGGGGAGCGGGGGGAGGTCAGATCCTCTTAGGCCATGGTGGGGACTTGGCTTTTTATTGCTGAGTGAGATGTGATGCCACTGGAAGACTGTGGACTGACCTGACTACGTGTTAACAAGACCACGAAGGTTGTATCAGGGACAAGGGTAGAAGCAGGAGCCAGGTTTGGAGGCTGAATAATAATCCGGGAGAGAGATGTTGGCGTTTGGCCCCAAGGCAGCAGTAGAGGCGTTGAGATGTGCTTGGACTCTACAGACATCTTGGAGGCAGAATTGGCGAGATTTTCTGATGGTTGGGGTGCAGGTTGTAAGAAAGAGAGTCAAGGTTACTGTCAGTTTTTTGGGCCTGAGCAACAAAAAGGATGGAGTTGCTGCTTACTGAGAAGGAGAAGGCCAGTGGGCGGGTCGGAGGGCAGTTGTTGAGAGCGTTCAGGGCATGTTGAGTCTGAGATGCTCACTGGACATTCAGATGGAGAGTTGGAGAGATGGGATAAGAGTTCAGGAGAGAGTTTCTAGGCCAGAGAGAGAGAACATGTTAGTACCACAGGATGCAGCAGTCCTGCTTCTGGACACAGACCCAAGAGAATTGAAAGCAGGATTGTGAACAGATTTTTGCGCACCCATGCTCATAGCAGCACTATTCACAATATCCAAGAGATGCAAGCAACTCAGGTGTCTGTGGATGGATGAACAGATAAACAAAATGTGGTATATACAGGGAATGGGTTATTATTCAGCCTGAAAAAGGAAGGAGGTTCTGACACGTGCTCCAACATGGATGAACCTTGAGGACATTATGCTAAGTGAAATAATCCAGTCACAGAAAGATAAATACTGTATGAGTCCCCTTATACGAGGTATCTTAGGTAGTCAGAATCATAGAAACAGAAAGTGGAATGGTGCTTGCCAGGGGCTGGGGGACTGGGAGTGGGTACAACGTTTCAGTTCTGCAGGACAAAAAAAGTTCTGGCGATCTCTTTCTCTTTCACGGCAGTGTGAGTATACTTAACACTATTAAACTGTACCCTTAAAGATGGTCAAGATGACGTATTTCACGTTACATGTTTTTCTTTACCATAATAAAACCAAAACATAATTAGTTCACCAAACTTGTTCACTAACAACATTATCATTGTCTTTGTGAGGAGGCCAAAAAAGACAGGAAGAAGCGTCGTCTGCCCATACCTGGTCAGTGAGTCTGGACCCCCAGCGGCCCCCTAACAGTGGGGCATAAGCAAATACCCACAGGAACTGAGGGTCCTGTGCAGGCTTTCTGGGGACACAGACTGGCCCGCCTGCCTCCCAGGCCCTGGGGGCAGCCACAGGTAGTACTGCCTGAGGCCTGACCCTTCTCTCCCTCCCCAGCCGCCATGGTGTGGACGGTGGGCATGGCCAAGTTGGACCCCTCCTCTCAGGGAGCCCTTCAGCTCCCCTACGACCCAGAGATGGGTGAGTATCAGGGGGCTGACAGCCTCTCATCATCGGGGGCGGCTTTTCACCACATCCAGCTCAGCCTGGCCTGGCCTCTGTGGGAGGCACGAGGGCTGGAGGGGCAGGTGGGAAGACCAGCCCCCCCGGACACGCACGCCCTGGGGATCGAGTGCGGTGGGACCGTGCTCCTCTGCCTCGGCCCCGTTCCTCTCCCTTCCCTTCCCTTGTGTGTGGACTGGAGAATCCTCTTTGGGTCGGGCAGGGTGTGGGGGGGTAGGGGGATGGTAAGGGCAGGGGAGCCCTGAGCTCAGAGAACCGTCTGACGGGCTGTCGTCTCTCTCCCTTGCTCCCTGCTCACACGACGCCGGACACCCAGAAGAGGACTCCTGTGACAGTTTGGGGGAGCCCTCGTACCCTGAAGTCTTTGCGCCCCCCCTGCCTGGCTACCCGGGGGAGGAGCTGGAGGAGGAGGAGGAAAGTAAGGTGTCCCGACCGTCTGCGTGGGCCCGGGTGGGGCCCCCTGAGGTCAGGGGAGGAGGGCGCGAGGGGAGGAGCCCCTTCCACATCAGAGACGGCTTCGCAAAGTCGAGGAGGAGCCTGCAAAGGCGCAGCCTTGTCGACAGGCCGCGGGGACTTCTACGCCCAGGCTGCACCTCGTGTGTGGCAGACATTGGTTGAGTACCAGCTGCGTGCCCGCTCTGCGCTGGGGGGCGGTCGTACGGACGCAGCTCTGGGGGACGCAGCTACGCAGGCGTGGGCACTGACCGCCCTCCCCGGAGCCGGGAGGACCGTGAAGGAGAACACGGGGTGATGGGGAGCGCTGACGGGGCTCATGACCTGTTTCAAGGGGTCCGAGGAAGTCGCCTGAGGAAGTAACTTCTGAGCTGAGCTCCAGAGGCTGAGCCACTGGAACTCGGAGAGGGGGACGCACAGCGGGGGTGCGTTTCCAGCTGAGGGGACCTTGGGAGCAGAGACCCTGAGGCAGACGGCACGGTGAGTTAGAGCCAGTGAAGGCAGGACGCTGAGACCCGAGTGCAGAGATGGGGCAGGGAGGCAGGCAGGGACTTGGGGGGCCTTCTGGATCAAAACGGGGATCTGGTCTGTGTCCCGTGAGCGGTGGCAGCCGTGGGGGGTGGGGGAGGGTTTTGAGCTGCATGGGAGGAGGGACATGAGGGAGAAGGGCAGGCTTGTGGCCGGCAAAGTGTGCACCTGCGTGGCCTGAGGACGTCCCCGTGCAGCCATGGGGGACGCAGGCGTGGGCTCTGGGCTCAGAGGGCCGGCTGGGCTGGGCAGGTCAGCGCCAACAGCACGGCTCCGTGATGGGACTGACAGTGGAGCTGGGGTGGAGACTCCCCCAGGCAGAGCCCTGGGTGTTTGGGGGCAGAAGGAGCTGGTGTGGAAGGCCGTCCTGAAGACGCACCCAAAGACGTTCTAACATATGGCTGTGTTCCCAAGGGGATTAAAATAGCCATTCCATCAGCACACGTTTATAGTAGGACCACCTACTATGTGCCGGGTGGCACATGGGAACAGGGAGGTGCTGCGGGATTAAAACAGCCTCTGCCCTTGAGAAGTTCCCCGTGGGAGCAGCCCGGGCGGGGGGAGCTGAGGTATAAAGTACTCAGGGCAGACCTGGGGAAGAAGATAATGCCGAGGTGGGCCTGGAAGGACAAGTCGGTCACCCGGCAGACAGGCTGCCAGGCTGCAGCCCAGGCCTGGCACTGAGCCCCCGGAGTCAGCATGGATCCCACCGGGGCACAGTCCACAAGGCCACTCTCGCTTCACACGCCAGCCACAAGTCCTGGGGGACTCCAGGCCACCCGCACTTCTGACCGACTGGCTACGGATCTGGGGGTTCCCACACCCCCCCCACCAGGTTGGAAAATTTGCTAGAACGACTCACAGAACTCAGGAAAGTAGTAAACTTACAATTGCAGTTTTAGAATAAAGGATACAAATCAGGACCAGCCAAATGGAGAGCCACATTGCTCGCGGGACTGGACTTCATCTCCAGGCTCCCTCTTCTCCCCAGAGGTTGGTCTGGCCCAGAGTCCCAACCCCCTTATCACATAACCACGTGGTCTTTCTGGAGGCCAGCGCCATCCTGATCCTCTCATTTGCATAAATGATCCAAGGGGCTCCTGAATAACGAAGACACTTCTGTTACTGGGGAAACTCCAAGGATTTGGTCTCCCTCCTGGAACCAGGGACAAAGGCCAGTTAGATTCTTTGTTACACAGCAGCATTGGCAAAGGCTCAGATGAGAGAGGAGGAGGCCTTCCGGGAGCTCGGGGCAGTTTGGTGGCCCAGGCAGCTGGGGGCCGGACCTTCAAGGGTGCACAGCACTCACGGGAGCTCGAACTTCATGCTGCAGGCTGTGGGGAACCGCTAGTGGTTTGTTGCAGGGAATTGAAGTGAGCAGAGCTGCATCCCAGACAGATCCCGGGCAGCAGCAAGGAACACAGACTGCTGGGGGACCACCTGAGGGAAGAGCCATGAGGGCCCAACTCAGGCAGCAGGCTGAGAGGAGGTGGTGCCACCCCATACCTGGGACGCACTGGCAGGACTTGGCTGGGCAAGGGATGGGCAGGGAGGCGTGGAGGGTGACGGGGGAAGGTGGGAGACTGCAGGACGTCAGATGGAGACGCCACAGACACACGAAGGGGAGCGATGCTCAGGAAGGTCAGGGTTGGAGACCCGAGTTGGAGTCACCAGGATATACATGTCAGAACTGCGGGTCCCCAGAAGGTACTCAGGGAAGGTGTAGGGTCAGAATGGAGAGCGAGGGAGACAGTGTCGGCGACATTTACGGGATGAAGGGAAGGGCGCTTGTGGAGGACCCCGGGGAGTGCCAGCCAGGGGACAGGGCGCTGAGACAGACAGGTAGCTTGAGGGTGTCCACGGGGGCCGGGCGGTGGCCTGGCCAGAGCACGTTGGCTGGGGGACGTGGGGCCTGCCGCCACAGATCTCTGAAGTGCCTGGGAAGTAAGCGCGGTTCCTTTGAGAAAGAACTGATTGAAAAAGAAGAGAGAAGGGAGGGGAGAGGGCAGGCAGAGCAGGGAAGCAGGAGTGGGGGTAGCTGCGAGAGGAGGCACGGCAAAAGAAGTCACCTCTGTGAGGTGACGAAACTGGAGTGTTTGCTCTGTGCCGAGGCAGGAGCCAAAGTGAGGAAACTGAAGTCAGAGAAGAGGGGCCGTGGAGGAAGGGACAGACGGAGGTGAGGGCCCTCTTGCTTAGAGCCCAGAAGGGAGGCGAGGGGGGCGGACGGGGCAGAGCATGTTTCCTTGATGCAGACCTCCTCAATTCAGGTCTGTTTCTTAAACATTTTTATTGTCTGTGATGAATAAAATTATCCTATAAACAAGCGTACAGGGCAGTTGTACGAAAGGAAACAAATGAAAGCATTCTAGAAGCTCTTGTTTCCTTATTAGTAATGGATACACTAGTTACAAATTATGTTTACTTATTTTTTTAATTGAAGTTTAGTTGATTTACAATGTACATTTACGTATTTTTAAGGGACATGAGTCTCCAGAGAACCTCAGGTATTGTACATGTTCTTGAAAGTAGTGAAATTAAATTTCCTAAAAAGCATTTATAATTCAAACTGAGCGCTCAGTTGGGTAGCTTCCCATCAGCCCCAGGCAATGCGTTTTATTCACTCTTGTCTTAACCAAGTGCCAAGCACCAGTTTGTTTGTTTTTTGGTTTTTTTTGCGGTACGCGGGCCTCTCACTGCTGTGGCCTCTCCCGTTGAGGAGCACAGGCTCCGGACGCGCAGGCTCAGCGGCCATGGCTCACGGGCCCAGCCGCTCTGCGGCATGTGGGATCTTCCCGGACCGGGGCACGAACTCGTGTCCCCTGCATCGGCAGGCGGACTCTCAACCACTGCGCCACCAGGGAAGCCCGCCAAGCAGCAGTTCTACTTGAGTTATCAGAAATGCTGGCTTTGCGCAGCCCGGAATGCTAGTCACTCAGCCTACAGGTTCCCCCTTTTTCCCACTGGCTGCTGTTTTTTCAAGGCAGCCGGTCCTTGTCCCAGAGTCCAGGTGAGATGAGCTGGGCAGTCACACTACCCCATCTGCCCTCTGCGTTCCTCAGGACTCTGGCCCCTGGGCTGGGCAGAGAACCTGGGCTGTTTGGCTAGGGTCAGCCTTCTCTGCCGCTTCCTCCTGGGGCTTCCGAGACCTATGGGTTCCCTCTGTCTCCACCACACAGGGGGCGTGAAGCTCGGCCTCGGAGACTTCATCTTCTACAGCGTGCTGGTGGGCAAGGCGGCAGCCACGGGCAGTGGGGACTGGAACACCACGCTGGCCTGCTTTGTGGCCATCCTCATCGTGAGTGGGCTGGGGGATGCTCCCCGCCCAGCCCTGGGCAGTGGGGCCCCTGAGGGTCTGTCTGGTGGGGGGCCCAGGAACCCAGGGGAATTTTCAGGTGCTGTTATCCCTTGGAGGGGCTAGGCAGGGTTGCCAAGAAGATCCTCAAGATGAGACCGAGGTTTACAGGAGGTTCTGGTCATCAACAGATGCAGGCACAGCATAGGGGAGGAGTGACCAGAGGCTCCGACATTACTGAGCTTGTGCCCCGGGTGCCAAGGTCTTGGCTAGCTCTGTGCATTTGTCTCACGGCACCTGCGAGGCAGGGATGGTGACCTGAGATTTACAGAAGACGGAATTGGTTGAGGGCCTGGCCCGTGGGCACAAAGCTGTGAGGGCCGAGCTATGATTTGAATTCAAGTCTCTGAAGCCAGGGCTGTGTGTTTTCCCTCCATGCCACCCAGGCACCATGGGGTTCTGAAGCCCCATGGGATCTCCTGGGACTCGAGACGGGGGCCCATCACTTTGAACCCCAGCAGTGAAATTTGGAGACCTGTATGTCACTTAACATGGTCAGATACACATGGTGGGGAAGCGTCTTATGGTGATTGGAGAGGTGGAGGCTCTGAACGGTGCATACTCGGTGTTCTGCCTGGTGAACCCCGGGTGGCACGTGGCACGTTAGGGCTGAGGCTCCAGTTCTGCAGACATTCTGTATTTGCCCAGTGTGTGTTAGGGATGGGGTAGTGAGCTCCCAGGCTCCTCCACTTCCAGATTGTCTGCCCTGAGTTCCTGCTCTCCCCAGGGATAGGGCAGGCACTCTGGTTTCCTGTCCCCACCCTGGACCACTGCCTGCATTGACTGGGCTGGGAACAGGATAGGCAGCCACTGTGCCTGCTCCCCAGGGCGGGGTCACATGACATCTTGGTTCCCTTGGTGTCAGCTGCTGAGAACATTGCTGGCTTTCAGTCCAGCCCGTCCAGTTCTCGTATAAATATACGTCCCCTTGGGGAAAGCTCCTCACCATCAGGTCACGCCTCCCTCCAGCAGCCAGCCAGGGGAGGTAGTCTGGTAGTGGCAGCCCCGTTCTAGGGGTCAGGAGGCCTGCTTTCTGGTTCACCCGTCCATGTGCAGGGCGTTGCTACGGGGTGAGAACTCCTGCCCTCAGGCACCTCACAGAGCTGTTGAGGGGACCAGGGAAGATGACGGGGTGTCCAGGGCTCCTGAACCCAGGGACTGTACCATCACTGACTGCTCTCCGTCCCCCGTCCACACCCGTGGCCACCACCAACCCCCTGGCCTTTGTGTCCTGCAGGGTTTGTGTCTGACCCTCCTGCTGCTCGCCGTGTTCAAGAAAGCGTTGCCCGCCCTCCCCATCTCCATCACGTTCGGGCTGATCTTCTACTTCTCCACAGACAACCTGGTACGGCCTTTCATGGACACCCTGGCCTCCCATCAGCTCTGCATCTGAGGGGAAGCCTGGGCACCGTGGCCTGGAAGCTGGAAGAAACGGTAACCGGATGCAGTTGTACAGTTGTACACTCTAGTGCCATATATTTTTAAGACTTTTCTTTCCTTAAAAAAAAAAAAGAATAAAAAAGTGTTGTGTTGACTTTGTGAAGAGGAAGGACCAGCTTTTCGGTGCTGGTGGTTTTGTCACCAGGCCGTGGCTCACCCCTTCGTGAGCATTTGCTTCACCAACAGGAGACGTGGGAAATCGGTCCAGAGGAGCTGAGGAAGGTTCTGAGATGTGGGAGGGGCTTGGGGAAGGCCCCTGCTCTCGCCCCACAGCCTGGAGTCCTCTGAGGGCCTAGCCGGAGGACGGGGCGCGTATATTCGGGACCCGGAGGTCACGCCTGGGACGGCATGTAGCGCCTGATCACTCTGGCCGGAGAGGAAAAGCCAATTTTCTCTGCAAGGAACATTCCCAATGCTTTGTCTATGATGCTGTCATCATTTTATTACCTTTAGAGTCCTTGTTAAAAGCAGTTACTGCTGGGAAGTGTCTTAATATCAATAAATAGACGAATCCTGTTGCAGTGTTGGGGTTTGGTCTGCTCAT
Organism: Phocoena phocoena; assembly: GCF_963924675.1. Taxonomy (NCBI): domain Eukaryota; kingdom Metazoa; phylum Chordata; class Mammalia; order Artiodactyla; family Phocoenidae; genus Phocoena; species Phocoena phocoena. The sequence continues at coordinate 163,228,870 of NC_089219.1, read as the reverse complement.
CAGTGTGGGCCCCTCTCCCGGCATCCTGGGATAACATGCTCTGGCCGCAAAAGGGAAGAGATTTGCCTAGTTGTGAGGAGAGAGGCTTAACTGCCCCCACCTCTGCGATCATTTCTTTAACTAGGTTTCCTAAGCAGAGGCGCTCACAGACTCCCGAGGCCCACTGTCTGACAGCTGGGCGGGTGCCCGGCTGGCTGTCTTCAGAAACACTGCAAGGCTGTCGCCAAAACACAGAGCGAGAGAGCAGGGCTGGTCCCCAACAGAAATAGCCCAGCGGGGGCCAGGTGGGAGCCCAGGAGCCTGCTCTCCTTTCCTTCTATGGCCATGTCTCTGGGCACTGCGGGGGGTGGGAGGTGGGCAGATGGGTTTTTCCTTTGTTTCTCTACATGTTTCGCGGGCTGCAAAGAGAACCTCAGCCTCCAGACCGGAATTTGAGCCCCTTGAGGCCTTGCAGAGCAGGCCGCTGGGCCCGCAGGGAGCGCGGCTGTCAGACACCCGAGAAACGCAGGAGCCGTGGAGCCGGCTGGGTATCACAAGGAGATGAAAAAATCGTGTACTTTGGTGTCTGACTTAGCTTCCTTTTACGCTGGGCTGTTTGTAGAAGAGTCGAGGGAGGCAGGCGTGGAAGCCGGGAGGCCAGCGTGCTTGGCCTGGGGGTGGCAGTTCAATCCGGACAGCTGTCACTGGCTTGTGACTGACTCGCAGGTGACACCCAAGGTGGCGGCATCACAGCCTCGAAAGCCGAAGGTAGGGAGAATTTTAAGACGCTGAGAGCTAGGCCGTGATAGTAAAAGCTCCCTGGAGATTAAAGGGGAAGAAAAACTGGGAAAAACTCATTCAGTTTGGCAAGTAGGGCAACGTTTATCTTTGAAAGAGGGGTCTCAGGATGGGGCTTCCAAAGAGGAGATCTGACAAGTGTTTTGACTTGTTAGGCTTAAAAGGCCTTTGTCAAAGGCCTGACCAGGGTGCTGGGGGTGGAGCCCCACTTAGAGGTAAAAGCAGAAGGTAGAGATGGACAGTGAGGGGAGGAGAGGTGAACGGTGCCCTGATTAGGTGTTAAGATTAATATGAAGACTGGGAAGGAACAAATGTGAGAAGGCAAAAGGGCAACAACCACTGGTGAGAAGACAAAGATGCTTGAGGAGACTCTGCAGGCGGAAGCGTGGTCCCTGAGTCGCTGGGGGACTGGGGAACCCAGAACCCAAGTGGAGGAGAGGAAAAAAGAGGATGAAAAAAGGTAATTCAGGCATGCTGAGAAGGACAGAGAAGTGGTATGCAAACACCTCTGTCCCCCACCTTGTAACCAATCAATTAATCTTAGGGTTTTTTTCCATATTCCCTCCAGATTTGTCTGTACAAATAAAACCTTAACAGTTCTGCAGTGCTATTTGTATGGTGCCCCAATTGTATTTACTCCCTTCCACTGTCCCGAAGTCAGCTTGTGTCCCTCCCATCCACGTTTACTTTAGTTTTGCACGTTGGCATGTTTTCTTAAACTTTATAGAAATGGTATCATGCTGTACGTACTTGACATTTAAAAAATTTTTAGTGTTACATTCCAAGACACCCATGTATGTAGATGAAGCTCTGGTCCTTTGTCTTAACTATTTAGTATTGCATTGCGTGGTATTCCACTGTTTACGTGTGATGTTACTGATGGACACTCCAGGTTTTTGCAGGCTTTCTGTATTAGAACTACTGCAATGAGCACCCTGTTTTGTGAATTTGGGTGCGTACCAGCAGTCCTCTCACTGACTGGAGAGGACTTCCCAAGCACTTGAATCCCTTGATCCTCCCATCAGCCATCTGAGAGTTCCCCCTTTTCCCCAGCTCTGCCAACACTTGGCGTTATCCGATTTTTCACTTTTGCTAATTGGGTAGGTGTTATCTCCTGAGGTTTGAGTTTGCAATGAAGTTAAGCGTCTTCTCACGTTCTGACTGCGGATTCCCTCACCTTTATTTCTTTTCCTGCTGTGCTGTGCGGCCTGCGGGATCTTATTTTCCCCAACCAGGGATGGAACCTGGGCCCTTGGCAGTGAGAGCTCGGAGTCCTAACCACTGGACCGCCAGAGAATTCCCCAGATTCCCTTGTTTTTTATCCTTTGCCCAGTTTTTATTTGGATGCAGCCTTTTACTTACAGGTAGTTAGGCCTCTTGAGATATATATTCTGGAGCGATGCTAATCTTTGGTCAATTATATGCATTTCAAGTATCTTTCTTAGGCTGTGGCTCGTCTTATCTATCCTCCCTTTGGAGTCTTCTGTGATGCCAAAGTAATTTTTAAATGCTAGTGTTGTTAAAGGTAGCAGTCTTTCACCTCTATGGCTTATACCTTTTGAGTGGTTCAGAGATCCTTCCCTACCCTCAAGTTTTTCTAAAAGCTTAAATTTTTTATTTTCGTATTACGATTTTTAATTCATCTGAAATTTATTTTTGCGTATTTTATTTAGCAGGGGCCCAATTTTGTTTTTCTGCATCTGAATGGTTGTCCCAGCACTATGTATTGAACAGTTTCTGCTTTCCCCATGAGCTTAGAGAACTATCCAGATACTCACCGAGTTTCCATAAATGGCTTCTGGGCCATCTGTTCTGTTCCACTGGTACGTGCACTTTCCCACGCCAATACCTCACCAAGTGATTCTAAGCAGAGAAGTCCAGTGGTGAGAAGAAAAGATGGAGCTCTTTCTGGGAGCTTCCATTCCTGGGATTCTAGAGGCAGAGGGTATGTAAATCTGATTACACCACATCTCCAAAAGTAGTACAAAACCACATTATACCAGTGTCGAGTTGCTGTAGGAATCAACATCTGTATTCATTGGATAAAAAGACAGTCCTGGGGCTTCCCTGGTGGCGCAGTGGTTGAAAGTCCGCCTGCCAATGCAGGGGACACGGGTTTGTGCCCCGATCTGGGAAGATCTCACATGCCGCGGAGCGGCTGGGCCCGTGAGCCGTGGCCGCTGAGCCTGCGCGTCCGGAGCCTGTGCTCCGCGACGGGAGAGGCCACAACAGTGAGAGGCCCACGTACCGCAAAAAAAAAAAAAAAAAGACAGTCCTGGAATGAAACCTGGTGTAACTAGTTCAGCCCAAGTGCCAGCTTTCCTCTCCCTCTGTCTCCTCCCTCAGTGCCATGGGAAGGAGGATGCAGAGTGTACAGGAAAGCTTATCCACTCGCTCTGCACTGTGTTCCTCTTGTTCCCTTTTCTTCCTCCATCACACACTCTCTCAGCTTCTTGTTGCCCCATGGAGCTCATGACTGCAGTCCCTTGTGCTGTGCCCTCTCTGTAAGGCCCTCAAGATGGGGCAAACCCCACTTTCATGAGTGTCCTTATGGGCTCTGGAGTAAAACTGCCAACATTCAAATTTTGCCTCTGCCAGTCACTTACCGTGTGACCTGAGGGAAGTCTCTTAAACTTCCCGAGAACAGGATTAAGTTAAACTGTATATAACAAAAATAGCAGTGATTTAAACAATATGGCTATTGCTCCCACAACCAAGCAGCTCAGAGAGGTCATGATAGCTTGTGGTCTCAGGGGTCAGTCTTCTATCTTCTTGTTTGATGTCCTCAGTATGTGGCTTTCACCTCATGGCCCAAATTGGCTGCCGGGCTCTAGCCATCCACACTCCGTCTGACATGAAAGGAGGATAAGAAAAGGATGCACTTCCTCCTCTAAAAGTCGCCCACGGCACTCCTGCTTATATCCGGTTGGCCATTATTCACATGGCTACAAGGGAGACTGAGAAATATCTTTATTTCAAATGACCATATATCCATCTAGAGAAGATAAGGAAGTATGCAGTTATGGTGTGTCTTCTGATTCACCAACATAGACCTTGAAGTTACCAAAACGGTATGAGAAAACGAGGTCATGAGGGATAGTGTGGACCACACGCTGGTGTCTTCGAAAAAGGTGGAAATCAGCCCTGGGAGATGACAGACGACAGCCAAGGATTAAGGTAAACAGTCATCCTGGAGTTAAAACAGGCAGGAGAGAGAGTGATGGAGGTGGATTAGCACAGTACCCATGAGCTAGGAGACCCCTCCTGCTATCCACCGCGTTACAGAGTGCCTGCCAGCGGCTTACACTTATGAAGGATGTGGTGCAAATCTACGGCCCCTGCTAGGGGGCATTCCCCTGCCTCACAACACAGCCTGCAGGCACTGCAGGCACTGCAAGCTGACCAGACTACCCGATGCAGAAATGCTCCGGGGGTCTGTGATTCGGTGATGTGGGATTATTTATGTGAGTTGAATGGGGAGGGGGGTCCTGGGGTCATCTGCTGAGAAGGAAGGGCCCTGTAAGTCACCACCTTTCTTCCAGCTGCTCGGGAAAGGTAGTGTGTAGGACATGGGATTTCCGGACAGCTTTGAATGATGCTAGGTAGGAAGCGTCTGAGCAAGTGGCCAGAGGGCGTTGAAGAAGTTGGAGGAGCTTCCTGGGGACAGACAGGAGAGCCGTGGGTTGAGGAGGGTGAGTGTGGAGCACCTCTGGAAGGACCTCGAGGCAGTGCCTGTGGACTTTCCGGAGAGTGATGGGGACAACAGCAACGCTTTACCCAGAGTTTGCTAAATGAGTTCATGTCTTAATGCCTTTAACCCTTCACACACTAGGAGGTAGAATAATAGTTCCTGGAGGAGAGTTTGGCATCTACTTGATGAGGGAAGAAAAAGAGTTAGTGGGAGGCCCATGGCTACACTCTGTGATGTTACTTCACCCCAGAACCCCCCAAACCTTTGATCACGTCAGCCCAACCCTGAAATAGTGTTACGTGCAGATGACTTACAGAAGCCAGGGATGTGAATTTTATCTTCTCTCCTCCATCCTGCTCAGTATTCCTTGTGTCCTTTCAGTATGAACAGTTGTGTCTTTGTTTAGATCTCAGAAATGTTCTCATATTTCCTCTGTTCTCTCTTTTAGGTATTTGTTTGTTTGTTTGAGACTGCTGTTAGATCTTTCAAATTGTTCCTTATTGTCTCTAAACTATTCACTTGTGCTCTCTCTTTGTCTCCTCCTGCCTATATTCTAATTTATCTTTCAGCCTTCCAACACTTTATTTTTTGGCAATTACATTTTTAAAAATTAAGTGACATATCATATATTAGTTTCAGATGTGCAACATAATGATTTGTATTGTTAAAAAAAACAAAATTTAACTGATACATGTAAAGATCGAATTGGCTTTACTCAATGATTTTTGAATCAGGCAGCCTCCCGTCTAGCGGATAGAAAGGAGGTCTGAACTGCGGTACAAAATGGAAGACTTCTGTAGGCAGAAGGAGACAGGACAAGGAAGTTACAAGCAGAGAGTGGATTGTCTCAGGGAAGGTTGCCTGCCTTTGGGGGATGGCAGGGGTCTAGCTGGCAGATGACCTCAGTAGTGCTGACCAGGAAATTTCAGACAGACTGGTTAAGATTACAGTTCTGGACAGGCTGACCGCAATTAGGTTAGACATTAAGTCTCAGTTTGGTGATGTGGGCTTAGCACAGGTGACTCTATTTTGGGCCTGTTGTCTCTTTTTTAAGAGTATATATTGTGAAATGATCACCACGATAAGCCTACTTAACATCCATCGCCACACACAGTTAACAGAATGGTGTGTGTGTGTGTGTGTGTGTGTGTGTGTGTGTGTGATGAATGGCATCATATTTTTTAAAATTTCCCGGAAGTGTTCACCTCTACTTGTTCCTTTCTCACAGCTGACCTGTTAATGTTTTGACATAGATAATATCATCTCAGATCTCTCTGGAAAAATTAATCCGTTTTAAAAGTTTTCTACTCTCTGAATCCTCCCAGTTTTCTTGGGGGTTATCTTTTTCTTCATCTGCTCATCCTTTTCTTTTTTATACCTGTTCTAAAATGGCCAATGATCCCTGCTTGATGGCTCGTATTTAGGGATGAAGGACTGGAACAGGATCAGGGAGTGACTTTCCTTTGCAGATGTAGGAGTCGGGGTGGGTTGGGGAATTGTTCAGACAACACTCCTTGCCCCCCACTGGCTTCCCCACCAGAAGCCTGGTGATGCACCTTGACCCACTGCCGCCCCCTCCCCTCCCCTTCCTCCCCTCCTCCCTCTCCCTCCCCTCCCCCTCCCCCTCCTCCCCTGCCCCTCCCCCTCCTCTGTCCCCTCCCCTCCCCCACCCCGTCCCCCCCATACTGGAACATCCCCCATAGTGCACAGGAGCTGCCTGCTCTCAATCCTCATCTCAGGCTGGCTGCTGAGGGAACCAGATTAAGACAAGACCTGCCCCAGCGTAACCGATGTCTCCCTCTGCCTTCTCATTAGGCTAAGAAATTGTATCTTCCTAAAGCAAATACACATGGGATTCTCCTATAGTCATAGTTTCCTGACAAAAGAAGAGTGTAATACAATAAAATGTATGGCTGTTTGGGGCCTAGAAAGTCGATTTATAGTCAGCTACCCACAGCCATGACCAGCTGGCCAATTTACCTCTTTGGACCCCAGTTTCTCACATTTATAAAATGAAGGGTTTAAAACACATTAGTGATTCCCAAACTAGTGATTTGAAGAGTAGTAAAAGTGATCCAAATGGTATTTTAACAGTTTTTTAAAAGCTACGGCAAGGCCACTCGAACTATTAGCTAATAACCACAGCGAGTCTGGTAGACCAGAGTTAAACATGGCGGGGTGTGTGTGACACAGGGCTCTTGGGAGGGAGGAAAGTGGGACCCTTGGCACGAGGGGAACTCTGCTTGCCCTTCAGCCCCTGACCTGGGACTTGGTTAACTGTCCCAGGCTCATCCCTACTGGTCCTGGCCCTGTGCATTGAGGGTAGTTGGAGGGGCTGGTACAGGCAGAGTTGTCAGTTGTCACCACAGACAGAGACTTTTCTGGGCATGATCTGCCCTGGGTCAGGAGAAAATTAATTTATTCATACCAGAGAACTTGCTACCTCCTTGGTGTATTCCAGGCAGCATGGAGATATAGAAATGAAAAGATTCAGGGCTCATGGGGCTTGGAGTCTGGCCACTAAAAGAATTTTTAGTTTCCAGAAGCACAGATCAAACCCAAGAGGGCTGCAGTGGCAAAACAGACAGCAAAGCGGAGCTGGTCAGAGGCATGGGTGCCGGAGCCTCAGAATGGTACCTGAGATCCCTGAGGGAAAGGTGGCCCTCCCTGATTCCGGATGGCCCTGGTGCAGAATGAGGGGGACTTATTTTACACCATGTTTCCAGATGTGAAAAAATACAGAAAACCACCAGGATGCTGTGGCTACAAGTATCTGAAGGCCTTAGTAGAGGACTTTTTTTTTTTTTTTTTTTTTTTTGCGGTACGCGGGCCTCTCACTGTTGTGGCCTCTCCCGTTGCAGAGCACAGGCTCCGGACGCGCAGGCTCAGCAACCATGGCTCACGGGCCCAGCCGCTCCGCGGCATGTGGGATCTTCCCGGACCGGGGCACGAACCCGTGTCCCCTGCATCGGCAGGCGGACTCTCAACCACTGCGCCACCAGGGAAGCCCAGGACTTTTTTTTTTTTAATTGTTTAAATTAAATTAAACTGTTTAAGTTGGGGTAGGTCTTGCCTTGATTTAGGCTCCAATGGACTTAAACAGTCGGGAGTTTGTTATCTCACATGACAAGAAGTAGAATATGGTGGTTCTGGGTTTGGTTTATTCAGCAGTTCAACGAAATCATCATTGATTATTGTTTCATTCTTTCCATTTTCTTCTCTGGCATTCTCACCTGTGCAGAGCCAGATGCAGAGAGAGAGAAGAGGGGAGGGGGAGAGAGAATGAATATTCCTGTGTCATTTTTTAAGGTCAATGCAAATCATTCTTAGAAGCCCCCTGGGCAGATTTCCCCCTAAATCTCATTGGCCAGAATTGTGTCACGTCCCGACACCTAAACCAATCACTGGTTTAGAGTGGGATTGCCATGGCCAGCCTAGACCAATCAGAACTTAACCCTGAGTCTCACGGGGGAGGGGTGGATATCTGAATAAAATTGGAGTTCTGTTAGTTAGGGAAGAAAAGGCAGAGGAGCAGGGAAGGTTCTAGATAGACAACTAACAGTGTTTGCCACAATAACTTTCTTACTGTTTCTGTAACTTAAGTCCCATTGTGCCTATTGTTAGAAAATAAAACTGATAAACTCAATTTTATGAATTGTCATCTTCTCCCTTCTTCTTGGAGTAGCACCTAAGTGTGAAGGGATGGGGGAACCACTAGTCCTTGATTGGCACCTATATGCTTTGATTTCTTTTTATTTTTAATTGTGGTAAAAAAACGTAACATAAAATTTACCATCTTAATCATTTTCAAGTGCAGAGTTCAGTAGTATCAAGCATATTCACATTGTCGTGGATTAAATCTCCAGAATGTTTTCATCTTGCAACCCTGAAACTCTGTACCCACTGAACGACTCCTCATTTTTCTCTCCCCGCCAGCCCCTGGCAACCATCGCTCTACTTTCTCTATGATTTTGATTGCTCTAGATAACTCATCTAAGTGGAATTCATACAGTATTTCTCTTGTTGTGGCTGGCTTATTTCTCTTAGCATAAAGTCCTTCAAGTTCATCCATGTTGTAGCATGTGACAGATTTCATTCCTTTTTGTGTTAAATAATATTCCATTGTATGTACATTCCATATTTTCTTTATCTATTCAGCTGTCAATGAGCATTTGGATTGCTTCTACCTCTTAGCCATTGTGGATAATGCTGCAATGCACATAGCTGTGCAAATATCTCTTTAAGATCTTGCTTTCAATTCTTTGGGATATATACCCAGAAGTGGGACTGCTGGATGATATGGTAATTCTATTTAATTTTTTGAGGAAACAGCAACCTATTTTCCATAGCAGCTACACTATTTTACATTCCCACCAACATTGCACAAGTTTCAATTTCTCCACGTCCTCACCAATGCTTGTTATTTTCTGTTTTGTTTTGTTTTGTGTTGATAGGAGCCATCCTAATGGATGTGAGGTGATATCTATTTGTGGTTTCGATTTGCATTTCCCTAATGATTAACAGTGTTGAACATCTTTTCATGTGCTTGTAAGCCATTTGTATATCTTCTTTGGAGAAGTGTGTATTATATTTCTTTGTCCATTTTTCAATCAGATTATTTGGTTTTTTGTTGTTGAGTTGTAGGTGCTCTTTTCATATTCTGGTTATCAAACCACTTATCAGATATATGGTTTACATATATTTTCTCCCATTCTCTAGGTTGCCTTCACACTTTGTTGATTGTTTCCTTTGATGCACAGAAGTTTTTAAGTGTGATGAAGTCCCATTTGTCTCTTTTTGCTTTTGATGCCTGTACATTTGGGTCATATCCAAGATATTATTGTCAAATCCAATGGCATGAAGCTTTTCTCCTATGTTTTCTTCTAGGGGTTTTATAGTTTGGGGGTCTTATGTAATCCATTTTGAGTTAATTTTTTGTATGATGTAACATTAGGGTTCAACCTCATTCTTTTTCATATGGATGTCCAGCTTTCCCAACACCATTTGTTGAAGAGACCATCCTTTTCCCATTGAGTGGTCTTGGCACCCCTCTCATAGATCATTTGACCATATACACAAGGGTTTATTTCTGGGTTCTCTATTCTGTTCATTGATCTGTCTTTATGCCATACAACACTGTTTTGATTACTGTAGGTTTTTAGTAAGTTTTGAAATCAGGAAGTACGAGGTCTCCAACTTTGTCCTTTTTCAAGATTGTTGTGGCTATTTGGGGTCCTTTGAAATACCATATGAACTTCAGGATGTTTTTTCCTATTTCTGCAAAAAATGTCATTGGGGTTTTGGTAGGGATTGCGTTGAATCTGTAGATCACTTTGGGTAGTATTGACATCTTAACACTATTAAGTCTTCCAGTCCATGAACATGGAATGTCTTTCCATTTATCTGTGTCTTCTTTAATTTATTTCAGCAATGTTTTGTAGTTTTGCCTCCTGGATTAAGTTTGTTCCTAAATATTTTATTATTTTTGATGCTGTTATAAATTGGATTGTTTTCTTAATTTCCTTTTTGGATTGTTCATGGTTAGTCTACTTTGGTTTTGACTGAGATGATCTCTGGCCTTAGGATGCATACCACACTCCCTTGTCCCAACTAGGGACCCTCTCAGTTTCTCCCTCCCTGCCCCTCTGCTGGCTTCCGTGCCCTTCTCCAGGCACAGGAAGGGTGCTGCTCTCTGGGACCACAGAAAACCCAGAGTAATCTTGGGTCCTTCTGCCTGTACCTCCGTGTGGCCGCCTCTTCCCTTGAGTGTCCATATCCCAGGTAGGACAAGGACCTCTGAGCACCTGTGGTCCCCAGGGTCCTGGGCAGGAGGGGGCAGGTCCCCTCCTTTATCTGGGGTTCAGCCACCTCCTTTAGAGAGAAACCTAATGAGGGAGAAGAGGGGGGGCAAAGGGGCCTGGGCTCTTCCCACAGACTCTGCCAGAACCTCTTTCTGTTCATCTCCTCTTGCACACCCTTCTCTCCCTCAGCCTGGAGAGAATTTAAAAATCTTGTCTCTGATGGAGAAACACGGACTCTCCCAATTTTTCTGTCTCACATCAGTCCAGCTGTTTTAAATGTAAAAGAAAAAAAATTAGAAGGCTTTCCTATCTATTTCTGTGGAAGTTTCCTCTTGGAGTAGAAGTCACCTAGGGTGCTTCCCTTCCGGGCTTCCCTGACCTTGGGCTCTTCAGCTGATAGAGGAGGACTCTGAGTCAGGACTAGTCTCAGAATGTGGTTCCAGGGCCCCCTAGAGTCAAGACTATTTCACAATAATACTAAGATATTCTTTGCCTCTTTCATTCTCCTTCTCTCACGAATGTGTGCTAGAGTTTTCTAGAAGTTTCATGACACTATACTGCAAGGGACTGAATGCGAGAGAAATGAGAGTCCAGCTGTCTTCTGTTGAACTACTGTATTCTATTAAAGAGAATTGTAACAATGTAAATAAATGCCACTCGTTTTATTAAAGTTTCCTTTTGTTTTGCAAAATACACCTCTTTTGATAACTATGTTATTTATGTTAACATGAAATGTTTATTGTTACTTCTAAAAGAACTGACACATCAATATTTTAAAAATAGTCTCAGTTGTAATTTCTAGGAGAGAATCAGTCACATAACAAAAGGTCTTTGGGGTCCTCAATAATTTTTATGAGTGTAAAGGGGTACTGGGACCAAAAGGTTGGAGGACCACTGCCTCTCCTCACCCCCCCCCCCCCCCCCACACACACACACAAGGCTGCTACTTTCACCCGGTGGCTATCAGTTCAACTGTCCTTCCCAGCCTCTCAAGGGTTTGAATTTCCTCTTCTGCTATCTCTGAGCCAGGATGGCCACATGAGGGCAGCAGATTCTGCCAGAAGCCACCGTGAGGCCCTCAAGTCCCGGTGTTCAGGGTTCAGCCTGCAGCACTGAGCTCCTGTCGGGTGTCTGGCCAGTGGTGCTGGGGAAGCAAAGGTGATAAACCCAAGTCCTTGCCTGTAGAAGGTGCAGCACCCCTGTGCTCCCTCCCAGTGAGCTGAGGAGCCAGGAGAGGACTAGGTTTGATCCAGGCCCAGGCCAGACACGGACCACATGGCAGAGGTTGACATGTTTGGGAATGAACATTACCTCAATGTCGATCTGAGCCGAGAAGCCCATTTTCCAGGGTCTCAGCTTTAATCTGGACGTGCTCCTTCTCTTCAGCACTGCCCGCAAGGAAGGAGGATCCTGCCCTCCTTACTGTTAAGTAGCGTGTAGTTAACACGATAAAGGGGTAAGTAAGGCGAGAGAGGGAGCAAAGGAGTTCTTCTCTCCTTTTATCGCATCTTGGATGAAGGTAGAGGTAAAGGGCATATGTGAAGGGCCTCATTTTTCAACAGCCGTGGAAACCTCTAGCAAAGGAAAGAGAGAGCCTGTGGTCATTTAATACAGACAATCCTCTCACTTTCTGTTAGCTAATGACCTCTTCCCAACAACCTTAAAGCAACCTGGCATGAATAGCTGGCTTGAACATTGGTCAGTAGAAAAGGCATAAGATCTAAATTTGTAAGACAAGCCCTCAAGTCCCAAGTCTCCTGGCTTCTGGACTGTGTTTTCTCCCTTTTACTATTATGCCAACCCCACATTGGTTTTTTTTTTCCCTAAATAGTCATCATCATATTTAGTCAACCCACTGATACACAAAAAATCAGCAGTTTCTGCTGAAGCATGGCCTAGCAGTTAAGAGCAGGGTTTTGGAGAGCAGGCAAAGTTGTATTCCTGGTTCCACCATGTGTTAGCTGTGTGAACTTGGGGAAGTAGCTTAACCTCTGAGCCTCAATTTTGTCAACTGTAAAAAAGGGGTAGATGAAATGTCATAGGGTTACTGTGAGAATCGTGTGACAGGTATCTAAAGTGCTCAAATCAGTGGGTGGCTCATAGTAAGTGCTCAATAAACAGTAGCTGTAAACTTCACTGCATTTGAAATTCACAACTTTTTCAGATGTCAGGGTCAGAAAGAATCTCAGAAATCATGTAATTCAGTATTTCCTAAAATGTGTTCAAAACACTCTCTTCCCTCAAATGTTCTAAGCAAAAGGGCTCTGTGGCCAAGTATGATGGGGATTTAAAACTCAGGGTAGTGTATCAAAGGCTCAGAGAAGTCACAGAGTATAAAGAAACCTGTTGAATGTCGACAGCATTTTCCAGCATTTGTCAACAGATTTGACCACAGAATCCTTTTCATACATCGCCTCTTAAGTTCCAGGTTGCTAGTATGGGCACAGCACATCCTAACCATCTACCAATGCAGAAATCTGTCCTATGATTCCAATCAGTAATCAAGCAGACTCTGTTGGAACATCCAGAGACAAGGAACTTGATCACCACTAACAATCATAATGGCCAATAGGTAACGCTGATGGAGGGTTTGCCATGTGCCAGGCACTATGATGAGCACTAGACACGCATTAGCTTATTTAATTCTTTTTTAAAAATATATATATTTATTTATTTATGGCTGTGTTGGGTCTTTGCTGCTTCGCACGGACTTTCTCTAGTTGCGGCGAGCGGGGGCTACACTTCTTTGGGGTGTGTAGGCTTCTCACCGCAGGGGCTCTAGGCGCGTGGGCTTCAGTAGTTGCAGCATGTGGGCTCAGTAGTTGTGGCGCACGGGCTTAGTTGCTCCGCAGCATGTGGGATCTTCCCGGACCAGGGCTCGAACCCGTGTCCCCTGCATTGTCAGGCGGATTCTTAACCACTGTGCCACCAGGGAAGTCCCTATTTAATTCTTATAGTAACACTAAGAGTTATTATCTCCTTTTACAGGTGAAGAAACTGAGGCTTAGAAGAGCTAAGTAACTTGCCCAAGGTCACATGGCTAGAAAGTTCCAGAATGCAACTCAGGTTGGCCTCTTACTCAGCCTTCCTCACCCCGGTACTACTTCCTACAGCCGCTCAATCATCTCTGACTGTTGGAAGGCCCTTCCTTGTGTTGAGCTGAGATCCAGTTCCCCTCACTCCCCTTTCTCCCAGGTGTACACACAGCAGTTTCTGTTCCAAATATCTTCTGTAGCCATTGTTTCTAGAACTTTATCCACTTTGCTCCTTTTTCTCTCGACTCGCTCAAGTACTCCAGCATCCCTTTTGGACTGAAATACCCAAAACTGAATACAATTCTGTCTACTCTACTGTAATATGATGGTCGCATTTTGGGGAAATCACACATTATCGAAAAACAACTTTTTAAAGAGGAGTTCTAAACTAACATAAGAACTGTTTTCTTTAAATCAGGGTTAGGGAATAGAAAGTTTTAGATGTACAATAACAGAATTAATTTTCTTGCAAACAATTTGATAACAAAGCTGTTTTCATAGTTCTGGTAGGATTGCTATAAAACCTTAAATATCACTTGATCACCTCTGGCATTTGCTCAAGGGTAATGTCTCAGTTTCTCTCTCTCCCCGCTACCCTTTCCCTCTCTCTCTCTCCCCTCCCACCCCACACACAGCAGCACCACGTTAACACTTTCTCGCCAGTCTCACAACTTTGACTTATTATCTCATGGTTTAGTAAACAAGGCACAAAGCTGTTAAAACCTAGTAGCTGGACTCTTCCTAACAGTTTTTTCCCTCCCATACTCCATGCTAATTCCCAGTTGAGATCTGCTCATAACCAACAGCAGTCTCCAGTGATGCAAAATATTTTTTTCTATTTCATCAGTTTCATTCTGGCCAATTCTAGTTCTGAAACACCAACTTGCATTCTCAGTGTAGTTTGACCAACGTAGCTTGGAACTATCACTTTCTTGTTCTGAACCTTATACCTCATTAGCTCAACTCAAGAGCTCATTATTTGGTTAGCTGCAATACCCCACAGATACCTATGGAGCTTTTCTTCAACAAAAATGAACCCCCCTCCATTCTGCCAGACATCTGAAGTCATATTTTGGAGCCCCCATGGAGGATGTGATGCTTAGAACTGTTCAAGTTCATCTGTCTAGACCTGGCTCATTGTGCCAGCCCGTGGTCATCACCTGAGAAGCTGACTCTCCTTCAGCCTGTGTCCTCTGTGAAACCGATAATCATTACCCGTAGATCAGCACTTCCCAACAGAAATGTTCTATAGTGATGGAAATGCTCTATATCTAAGCTGTGCGATACAATGGTCACTAGCCACATGTGCCTGTTGAACACTTAAAATAAGACTAGTGCAACTGACGAACTGAATTTTAAATTGTATTTAATTTTAATTAATTTTAAACCAATTACTCACACATGGCTAGTGGATAGCATATTGGATAGGGCAGATGTTTGCCTGAGTCAAGGGTAAAAATATTGAACAGGAAACCTAATTCTGGATGCGGTATGGTCATTCTGTGATTATCAACCACCTATATTCATACTGAGTCACAATCTTATCTATCAGTGAACTGAGTAGTGTTGAAGGACATTGTCAAATGCCTTGTGAAATCATGGTGTCCCTTTTTTTTTTTTTTTTTTGCTTTGTTGTGTCTTCATTGCTGCACGTGGGCTGTCTCTAGTTGTGGCACACAGGCTTCTCACTGTGGTGGCTTCTCTTGCTGCGGAGCACGGGCTCTAGGTGCGCAGGCTTCAGTAGTTGCAGCAGGCGGGCTCAGTAGTTGTGGCTCACAGGCTTAGTTGCTCTGTGGCATGTGAGATCTTCCCGGACCAGGGATCGAACCCGTGTCCCCTGCATTGGCAGGCAGATTTCTTAACCACTGTGCCACCAGGAAGTCCCATGATGTCCTATTTATATGTGTGGTTGACCTGCTCTACCAGCTTGGTGATTTTTTTTTTTTTTTCAGAAAATAGATTTTTTTCCCATTTTTGTAGAAGTAATACATGCCCACTGTGACAAAATATAGGAAAGTATGTAGAGGAATTAACAGTGACTAATAATTCTACTATCTGAGATAACTACTGTTAACATTTTAGCATATTCCCTTCATCACATTTCTGTGCTGGTATTTTTCACATCACTGAGAGCATATATTCTCTGGTATTTGCATCCTGATGTTTTCATTGACAGTATTTCATACGTATTTTCTCATATCATTAAACATTCTTCGAAAATAGTTTTAAAGGCTGTGTAATAGTTCATTGTATGAATGATTAATAATTTACATAACCATTCCCCTATTGCTATACTTTTAGATTGTATCTAATTTTTTGCTATTATAAATAAAATGGTGACATCTTTTTGTGCAAAATAACTTTGTCCATAATTTGCATTGATTCCATAGCACAAACTTCCTGAAGGAGTATTATTAAGTCTAAGGATATGAACATTGTTAAAGATAATTCTTTCAAAAGAGAAAGTGAGGTTAGCGTGGACCCCATGCTGACTATTAGTGGTCAATGCTTTCCTTCTCAGAGTTCGAGACCGTCCATCTGATTATCCCTTTGAGCCGCTCATCCCATATTAATGTCCAGTTCACCCCTGTATATTTCTTAGATTCCAATTTCTTAGTCTTTATGAAAATCAGGATGACAGTGTCTGCCTCTTCAGCCTTCTAGTAGCAGTTCTGTTTTTTACAGTTCCCCAAAGATAAGTTAGCTTGTCTGTGAGCCCCCTCAGTACCCTTGGGTATAATTCATCCAGGTCAGAAGACCTGAGCTCTTCTGGGGCATCAAGGTGCTGTCCTTCTACCTCCTTCCATACTTGGACCTTCAAATCTTCTTACCGATATCGTTCCTCAACTTTCCACACTTAATAAGGAAAAGTGAAAGTGTATGTGGCAGAGACTGCTAGCTGCTGGACAAAATCGTGCTCTTCCCTGCCTTCTGAGCACACACCTAGACTCCATTCCCAGATTCCCCTGCAGGTGGGTGTGGCCATGTGATTGAGTTCCAGGAGGGAGTGTGAACAGAAGTATGTGTGCCACTGCCAGGCCGGGCCCACTAATCTCCCACACCGAATGGAGAAGACTCCCAGGGCAACCTTGGAAGTCATGTGATGAAGATGCCAGAGCTCTTGTCAGCCAGTGTGGAAAGGAACACCCTGCTGACCCATTCACCTACCTACAGGTGTATCTGACTGTGGAAACGGTTTTTCTCTTTTCCCCCTGTGGGATCATTTGTAATTTACAACTTCACTTGGTCCTGCTTGAGCTGTCTTTCCTTTATTCTTGGATCACAAGACCAATCACATCTAACTTTTCTCCAAATACTTACGGAGTCTTCTTTCTGAGTGTTGGCACACGTTGGACCGTCTAGCAGGCCCTTCCCAGCTGTCCCAGACTCCTGGGTGACAGTGAGCTTTCTCTCACTTTCACCTGACGAGCAAATTTCCCTGGTTGTGCAGAATTAGATCCAAAATGCTGCTCCTCTTTATTTTCTCTGCTTTCTAAGAAATGGAATTGTCATTTCGGCAGAAGAATTTAGCAGAAGCCGTATGGCAATTTTAATAGAGTGAGAAAAAAACCATGTACAACCACAATTGCCTGGTACAGAAGGGAGGTTGATCTTGCTGTCTGGAAGGGCCTCCTTTACACCTTGATGAGTTTGAATGGCTGAGTTTGGCAGAAGAAATGGCAGAGAAATCAATGACTCTACAGACTACAGTGAGAATTTGGAGTTCTGGAGGCAGTCTAAAAGGGAAGGGATAAGTGGGAGAGATGGGAAGGTGAGGAGAGGAAAAAACCACTAAGCTGGACCACTCCATGAGTGAGATCAGCTGATAAAAGTCCTCATAGGACGGGATAGCTAAAGAACTTCCGAGGACAGAGGTATCTAATATTTAATCTAACGTCACGTAGATCCCTTCCATTCCCCAAAGGAGCAGGCACAGCTCTGGACAGGGACAGCACACAGATGGCAAGACCGTCCACAAATGGATAGAACTCCACACTTGCGGGGGCTCAGGGCCAGAGGTGTCTGTGCACAGAAGCCTCCTCCCACCTTCCACCCTGGCCTCCCAGAATTGGCCAAAATATGGAGGGCAGGACTTTAGGCTTCCGCAGGATATGGAATGGTCGTTTGAACCAGTCTTATCTAGGGAGGCTTCAGCTGACATCTGAGTCACATAAAATAAAATAGAATAATAGTAATAATATCTTAAGATTAAATTAAGAATTAAGTAGTAGGTCAGGTATTTGGCTCCTTGGAACACTGAAGCCCAGAGAGGTTATGTAACGTACCCAAGGGACCTGGTGTGACGGTAGAGCTCTGCTCTGTTCTCAGGGTCTCTCGCTCCTGGTCCCTTGTTCTCACTCCACACCCAGGAGGACAGAACGATGCTGCAGGGCTGCAAGCAGGGTGTCTTCTCGGGCACTGTGTGCTCCTCGTCCCTCCTGAGCTCAGCTCTTCCCTGAGTGGCTCCCACAGGGACCTTGGGGTCAATCAATGACTCGTTCTGCCCATGAGCTAAGCTCAGGATTATGCCCGGTAGGAGTGAGGAAGAGGTTCCTTCCACTCGGGAGACAAATTTTCCCCAGTAAGGGGAAGCATGTGAGAAACAAATTCATTAATAAACTCATCAGTGGTCATAACGATATTTTATCTGAATGTCAGACGGTTTTCTTTGTTCCCATCAAAGGATTTGGGCCCCAAAACAAGAAGAATGAACCAAAGGTAGGGAGACATTAGGGCCATCTAAGCAGCCGTGGAGGAAGAGAGTTTGTTTATCACCCCACTCTTGTCTTCTCTAGATAAGGACATGTGTTGACAGGTGAGGAGGGGCAGAAGTTTCTTGAGTGCAAAGTGCCAAGGCACAAACCCTGAGGGATGAAGTCATAAATAGACTGCAGACCTGACCCGGAGCCAGGCTCAGTGTACGTGGGCTGGTAGGACTTGCAGGCCAGGGCCCAGGCTGGGGGGCTGAAGCTGGGCAGCTGCTGTGGAAATTTCCATGGGCTGTCCACCAGCTCTCGGGAAGCTGTGGAACTCCTCATGGCATGAGGAGGACACAGGTTATGAAAGAGGCACAAGATGTGGTCCCAGGTCACAAGGAGTTAGGCCCCTAGAGAGGAGACCCAGAGATGCTTGCCAAGAAAGCAAGTGAACAAGCAGGCTGGAAAATCTTAAGTTGTAAAGCAGGTCAAGACATGGAACCAGTCAAGAAAAAGTCAACATCGCCTTTCAATTATTCGAACCCCATTTCACCTTCGAAGAAAAATGTTGAAAACAAACTTCACATAAAGGTAAAGGCTGATTTTATTACTTTAAGTACTATTACAGGGTCCCAAACAATATATGATTTTTTTTAAGGAAAAAAATGTACACAGTTTATTACCAGTTGCTAGAGTCTGAGATATCCTTAAGAATTCACGTTAAAATTGCAAATCATTTTTAGTACAGAAGTCAGTTAAAACTTTTCAAAAGACATCAGTTCCATGTCTTGGTAATTGTTAGCAAAAGCTTTAAAGTGTTCACTTTTGTGTGTGTGTGTGTGTGTGTGTGTGTGTGTGTGTGTGTGTGTGTGTGTTTTCCCTCTCGCTGGAAAGATTCAGACTGGGTGCTGGGGTAAGGGGTACGTGTGCACACAACACACGTGAACCCACAATGTTCACTGTAATGCTGCCTGGGAATGCACTGGCTCAGATGCTTTGGGGTGCAAGTAAGAGAAACCATGAAGAGAATTTATTGGTTCACATGGCTGAAAAGTTAAGTTAGGGAAGCCTTCTAATATGGTTTAATTGGGGCTCCAGCTCCATGTCTCTGATTCTCTCTACCCTTTCCACATTTGTGCACCAGATTCCTTTTTAGGCTGGCTTTCTTCGTGGTTACAAGATGCCTGTGAACAGCAGCTCAGTTAGAACTGACCAACTCAGTTGAAATTTCTTGACAACTAATCTGGGGAGAAAAGTCCTACTGCTTCCCTTAACCACTGAGGGTAAGTCATTCTGATTGGACCACCCCCAGGACCAATCACTGTGGGCGTGCTATGCGCTGACTGGCTCAGGCTAAAAAAACCTATTACTTTGGCAGGTGCGTTGGGATTGGCCTACACCATAGGGGACCACCCCTGGAATTGGGGGAGGTCAGTGCCACTCATATTATGGTGACTACACAATGGAGAGGAGGACAAGACGTGTTGGAAAGACACTCCCAATGTCTACCACACCTTGGTAGCAATTTTAACTTTTTTAATTTAAGGGCTACTTTCTAGGTACAAGACACTGTGGGAGGTATTAAGATATGCAGTTTATAATTTATAAGGTATAAAAAGAAAAGTTGAGTGAGGCATGCAAATGCTAAAACAAAGTACACTAAAAGTAAAGAAGAGAGACAGACTGTTTCTGGTTGAGGTGATCAGAGGGGTTGTAGCAAGTAACACTGGAATTAGGTCTTAAAGAATGAGTAGCATTTTAATGATTACACGTAGGAAGGGAGGACACTGGAGGCAAGGGCAATAGTTGGAGCACAAGTTCTAGAAGTTACTGCTTAGGCAGGACCTGTCACCCCCGTACAAAGAAATCTGGGGGTTCAGATGATACCTGAGTAAGTAGGATGAACTGCCCCACAAAGTTAGGGTACAAGGTGAGCCTGTCTTTTATTTTTTCCCATAAAGAAAACCGTCTTAATTCCCCTTTTGCCTGGTTAGCAGGAAGTTCAGTATCTCCTCCGTGGGGCTTCTTCACTCCTTAATGTGTCCCCAAACCCAAAGGCTTACACAGTTCAAAGTAGGGGGTGGGGTTGGTCTGACTTACACATGCAAGCAGGGACCACCGGTCTCTGGTCTGTCTAGTGGCCATATGAGTCCCCAGGTCTCTGTGGCTCCTCAGGAAAGACAATTCCACTCCTGTGACTTTGAGCTTGGCAAATAGCGTTCCTCACCAGTGGTCCAGGACCATGATCTCGGAGCTCTGCTTCTCAGTTAAATTCACAGCTCCCCCATCCACCCAGGCACCAGCTGCCCAGAGACTCTCGGTAAGAGATAGTTTGGGGTCTCCTCATGGATGCAGAATGCCTGTCCTCTATCCTTCCCTGGGATCCACGGCACCAGGAGGCAGCAGTTTCTCCTTCTCAGCTACACCTGCTCTGTAACAATACAGCTATCGTCCCTCCCTTCTATGACTCCCTCCCTGC
This sequence comes from Phocoena phocoena, assembly GCF_963924675.1. Lineage (NCBI taxonomy): Eukaryota > Metazoa > Chordata > Mammalia > Artiodactyla > Phocoenidae > Phocoena > Phocoena phocoena. Next base: position 163,208,390 of record NC_089219.1, on the reverse strand, counting down.
ATGCCTTTCCCCACCATACACACACACACTCCTGGGGTTCTTGGGGTGGGGACAACTATGTGACATGCTTTACCATGACCAGGGTGACTAGCTGACACCGCTCTCACTGGCTCAGAGAAAGAAAATAGAACCCAGAGTTTAATTACCTGTAGGACAAGCTGCCCTATCCAGACTTGTAAGTTCACGCCTCCTAGTCTCTTCCAGAGATTGCTTATTTCACTCGAGGGAACCAGGCACTCCTGCACTCGTACTGAAATTTCACATTGACTTTCGACCTCCTTGATCATTGGTAAAATGGAGCCTTGTGTGTGCCCTTGGTCTGTCCTCACCTTTAGGTTGAAGTGTTTTTCCTTGCAGCCCTCCTACTTGCCTTGATTGAGGTTCCTGGCAGCAGGAGCTCTTTCTGTTTGGGGCACATCTCTCCTCTCTTTTCTAAACTCCCCTTCACAGCCTCGCTCTCTTAAACCCTGACCCTGGATAGCTCAGAAGGACGCGGTGCAAGAGATTGACATACAATTAAGCTCTGCTCCTGGCTCTCAGCTTCCAGTATATTTGTTGCTGCTCTAGTCTACAAACTTGGGGCCCAGATCTGGAAACTACTCCTAAATTTAAGTGAATTTTTAAAAAGTTTTAAAAAGTATCCAGTGACTGTCTGAGGGAGAACAAAGTAAAACACATATTCAGCAGCTAGAATGGCTGCCCACACATGCTTGAGAATTTAAGGACAAGAGAATGAATTACATACTCTTTCAATTCAGAGGGTACTCTTTCCCAATCCATGTCATATAATCAGTTATTTCTCCTTAACAACATTCACTTAGAATCAGAACAGTTGCCTGGAGCGAGGTAGGGGGTGATTGGAAAGAAGGGCATGAAAGACTTTTTGGAGGGAAGAAATTTGTTCTATATTTTAATTGGGGTGTTAATTACATGATATATTCATTTGTAAAAACTTATGAACTATAGACTTAAGATCTGTGCGTTTCACTGCATATAAGTTATATTTCAATTTTATTTTATTTTATGTTTTTGGCCGCACCTCGTGGCTTGCAGGAATCTTCTTCCCCCACCAGGGATTGAACCCGGGCCTACGGCAGTGAGACCGCCATGGAGTCCTAACCACTGGACCGCCAGGGAATTCCCTATATTTCAATTTTAAAGTGGAAAAATTAAACCAATGATTAGGCATACTTGGCTAATGTCCATATGCTACAGTGTGTTGAAAAGAAGTTAATCTGGAAAAGAAAAATCATAACCCTACGGTGAAGGCAGACACGTGCTGCAAAGGCTAAGAAAACAGAGAGGAAAGCAGCCGACATTGCTAGCGGTCTGAGCTGGGATGCTTCCAGTTGTGGGGAGCTGAGCCTCTTCTGTAATGTGCTTAATCACTTATAATTGCGCGGTCAGCTAATACAGTCATTAGGCTTGCCTTAGTTGAACAGGCTTGGGAATCCCTTGAAGTCATTCCCTTAGCTGGTTGGGTTGGAGTTGTCTGAGTCCAGCGACCTCCTCAGATTGCGGCCTGTGATGGTGCATTCCTGGTGCTTCAGAAATGATCTGTTTTCACCATGGGGTGTTTGGGCGTACGTGACTAATCTTGGAACCAGTGAGTCATGGGTGTCAGGTCTCAGAGCACAGGGAGAGCACTTGCAGGCTCTGCACTGGCTCTGCTTTCTTGGTGCACCAACCCAGCCTTGCTTAGGTCCAAACCAATCACATTTTGAAAACAGGATTATTCCTGTTGCTTTCATTTGAAAGAGCAAAAGAATTGAAACAGTCTGCATGACCATCAACAGGAGACTGGTTAAATAAATTATGGCTCATGCAGATAACATAATACTGAAAAAAGAACGAGGACACTTATCTACATACTAATTTGGAAAGAGCTTCAAGCTATACGTAATCTTAAATCAAGAAACAAAACATAGCGTGCAGTATGAGTGTTAGTATAAAATATAGGGTTGTATGTTTGTATTTGCTTACATATGTATGAAGAAACTTTGAAAAGAGACAGAAAACTTAAGAACAGTGGTTGCATTTGAGTTGGGAGGGTGTAGGGGTGTGGGGGGCATTGGGGTTGGGAAGTGGGTGGGAGAGACATGGAGTAGGGGGAGAATTTTCACTGCAAACCTTTTCAGAATAGTTGTTTAAAAATCATATGAATGGGGGGCTTCCCTGGTGGCGCAGTGGTTGAGAGTCCGCCTGCCGATGCAGGGGACACGGGTTTGTGGCCCGATCCGGGAAGATCCCACATGCCGCGGAGCGGCTGGGCCCGTGAGCCATGGCGGCTGAGCCTACGCATCCGGAGCCTGTGCTCCGCAATGGGAGAGGCCACAACAGTGAGAGGCCACAACAGTGAGAGGCCCGCGTACCGCAAAAAAAAAAAAAAATCATCATGTGAATGTAGTACCTAATGGAAGATCGAAATCTATTAAAATGTTCAAAATTTTTTTAAAGTAGGAAAAAGTTTTAGGGAAAGGGGACTCACCCTATGCAGTGTTCCCACACAGTGGTTTGCGAAGGTGTCGTGGGAAATTCATGTACTTAAAACAGTAGTGGAGGGCTTCCCTGGTGGCCCAGTGCTCAAGAATCCGCCTGCCAATGCAGGGGACACGGGTTCGAGCCCTGGTCCGGGAAGATCCCACATGCTGCGGAGCAACTAAGCCCGTGCACCACAACTACTGAGCCCGCGTGCCACAACTACTGAGCTTGCGCGCCTAGAGCCCGTGCTCCACGACAAGAGAAGCCACCGCAATGAGAAGCCTGCGCACCGCAATGAAGAGTAGACCCCGCTCGCCGCAACTAGAGAAAGCCCGTGCGCAGCAATGAAGACCCAACGCAGCCAAAAATAAATGAATAAAAATTGAAAAAAACCCACAAAAAAACAGTAGTGGAATCTGTCTTCATTCCTACTTTCTTACATTTAAGGGATAAAATAGATATTAAACAACTGTTTTCCTGTAACAGAGCCCTGGTGGTGCGGGGCACTCACACTGGGCAGCCTGTGGAGAGGAGGCGTGCAGGCTCTGACCCAGTTGCTCAGGCATCTTCCCACTTTGAAACAGCCCCTCCTGAACTGCTGGTTTTGACTATCACACAGTTATGAGTTGTTTTTATTCTTAGCCACATGCTGTTTAATATATACGCCAAACGGTCCAGGAATTGACAAAGATTCTTCGCTTGACTGTCAAGCTTCCTTGTTTGACCAAACTTTAGGCTCCTGAACCTTCTCCTAGGCCCATCTGTGCATTTCCCTGTAAGATCCAGCTTTATCAAGAACCCAGCTAAGTTGGTTTAGCAAGAACCCGCATCCTCCACATCTGATTGCTGGATATCTGATCAGGATCCTCAATCTCCAACATCCCCCAGGTGTTGTCTGATCACCCTGGCCTGTCTTCAGCAAGAATCCTTTTAGGTTATTTTAGCTAGAATCCCCTTTACCCCTAATGTTTCCTCTTAATTATTTTCCATACACTCACCTCCCACCCAGCTCCTTGGCTGTAAATTCCCACTTGCCTATGTTATACACAGAGTTGAGCCCAATCTCTCTCCCCGCTGCAAATTCCTACTGCAGTGGTCCCTGTACTTATAGCAATGGGCCTGAATAATGTCTGCTTTACTTTTTTTTTTTTTTTTTTTTTTTTTTTTTTGCTATACGCGGGTCTCTCACTGCTGTGGCCTCTCCCGTCGCAGAGCACAGCCTCCGGACGCACAGGCTCAGCGGCCATGGCTCATGGGCCCAGCCGCTCCGCGGAATGTGGGATCTTCCCGGACCGGGGCACGAACCCGCGTCCCCTGCATCGGCAGGCGGACTCTCAACCACTGCGCCACCAGGAAAGCCCCTTGCTTTACCATCTTTAACAAGTGTCATGAATTTTTTTTCTTTAACAGAATCAAAAAGAATACTGACGTTGAACACTACTAGGTAATGTGGAGCACGAAAATCATAATTCTACAAAAGTGCCTCAGAATTTTTTCTCCAGGTCTGAAAGTTATGATTTATCAACCTCTTAGCTAGAAAATTAAGTTCTTCTACTTCAGAACCTAGTGTTAAAGAGAAAATATTGCAACCAGTATATAAATTTTCTAAGTATTATCAATAAAGACTAAGCTTTGACTTAGAAATGAAAGATGCAATTATTAAGTAAGCTAGTTGATTTTTACTATGGGTTAGTAATATCAAGATGGTCTAAAAGTACTTGAAACACCATAGCTAATAAATTAGATGAAATTGCAGGAAATGTGGTCCTTTTTAATTTAATTTTTTTTATTTCAAAATCTAGAAGTCATTTTCAGGTGTATGTATGGTAACAATTTAGTGAAAAATGGATATTAATATAGTATCTTGCTGAATACATGTTACAATGTTGGGTTTATCATTCATTTATTAAGCAAAAATAATAACTAGAATTATATAAAGTATACATGTGATAGGCACCATCTTAAGTACTTTACATATATTAATTCATTTAATCCTCAACAACCCTATTACATATAGATACTAGTATTATCCTCATTTTACAAAGGAGGAAACTGAGGCACAGAAAAGTTAAGTAACTACCTCAAGGTCACACAGTTAGTAAGTAGCAGAGCTGGGTTTCTAATCCAGACATTCTGGGTCCAAGGTCCATGCTTTTAACCATAAACTTACCATTTGCCAGGAACTGTTCTAGGTTCTGGGAATACAATGGTGAACTAAAGAAACAAAGATTTTGCTCTCATAGAACTTACATTCCAGTTGGGGGATACAGATCATTAAACAAACAAGTAAATAGAAATATGTTAGGTGATAAAAAGTACAAGGAAGAAAAATAAAGCAAGATAAGGGAATAAAGAGTTCTTTTAAGACAAGTTAAGGAACAGGATAGGTCATATTTTGGTAGGATGATCAGGAAAGAATTCCCTAATAAGGTGACATTTTGTCACAGAACCACATAAAGCATGGGAGTGAGCCATGAGGATGTCTGAGGGATGAGTGTTTCAGGCAGAAGGAAGCGTAAGTGCAAAGTCTGACATGGGACAGTTCTTGGCATGTTAGGCGAATACTGAAAGGAGGCCTTTTTTGGTTGGAATAAAATTAGAGAGGGAGAGGGCAATTGAAAATAACATCTGAAAGATACCTGGGGTAAGATTATGCTGGGTCTTAAAGAGCAATGTAATAATGTTGGATTTCATTCTGAGTGGGATGAGAAGCCATCAGAGGGGTTTGAGTTTAGAAATAACATGATCTGACTTTTGTTTTCAAGCAAAGAAACAAACAAACAAAAAAAGCTCACTGTAAGATGATGTGTGGAAACAGAAGATCAGTTCATTGGCTATTTAGAATAATTCAGGTGAAAGAAGATGTTGGTTTGAACTCGGGTGGCAGTGATGCTGAGGCAAAAATTGGCTGATTCAGGGTGTATTTTTCAGATAGAGTGGAAGAATTTGCTCATGGATTTGATGTGAAGTATGAAAGAAACAGAGTAGTCAAGGGGAATGCCAAGGTCTTTGGTCTGAGCAGTGAATGAAGGCCACTTATTTGAGGCAGGGAGCCTTAGGGGAGGAGCAGGGATGGGTGGTAAATCGAGGGTTCAGTCTTGGACATTTTGAGTTTGATAACTAGTGGACATCGTAGTGAAGATCCTTATAGGCTGTTGGATTTGTCAGTCTGGAATTCACAGGAGAGGTTCATGGCAGAGTTAAAACTTTGGAAGTTGTCAGGTTATGGGAAGTGGATGAGATCACTAAGAGAGTGAGTGCAGACAGGGAAGGGATACAAGGACTGGGTCCTGAGGTCCTCCAATATTTAGAAGTCAGGAAGATGAGGAAGACCCAACAATTGAAATTGAGGAGAAAACGCTGGTTCTCAGAAGGATAACTAGCAGAGTATAATGTTCCAGGGGCTAAATTTAAAAAAACTGTTTCAAGAAGGAGGGAGTGGGGTGATATTAGAGAAAATGGCAAAGGAAGGGCATTTGAAAATTCTGTCCTCCACAAAAACAATGAAAAAACTGGCAAAAATATTCAGAATCAACTTTTTTTTTCAGAACTTTGCAAACTAACCAAAGGCTTGCAGTAACCTGGGGAGTGAAGAAAAATGGCTGAATCTCAGCAAGAAAAATGAGCTTTGTGGTGGTGTAACTTGCTTTAGTCTCACCTGTGCCCTGCCTCCACCCCCCCACCTCCAGCTATGTGGTAGCTTGAAAAATAACAGTCCACATTCCTGGTTCAGCCTGGCCAAGGGAGCATAATGGAACTGGAACTTTTTCAAAGCCAAATTCTCAGAGCATTGTCATTATTTTACCTGTCTGGTGGTTCTCTGGAAGACTCCACTTGCAAGGCTGTCTGTATGTGACCTGACTCAAGCTTACCCAAAACCATTTTTCTTAAGAAGCAACTGTCAAAAAAAAAAAAAAAATTTACAGACATGTGTTTTAACTTCGCAGCTGCCTGAGGCAGTGGATCACAGTTGAGACAAACGATAGACTAACCAGAAAGCTTAAGGAGAGCTGGGGAATGAGACATCCACAGGGACTTTGAAAATCTAACATATTCTTGGGACTCTAGAAGGCCACACACATGGGAGGGCTGGGCATATGCTCAGGGAAGGCACTAAGATCTCATCTCTGACTGTGGGGCTGTGCACAAGCAGGAAGTTAGGTTGAGGAAGAGTTGTCAGCCGCCTGGCTGAGTGTCGAAATCATGCCCCAGCGTGCACACAGAGTCCCTCAGCAAAGACTGGATGATTTATTAGTTCCAGGCATTTAAGGAAATCTCTGTCTTACCATTAGCTCACCACTAAGCAAGCTGAGTAGAGACTTCAGTGGCCACACACAACAAAACCAGACTTTACAGAATTAGTTCAGAAAAGTCACTAAGCAAACAAAGAATAATAGTACAATAAGCAGCAGCAACAACAAACCCTGGGTTTAGATGCGAATGATGTCTCGCCAAATAAGGAATATCAACAAAAAGATAGAAATTGTTAAAAAATAGTCAAATAGAAGTTCTAGAGTTGAAAAATACAATAAGTAAAATGAAAAATTCACTAGAGGAGCTCAACAGTAGATTTGAGCAGGCCAGAGAAAGAATCAATGAAATTGAAGATAGGAACCAATTCAGATGATCCAGTCTGAAGAAAAGAAAGGGAAAAAATGAAGAAAAATGAACACAGCCTCAGAAATCTGTGGGATGTCATCAAATATAGCAACATACCTATAATGGGAGTTCTAGAAGGAGAAGAGAGAGGGGGAAAAAGACATAAAGAATATTTGAGGAAATAATGGCAGAAAACTTCCCAATTTTGATAAAAAAACATTAATCTATATGTCTAAGAAGCACACTGAAGTCTACATAGAATAAACTCAGATAGGAGAAACAAGTAGACACATGATAATCAAACTATCAAAAGACAAAGACAGAGAGAATCTTGAAAACATCAAGAAAGAAGCAATTCATCATGCACGAAGATCCTTAATAGGATTGACATCTGACTTCTCATCAGAAACACGGAAGGCAGAAATCTGTGGCATGATATAAAGTACTGAAGAAAAAAAACCCCTGTCAATGAAACATTCTATATCTAGCAAAACTATTCTTTAAAAATGAAGGAGAAGGGGCTTCCCTGGTGGTGCAGTGGTTGAGAGTCTGCCTGCTGATGCAGCGGACACGGGTTCGTACCCCAGTCCAGGAAGATCCCACGTGCCGCGGAGCGGCTGGTCCCGTGAGCCATGGCCGCTGAGCCTGCGCATCGGGAGCCTGTGCTCCGCAATGGGAGAGGCCACAACAGTGAGAGGCCCGGGTACGCAAAAAAAAAAAAAAAAAAAAAAGGAGAAATTAAGACATTCCTAAATAAACAAAACCAAGGGCATTCATCACTAGAACATACACTCTGTAAGAAAGAAAGTGTGTCCTTCAGGCTGAGATGAAAGGACAATAACTCGAATCCACATGGTGAAATAAAGAAAATGGTAAGAGAAACTATATAGGTAAATATAAAAGGCAGCATAGGTATATTTTTGTTGGTAACTCATTTTTTGGCCTGATTTAAAAAATAACTACATAAAGCAACAATGATAAATATGTGGGGATGGGCATAAAATGAACAGAGATATAACTTGTATAATAATAACAGCACAAAAGAGGGGGGAGAACGGAGCCATATAGGAGCAAAGTTTTTGTATATTATTGAAATTAAGTTAGTATTAATTTGAACTAGAATGTTATGTTAATTATACCGCAAGGCAACCACTAAGAAAAAAGAAGGGAGTGAACAACTGGGTCAAATGCTGCTGATAGTTTAAGATGAGATCTGAGGATTGACTACTTGATTTGGCAACATGGAGATCACTGGTGAGCAGTTTATGGGAATGATGGGGGGTAAAGCTGACTAGATTGATTCAAGTAGAATGGAAGAAAAGGAGGAGAAAATGGATATAGGCAATTCTTCCATGACTTTGCTGAAAATGCGAGCAGAGAAATGGAGATGGGATGAAGAGTGAGAGACAGTTAAAAGGTTTGTATGCTGATAGGAATAACTGAGTGGAGTGAGGAAAATTGATAATTGCCTTCTCTGTCTCTGCTATTAAGGAAGAAATTTTGAGATCAGAGGGGAATTGCTGCAGCATCCTGCTTCTCACCCAAACGTCCCAGGCACTGGCATCTTTGCTTATTGGGAGAATAAGTATATACGTATATGTGCATGTATGTATACACAGATTTGTGTGTGTTTTGAATAATACTGTATTAATATATTATGCCCATTAGAAAAGATACACAAAAATGTAAATTTTTAGAAGTTTAAGATAAATTTAAAAGAAAGTCGATAATTAAGATGACGTATCATATAATCAATAATACCTCAGGCACTCAGACACTCGGAGTGAGGTACATAGTGAATAAATCCATGCTTCAAATATCTTCTTGCTCATTTTGAATTTTCTGGCTGTCTTTTTAATCAGCTGCAGTTAGATTCATCCTTGCTCTTACTTTGTAGTGAGTTTATACCTAGAAGAGTAGTAACGATTGTTATTTGTTGTTTTCTTGTCGTTCACTCTGCCTTTATTATTAGTATTATCTTCCAACTGGTTTTTTTTGGCCCAGATTTCTTTTTTATTTTAAGTTTATTATGAAGAATTTCAAACAACAAACAAAAACAGAATATGAACCCCACTATATATGTCCATCATACTTTCACAGTTATCAACTCATGACCCATTCTTCCCTCCAGCGCTGTAGCATTTGGAAACTAATCCCATGCATTTTATTATTTCATCTGGTAATAATTCAGTGTGTATATCTAAAACATAAGGACTCTTTAAAAAAAAACCTAACTACAATGCCATTATCATAACCAAAAAATTTGAAGGAATCTTTAACTTGAAGTAATGGGGGAATCATTTTTTAAAAAAAATTTTATTGGAGTGTAGTTGATTTACAATGTTGTGTTAATTTCTGCTGTACAGCAAAGTGAGTCATTTATACATATATCCACTCTTTTTTAATTCTTTTCCCATATAGATTATTACAGAGTACTGAGTAGAGTTCCCTGTGCTATACAGTAGGTCTTTATTAGCTATCTATTTTATATATAGGAGTGTGTGTATGTCAATCCCAATCTCCCAATTTATCCCTCCCCCTGCTTTCCCCCTGGTAACCATGTTTGTTTTTTACATCTGTGACTCTATTTCTGTTTTGTAAATAAGTTCATTTGTACAATTTTTTTAGTCCGCATACAAGCGATATATTTGTCTATCTCTATCTGACTTACTTCACTCAGGATGACAGTCTCTAGGTCCATCCCTATTGCTGCAAATGGCATTATTTTGTTCTTTTTTTAATGGTGGAGTAATATTCCATTGTATATACTTACCGCATCTTCTTTATCTATTCCATTGTCGATGGATATTTAGGTGGCTTCCACATCCGGGCTATTGTAAACAGTACTGCAATGAACATTGGGGTGCATGTATCTTTTTGAATTGTTGTTTCCTCCAGACATATGCCCAGGGGCGGGATTGCTGGATCATATGGTAGTGCTATTTCTAGTTTTTTAAGGAACCTCCATACTGTTCTCCATAATAGTTGTACCAACTTATATTCCCACCAACAGTGTTGGACGGTTAATGGGGGGAATCTTTGCAATAAAAAAGTCAGGTCAGGAAAGAAGGGTGTTTTTAGCACAATAAAGCTGAGGTCATAATTTCATATTTCACATAATTTCATATTTCACAACTTGCAAAAACTAGTTGGGGGGTATTTCTCCAGTAAACTAGACTGGTGGTCTCTGAAGAAAAACTAATGTTTATGGTACTGGGTAATGCTGGTCTTCAGGTACTTTAGAGAAAAGCTAACCCTGGCATTGCTGGTGGAGTGACACTGAACTGGCATAGAAGTACCCAATTCCCTCCTCGCTAAAGCACCACATCCTCTCTCCCCTTCGGCAGAAGCTGGAGCTGATGAAAATCACACCCTCTTCCCAGTGAAGTCTCACCAGGTAGAGTTTGTACATTATGGGAAGGGATGAACTGGGGACTCCATTATCCTATGGGCAGTGGTAGAGGTCACTACGCTGGCAGGGGTTGGAGGAACACAGGCAGTTAAGGGAACAGTTAGCTTAGGAGGGAGAAATGGACACCCCTTGAAGGCCTAACCCAGGGGGCTGGAACTTTCTCTCCTGTGTGGTAAAAGGGAGCCAGTTGCCTACTCAAGGCAAGTTCCCAGTTCTTAGCCCCACCCTGCTTGGGGCAGTTCCTTGAAACTTGTCAAAACCTCCTTAATTCTCTCTCAAAATATACGTTGTACTTAATGTGGAGATGATTGGGGGTGGGGCGTGTGTACAGTATTTGGATTGGTAAGAGTATGTGAACGTTCCTGCAGAGGAGACCCGGCAGCGCAGAGGACCCGGCCAGAGAAGCGCACAGCTGTGCCACCCCGGTCCCGCACGCTCCGCTTCTGCGCTGCGGGTGACACGCTGCCTTAACTCAGGTCCCACGGCCGGGACGGCCTGGACGCCGGGCTCCAGCGTCCATGAAGAACGGTGAAGCTCGGTTCACGTCTGGATTTCATCACAACCCTCTCTCCCCCATTGCAGGCATCAGCATACAACGGTCAATTTTCCTAAGTAGTAATAGTAAACAAGTTTCCAAAATGTTAATTCCTCAAAATCACCTCGGAATAAAGGACAATCCTTTGGCTTGAGTATCTAGTTTTGTGAAAGAGTCACTAAATTGTTCTGATTTCCCTTTTCTCCACCGACATCCCTGGACAGATTTGCAGACCAGAGAGTGGAAACGGTCAAGACAACCGGGGCTCAGGTCTGATATCTCGGGCTGACGAGATTTGGGGCCACTCCGTTTGGGAGGAGGTACTTCCTCAGGGGGCAGTTCCCTGTCTTCCGCTTCTTATCGAGCCGGCCGACCGCCGCAGAGCCCGCTTCCGCTCCTTCCACGTGCTGGCCTGTGCCCGCTACTCCGAGGAGGGCCGGGCCTCCGCAAGGAGCCTTGCTGACTGGGGTATACGACCCCGCACGCACCGGGGCCACTGCTCGGGCGACCCAGCCTGGGACGCGCCCACCGGGCCAACACTCGTAGCCAGAAGAGAAACGCGACATGTGGGCGGGGCCGGGCGCCGGAGGCGGGCCCGCACTCAGCCGGCCCACAGCGCTTCCACCTTCTGTGGGAGTCTTTTGTGGGAACTGGGAGGGGGCCCTCGTTACATAAAGGAGAGCACGGGCCAGCCCGCTGCAGTCACGTCAGTTCCTTCCACTGCCTCCCCTCCAGTCCCGCTCGGAGGCCCGGCGAGCACCGGCCGGGACGTGACATCCAACCGCTGGCCACCGCGGCTGCGCCCGCCGCCTCATCTACCGAAGGGCTAGTTCTCGGGGTGCAGCCGCAACGACCACCCACCCCTGCAGCCTAGCCTTTACCCAGCCTTCCCAACTAGAGGAAAGGGCTGCCGGTAGGGAAGAACGGGAGGGGCCCGCGCGCTGGGGCGGCCTCCCATTGGCTCCTCTCTCTCTGCCCTCCGTCCCGATTGGCCGCGGGTCGAGCGCACGGGCCGTGCACGCTGCCCCGCGCCGCGCGACGTTGGACTGGGGGCGGGAGTGGCGGCGCAGCCAATGGGAGTGGCCTGCGGGGCGGGGCTCCCGGCGCTGGGTCTCTGGGCTAGGGCGAGCTGGTAAACAGATACGGAGTGCATGCCGGGTGTCTACGCTACGGCGAGCGCGCGGAGGCTGCGCGAAGGTGACCGCGGATCCCAGCTTCCTGCAGCCGGGTAAGGCTGCCGCCCACCGCGTGCCCTGGGCGCCGTCTGCCTGCGGCCAGATCTGTGCTCACCACCCGCTTGGGCCCTTCTTGTATCCTCAAGTAACAGCGCGGCTTCCCGTTTGCGAGTTTCATTTGCCCCAAGCTCCGGGCGCCCTGCGGCTGTCTCCTACCCCCGTGCCCACCTTAGCCCATACCTGTTTCGGGGAGGGGACGAGGGCCGCGTGCTGGTGCCTTGTCTCTTGGTCGACAGTACTGCTTTCCTGCCTCGCTTTCTCATGATAATATTTCTCTTCACGCCTAGACCCCTTTGCACTGTCTCAGGGGCGCTAACTGCCCCTGGCCCCAGGTTTGTGCCAGGACTTTGACTCGCTTGACCCGAGCCAGCTGTTGGGTTCCACAGTTGGGGGTTTTGGGTGAACTTGGGAAAGAGGACCCTTCTTGGTCCTTTCCTCCGTTGGCTTTTCTTTGGCCCCTCCTCCTACTTCTCCAAACTCCGGGGGTCTTGTGAATGGTTTGGGCTTAATTGCCTAAACTCGTGCCTTTGCCCAGCCTCTGACCCTCTGCCAAACCCAGGCCAGTTCTCCCATGTGCCTTGTGGGATGGAAAATGCTGCGGGGGCAGGCCTGGATGCTGGAACTCTCCATTTGGACGACAGGTGCCAGTCCTCCGAAGGGTGAGAGACTTAAGTGCAGCCTCTCATCCAGGGTAGGGCCTGCAGCCCATTGGAAAACTTGTCCATGCTCACTTGCACCTTGGGTGTGCGTGACAGAAGACTGAGGAGCTGGGCCTGCCAGGTCTAACTTGTTGCCAAAGGATTTGAGCATGCCTGATGCCAGCCTGCCAGTTGTCATGCTGTGCATGGGTGGGTCATGCTGGCAGGAGGGCCCATCTCCGGAGAAGAAACAAAGCAGGGGCTGGTGGTTCTCAGGAGCAGCATCTTTAAGACTGGTGATGACTTGGGCATTTTCAACTTTGCAAATAATGCAGACAAGGCAGGGTTAGGATTTGGGGCCTGACCTTGGGCAACTCAAAGGAAAAGTGAACTAAGGTGGTGTGAGCACTTACGTGTGTGTCACATAAGACAGCGTTTCTCAACCTTTAGCAACATCCCTGGCCTCTATCCATTAGATGCTAGTAACCCTCCCCCCCCCCACACACACACACTATTTGTGACAACCAAAAATGTCTCCAGACATTGCCACATGTCTCCTAGAGGACAAAAGCAGCCTTAGTTGAGAACCACTGAAGTAAAACTAAAAAGAGTCTTTCCATGCTGCCAGAGGCCCCCTAGGACCTGTCCATGACTGGCTGAGAGGTTTTTATAAAGGGTAGCATCTCTGTCCTAAACCAATGATAGAAGCCCTGTAGGTTGGGCTTTAATGGAGTCCCCCACTCTGCACCTGGGGGGATAGGAGTGAGATAGGAGGTAGAAACCCATGGTCATTTGCTGTGCTTGCTGGGTGCATGGCAGTGACTGGCTGGGTCCAGAGTACAAAAGAAGTGGGAGACTTGTGGTTTCTGTCTTTGGGGACTTTGCAAGACTGTGGGAGATACGCATATGAAATAACCATGGGGCAGTTTTTACATAGTGAGCAAACAAATTTATACTGTCTGAATGCTGGCAGAAAGGCCAATTCAGTTATCCATAAGCGGCTTTTCCAAGGTGATGCTTTGCTCATCCTTACTGATTTGCTGAGATATCTCTTATGTCTTATGATGTGGGAGGGTGCCAGGCCTGGGTCTGCAGGGAGTAAGTGTGTGGCTGCGTTTCAGACATATATGTGGGTGTATGTACATGTGCCATGTACTCCTCCAGGAGAGAGGCTACCCAGGAGCGCAGAATGGACACGTGTACAATATGTACAGTTCTTTTACAGTTGATCGAAGCATCAGAGACAGTGAGCCATTTCTTTTTGTGTGGGGAAAGACACTACTTCTGAGTCTAGATTTTGCCTTCACTGTAACCCAGAATTTATGCCCCAAACCTCAAAGTCCCAAACTGGTGGGGACGCAGAAAAGTGAAGAATGGTGATCATTGTACAGGGCAAGGAAAAACATCTGAAACCCCTACCATGAATTTCTTTTTCTTGTTGTTAATTGATCCTATGGGGATGTATCAGGATTTTCCCATAACATTCCTTGGTTAGTTAGGGTGTCTTTTGGGTGCCCTTTCTTGCCTATAGAGAAGAATCTGGACAGGGAGGTCACTTCTCTTTTCTCAAAAAGAAGTTTACAGGAGTGTATTATTGGGACGCTCCAAACTTGGCACGATAGTTTTCCATCAAGAGCCGTGGATACTGAGTCATTATCTTTGTCAGTTGAAACAAGAGCTGTGTGCAAAATTAGACAGGAATATTTAGAGAGTTGTCTTGATCTGACAGTGGCATCTGGAAATAGTTCCAGCATTCTTGCTAAACAACAGCCAGGAACCTGGGAGAGCCAGTAGAAAGAAGAGCCGTGGGAGAGGGGGAGTGCAAGGGCCCTGCTCCTTGAGGAGTTGCACCTATGTGGGGGATGGGGTCCACCGACTCTGAGGCAGACCCTGATGTGTCTGGGTGGGCTGCTTCCCACACTTTTCAGACCCAAGTGGGTGTCCACTGGTCTGTCCACAAGCATGTTTGTCGTGGGGTTACAGGCTCCTGAGCCCTTGACCTTTTGCTTTGAGGTCAGGGGCCCACAGAATATCTAACATTGGAAATGACCCTGAAAATCTCTTTTTATTCTCCATACTTGGATGTGCTTTATTTTTACTCTGTGCATGTAGAGAAGGATTCATGAGAAAGCTGAGTGTTTTTCACTCACCTTGCCCTTTCAGGGTATTGTAGATTCTGTTGTAGTGAATAGTGACTGAGTTCTTGTCTCCGGAGTCCTCGACTTGCTTTTTTAAAATATCCCATTTCCATCTGGGCCGAGGGAGAGGGGCTGCACTTGCTAGAAACCTGGAAAATCCCTGTGTGCTCTAAGGGTTGGTGCTTCTCCACATCCTGCCCTGAAAAAAAGCCCGCTCTGGAATTGTGGGTTATTCCCTCCTTGTTGAACAGATATTGACTGATTGCCTTGAGCGTGGCATTGGAAATATAAAAGTGAACAATTCCTTGGTTCCCGGACCTCAGGGAGTTGTAATAAGGGGTGTGCAGATACCACCTAAACACCCTCAGTGTGCAGATCTAGGGCTCCGGGTCTAGATCAGACCACTTCTGGCTGGTGGAAACGGCAAGGCTCTGGGAGGAGAAGGCGTGTTAGCTGGGACTCTGAGCATGAGAAAGATTTCAGCAGGAAGAGGCAGGAGTTTGGAGGGGTGAGGGGCCAGTGCTTCCCAGACGCTCTATGCTGAAGGCCAGGTTTTATTTTTTCCCAGTTTGTTGCAGACCAGCGCTTTTGCAAAACACAGTAAAAATGTTCTGACGGTTCTAAATTGCTGTGAAAATTTCTGAGCCCTTACTCCTGTTATCTCACCGAGGATGACAATAAGAGTCCAAGGACCATTCTTTTTGGTCCAGGCAGTGGGTTCTTCGAGCAGAGGCATTGGGGTGGCTGAGTGCCTGGTAGGGGTGAGTGCAGTCTGGCCGGAGGGTAGGGAGTGGCAGGGGAGCAGTGGGAGGCTGGGCAAGGGAGCAGAGTGGGGTGAGTCCCCCACCCCATTTCCTGTTGAAGCAGCTTGTCTGATCTGCCCTTAGGAGTTTAGGATAGTCTGAGCAGCATTGCTGCCACTGGGCTTCCGTAGGGTCGGGGTGGCGGGGGGGCAGGAGGGCTTTGGCATAGGGCTCCTGGCAATTTTCAGCTGACAGTTCAGTTCAGGCCAGAAAGGGTTCCCTGGGCGCCCACAACTCAGCTGCAGCCTAGTGGGCTCTGACAGAGAGGGAGGTGGCTCCCTGCCCTGGCATGTGCACAGTGGACGTGGGTACCTGTGGGTACTGGCAGACCGTGCAGGACCTAGGGCGGGTGCAGTCCTCTGCTGTGGGAACCCAGGGCGCAGCGGTGCTGGTTCTGCTGGAAAAGGGCTGGGAAACCGCCTTCCTGTGCTGGGAGGTCTAGGAGCTAGGGCCTGAAGGAGGAACAGGTTTCCATGGGAGAGAAGGATCTGAAGCTGACGTCTGAGCAGGGAGGGGCAAAGGTGGGCGCTGCTGTGGGGAGGAGAGGGGAGGGCACTCAGGCGGGCAGGCTGTGCAGAATGGGTCTTGGAATGGGTCACTTTGAGGGGTCAGGGTGGATGGGGAGGGAGACCCGTGAGGCGGCCTGTGAGAAGCGAAGGCGGCCTGAGTCCCAGGTGGTGGGTAGTGGGGAGGTGGAATGAAGGCGTAGATTCAAGAGATTATAAATCTGTGCAGGTGGACACTCTAGAATAAGTTACTGCTTGGCCGCTGGGCTGAGATTTCTAGTGGAGGGAGGGGTGGGGACTGTTTGGGGTGGATGGTGGTGTCACCGCTGAAAACAGAGGGGGCAGAGCTGGGCTGGCGGCAGGAAGACGGTGATGTTAGTTTTAGACGGGAAGGGGTTGAGGTGCCTCCGGGACTTTTTTCCTATCCTTTTTTATTAAGGTACAATTTGCATACAGTAAATTCACACTTTCTAGTGCGTGGTTGTGCCATTTGACAAATGCATATAGTCATGTAACCATTACCACAGTCAAGGTCCAGAACGGTTCCGTCCTCCCCGCCCCCCGGGTTCCCTGTGCCCCTTCATCGGTGCCTGTGGGACTTGGAGGGAGAGACGTGGCGTGTGTGTAACTGGATTTGTTCTAGAATTGGGCCAGTGGTTGAGATGGCCTGCCCAGCCTGGGAATGGGATGCACGGTCCTGGGGGAGCTGCCAGCCCGTGGGGAGGCTGAAGCAGCCCAGGGGACAGCGTAGAGAGCAGGGAGGATGGGGGCTGGGGACCAGGCCTGGGGACTCCTGTGGAGGTGGAGGGGGGAAGGGGAGCTGGTGACGGAGGTTGAGATGAGGGGCCGGGTGAGACATGGCAACCCAGCAGAGGATTTCAGGGGAGAGGGTGGGACCCGCGGGAAAGGCTGAGGAGGGTGGTGTTGACTCAGGTGGGTGGTGTTGACTCAGGTGGGTGGAGCCATCAGGTGGCTGTGGTGAGTGCCACAGCGGGAGAGCTCGGGGTCGGGGCAGCCTGTGCTGAGGGAGAAGGGAAGGCAGGTTTGGCCGGGATGAGGCTGAAGGAGAAGCAGAGTCAACGGGAGGTTTTTCAGTATTTGGTACATGAAAGCCGAGAGCGGGGTTTGTGGGCTTGAGGGGGAAAGCTTTTGTGGAAGGAGACATTGAAAGCAAAATGAAAAATAGGTCCGGGGCAAAGTCCTAAAGGAGGAGGGAGAGGGAGGAGGGGAACGGCCAGTGCGGGGAGGAGATAGGATGGGAGGAGAGGCGGGGGGAGGGCTGAGACCGGACCGAGGGTTGAGGGTGAGCACATCTGATTGCCTCTGTTTTGAGGAAACAAGAGGTCAGTTGCAGTGAGTGAGGCCCTCTGCTTGATGTGAGAGGGGGAGGCTGGGCTGGGGGTGGCGCTTGAAGGGGAAGCCGGGCTCCTGCCAGCCTCTGAGGAGGGGTGTGTGTGTGTGCGTGCGCGCGTGTGTGTACGTGTGTGTGTGCGCGTGCGTGTGTAACGGGGCAGGATGGGTTTCCTGGCCGTCTGAGAAGGGGCGTGCTCCCTGCCCCCCCGCCCCCCGCTGGATTTTCTCAGAGGTGTTTGCTGGCCTGGGAAACACCTCACCACCCCCCGAGAAGCAGGTCTGCCCCTCCGCACTTGCTATTTTCATAGAACGTCTAGAAGGGTTAGTACTCAGATTCTTTTGTGTATGATTCTTTCTAGAACCTGTTAAATCCCAATTCTCAGCACAGCCCTTCTGTGCTCAGGGTAAACGGCCGTGTCCTAATCTCTGGGAACTGGAAATCATCTAGGTCAATCACCTTGTTTTACACATGAGGAAACGGGGAAACTCAGGCCCAAGGGAGAGCGGATGTGCCCAGGGTCACATGTGGCTGGTGCCCAGGGTGGGCCTGGAACCCGGGCCTGGCTGGCCACCCTCCTCCGTCAGCCTCATCGTAGTACCCTTGTTGTCTGGGAACTGGAGGACCTGATGGCAATGATCCTGCCGTCTGCCGGGCGGGATGGGAGGTCCTGGGGTCTGTTCACACATCCAGAACTTCTACATTAAATCCAGATCCTGGGGTCAAGCTGGTGTTTGCTTTCCGTCTGGCATGTTTTGTCTGCGTTTGGCCCGGGTCCTGGCTCAGGAGAGGGTGAAGGTAAGAATAGGTTGCCCTGTGACCTGCAGGTGGTTACTGTTTGACAGGTGCTGGAGCAAACATCTCCCCATCTGTCTGAGATCGAAAAAGCAGTTTGTGGCTCTTGCCCCCTAATGTGTTTACAGCCAGCATTTGGTAGAGCAAGGGCTGGGCACCACGTATAAGTCAGACCTGCTGTGCCCCTGTTCCAGCCCGCGTGAGCTCACCGGCAGCCAGGCCTGCTGTCTTTTGTCCCTCTTCCCTCTCACTCTTCTTCTAAGCAAGGAGTGGGACCTAGCAGAGGACGCAGTAGAGGTGCTGCATCCTGGGTGTGCTGCCACCTCTCCCTCCCAGTGTCTGTGTGCGCATGTGAGCAGGCTCCGGGCCCCTGTGAACGATGCTTTTCCTCCATTCTCCCTCTTCTGCCCTCACCCCATTTAACACAGGGTGCTGCTGCCGCCGTGTCCATGGCTCTGGATGGTGGCGGTTTCAGGGTGATTGGTGACAGAAAGAGCGTTTCCCAGATGCTAGCATCCCTGGTGTCTCTTGGGTTCTGGGTTCTAGAAGAGGGAGCTTGAGAAGCTGGGGAGCCCCTGGGCGCCCGTGGGTATTAAACTGCTGGTATGGACATGGTACAGCACCAACCCTCAAGGGGAGTATAGGTCTGGGTAAGAGATCCTCTCTCCAGGAGCACACCATGCAGCCTGGGAGATGGGACAGGTACTCTAAGAGTCATATAGGGCATGGCAGGGTGACCTTAGGCCATTAAGAGATGAGGGACTTTAGAGGACAAGAAGTGACTTTAGGATGGGGGGCAGACCCTATGGAGCGTCTAACATTCCATCAGGATGGGTAGGATTTTGGCAGAGGAAAGGGTGTCCCGGGGGAGGAGGTGGGAGCAGCACGTGGAAGTAGGAAAGTGTGTGTGTGTGTGTGTGTGTGTGTGTGTGTGTGTGTGTGTGTGTGTTGGGGCATGAGCCATTCTGGCTGAAGCGCTGGTGTGGGGTGGAGATAGTAGGAAATGAAAGCTGGAAAGATGTCTTGGGGTCCACAGTGAAGGGCCTTGAAGGCCAGGCCTGGGCCTGTGGCCTTAGTTCTGCCAGCAAAGGAGAGTGGAGGTCAGCGAGGAGACAGTCGCTTCTTCCTCTGAACATCCTCTTCTCATTTCTCTTCCTGAGTATTGTTGTCTGTCTAGGGTCGTCCCTCATAGGGTTAACTCACTGGTCTTAAAAACTATTGGGGTTTTGCGTACGCTTGTAGTGCCAGAGGGTTGCACGGGACCTCGGTGGCAGGACCCGTTAATTTAATGTCTGCACCAGTGACGTGCACAGGTGTCCGTGCCTGGCCTGTGTGTGGTGTTTGGGGGTGCTGCTGATGGAGGCAGGTTCTGGGAGTCAGCGTGGCAGGACTGGGGGCCACGTACCCAACAGCTCCTTCTGGAGGCGCACACCCAGAGTGGACTCAGTGTGGGGCTCCTGCCTCTTTCTCCCACTTACGTCTGAGACAGAACCGGGGTGGGATCGCTGGTGCTGAGAAGCCTAACACTCTCAACCTGGTAGCTGAGGAGCTTTCCAGAAAGGGAGTTTGGCCAGGTGGCCTTTGAGAGCCCAGTCAGCTCCTGGATTTTTATGACTTATGATTTTCTGCAACCAGGTGGACACACTTTTCAGGGCACAAACCTTGCCGTGTTTCCAGGAGAGTGACTTTTTTTCTTTTTTCTAAGGCATTTCTTTTTTTTTTTTTTTTTTTAATTATTTTACTTATTTATTTTTGGCTGTGTTGGGTCTTCGTGGCGGTGCGCGGGCTTCTCTTATTGCGGATCACGGGCTCTAGGCGCACAGACTTCAATAGTTGTGGCTCACAGGCTCAGTAGTTGTGGCTCACGGGCTTAGTTGCTCCACGCCATGTGGGATCTTCCCGGACCAGGGCTTGTACCCATGTCCCCTGCATTGGCAGGCGGATTCTCAACCACTGCGGCACCAGGGAAGCCCCCAGGAGAGTGACTGTTGTTACTGACCTGGGGGCAGGTTTCTTATCTGCTCACTTCCTAGGCTGCAGGAGGAAAGGACTTGAGCCTGGGGTCAGACAGGCATGGATGGGCCTGCCCCTGACAGCACTGGGACTTAGAGGAGATTTCTTTACCTGGGAGCTGAGTCTCATCAGTAGATGGGGACAGTAATACCTCACAGGGCTGCTGTAGGATTAGGACTAATAAAAAGTGATACACACAGAAGGGGAGTAATAACTGGTAGCTGTTCTTGTTTTTAATACTATTTCACTGAAATATTTAATCTGAAGTGAAAGTGTTTTGAAAGATTAAGAATGTAAGAACTGATGAGGAGCATTTTGAGGGGTGCGGGCTCTTACTTGGACGTTGCGGTACCCCAGGCCGTGCACAGTGCCTGGCATGTAATGTAAGTGCTCCATAATGCTTTCAGTGTTGAACCGAGCCTGGGAAAGAGGCTGGTAGACGAATGGGGCATATTTATACTGAAAGCAGGCAGGACTCTGTCATCAGGAACAAGAATGTGTCTTGAGCTGCCCATGGGATATGCGAGAACCTACCACAGCACCTGGCACTTAGCTGGCACTCAGTACCACTTGTGGAGTGACTAAACTAAGTTATTTTAGATGAATGATCTGGAAATTATTCTAGAATATCGCCCCTCTTCCCAACCCAATGATGTATCTTTTAAAAATAACCACTGCATTAGTTTCCTATTGCTGCTATAACAAATTACCACAAATTCAATGACTTAAAACACCACAAATTTATTATTTTACAGCTCTGGAGGTCAGAAGTCTGAAATGGGTATCACCTGGCTGAAATCAAGGAGTCAGCAGGGCAGATTCTCTCTGGAGGCTCAAGGGCAGAGCCCCTCCCCTTGCCTTTCTAGCCTCTCGGGGCTGCTTGCATCCCTTGGCCGTGGTTCCTTCCTCACAACTGCATTACTCCACTGTCTGTCTTTGTCACATCTTTCTCTCCCTCTTCTGACTCAGATCCTCCTGCCTCTCTCTCTCTCATAAAGACCCTTGATTACATTGGGCCCAGGTGGATAATCCCCCCCATCTCAAGATCTGTAGCGTAATCACCCTTTCAGCAGTCCCTTTTGCCACATAAGAGAACATAGTCACAGGTTCTGGGGATTAGGGTGTGAACATCTCTGGGGGGCCACCAGTCAGCCTCCCAAAGCCACCCACAATAATTTGGCCAGATTTAAACACAACCCCTTAAATATCTGATTTTAGTTTAAGATAAACTCCTCAACTACAGCTCCAGGGTTCCCCACTAGGGTTCTTATTCACCTACCTGTGTGACAGTACAGATGACACTTGTATTTGTGTGGTCAGGGTCTGTCTGTGTGTGGAGGTAGGTGGGGAAAGAGTCAGAGGTGTGTGAGATGTGAGCCTCCCAAGGGGCTTATTATTGGAAAGACTTCTGTGTGCCAAAGATAACCTACAAAACGGGGCAGAATCTGACCAGCAGTGGAAAATTTACATCAGCCGATGGGAAGACAAAATCATAAGAGCCAAGAGTAAGTTAGGGCCTGATTAGAAATGTGTCCTTGAATATATATGACATGTTCATACATTTCAAAGTACTTCTGCCTCTCTTATTTAGATTGGACATAATAAGAACTTATGCTGTCGTAATATCCAGGTGAGGAAACAGATTATAGGAAACGGGTTCAGGGACAGACGGGTTCAGGGACAGGCCTGGAGTGGCCTGGCCGGTGGAGCAGAGCTGATGCACAGGCCCGGAGGCAGGCCCCATTCAGTTTTAGAAGTGCAGGGATGAAGGGTTGGTGTGAGAGGGAAGGAATTGGAGCAGCACTTACATGGCACAGGTGTAAGTGGAGGCTGGATGGGAGGCCTGGGTCCCGACTTCAGACTCAGGAGTTTGGAGCTTATCCTCTAGAAAACTACGAGCCATTTGAGCCGGGGCTTAACATGATGAAAATGGATTTGGAAAAGGTTAATCTGGCAGCAGATGGGCTGTAGCCTGGAGACAGGGAACTTGTGGGGGTCAGAGGGGTGCTGTTGTCTCCTCTGAGAGTGGTGTTGACCATGGTGAGGATTACCGGCGGTATTTATGTCCTGGTTGTCTAGGCACGCCAAGCAGGCCGCCAGCACACCAGACCAGCTCTCCTGAACGATGCCTCACACCACAGCTGAATTAGCCTCACTGGCCCCCGAGAGGGGGCGAGTCTGCTCTCCCCGAGTCAGATCTGGTACAGTACCCAGCCCGGGTGCTGGGGTAGAAATCGGTAAGAGGGTTGTCCCCACTGGTCTCACCAGGTCTGAGTGACTTGCTGAGTCCTTCCAGAGCGTCCGTGTGGTCTTAATAATGATCATGTCGGCTAATGGTTTTGAGCACCTACTGTGTGCCAGGCACTTGGGGTCCTAAGTACTGTTATATGGATTATCTAACCCACTCCTCTTGAGAACAGATGAGGGAAACTCAGTTGCAAAGATGAGCTTAAATGACTGCTTAGGTTCGCAGCAGAGTCAGGATTTGAACCTGGGGCGCCCAACTCCAGAGCATCTTGACTGCTTCATGTATCACTTCCTGAACGAAATCTTTTTTAATGTTCTAAGCAGAAAACTTGGGTGGGTTTTTGGTCAGAAAATGAAATTGCCCTCAGGACCCCGTGCTTGGCAGGTTGGTATTTGTAATCAGTTACGTTTGCTCCCCAGTGGGAGGAAAGACCACTTGGGACCGTCTGTGCTACTCACCTGTGCAGTGGCGTCCGGGCCCACGCAGGTTCATGCACAGCATTGGGTTTCTCTCTGGATTATCAGTAGAGGCTGGAACTTCTCCTTCTGCTGCACTTTTATCTCCCCCTCCCTGGCCCCAGCACAGTGCCCACCTTGGGGCAGCACACCAGGGAATCCTAAGAATGTCCTCTTCTTTTTTTAAATAAATCTGTTTATTTATTTATTTATTTTGGGCTGAGTTGGGTCTTTGTTGCTGTGCGCAAGCGGGGGCCACTCTTTGTTGCGGTGCGCAGGCTTCTCATTGTGGTGGCTTCTCTTGATGCAGAGCACGGGCTCTAGAGGCGCGTGGGCTCAGTAGTTGTGGCACATGGGCTTAGTTGCTCCGCGGCATGTGGAGTCTTCCCGGACCAGGGCTCGAACCCGTGTCCCCTGCGTTGGCAGGAGGATTCTTAACCACTGCGCCACCAGGGAAGCCCCTAAGGAATGTCTTCTTAATTACCCATTGGGTTGAGAATGAAGGCTTGCAGTCTAGGACATCAAAACACACTCTTATTTGTTTTCTCCTTTTATCTGTTAAATGGTTGCCTGGCTCCTGAGCCATGATAGATTCGAGTTCTAGCTCTACTTGTTATTCATTGTGTGACTTTCGGTAAGTTACTTAACCTCTCTGTGCCTTAGTTCCTTCATCTGTAAAATGGGCAAAATAATAGTACTTACCTTTTAAAAATGAGTCAGGTAATACACATAGAATACTTAGCACACGGCCTGGCATATAATAAACTCCCAGTAAATAATAGCTGCTATCGTTATCATCACATTGTGCTGGTTTTCTGCTTCTCACAGAATAAAAATGTTTGGGGAACTGGTGAAATTCATCGGAGGAGAATGTCAGAGTGCCTGCTATTCAACAAGCTCTTGAGTGTGTTAGCGTAAGAGTGTATACGTTTTAAATGGTTCCAAGAAAAATCCCAATAGTCCAGAAATGGCTTTTGGAGGAACATGAAGTCCTTAGCCCAGGAGACAACTTGAGGTCCAGAAACGAACTCCTTTCCTTACAGGGCACAATTCCACTGTGCCGCCCCACAGTAGTGGCCATCGTGTCTGCCTGTGTCTCCCCTCCAACCGCCCCCCCGCCAGAACTCGGCTGCCCTGTTCTAGGTGACCCAGTAAAAGGTGGTCACCACAGAGCCCTCCCTTTGTCCCTGGGGCCTCTGGGTGGTGGGCAGCTCTGTGCCTGGTGAGGTACCCATCTTTTGGGGTCAGGAGCAGAGCTATAACGGGGGTGTCCTCACCCCAACACCAGCCTTTTTGGGCTGCTCTGATATAACTCTAGTGACCTTTCTGGATTTCCTGGGACAGTTGTGGTTACATTTTACTCTGTTGCCCTAGAATAAGGGTTAACAAACTTTCCTTGAAGAGCCAGATGGAGAAAAAAAAGAGCCAGATAGGAAATATTTTAGGCTTTGTGGGCCATAGTTCTCACTTGCAACTGCTCAATCGTGCTGTTATAGCTTAAAACCAAACCAAACCAAACCCCAAAACCCCAAACAGCGTTAGATAATGCATATGTAGATGAATGAGCTGTTGCCAGTACCTAAATGAATGAGCAAGGCTGTGTTCCAGTAAATGCTTATTTACAAAAACAGGCAACAGGGCTGAATTTGGCCCCATGGTTTGCTGACCCCTGATCTAAAAGGGCACCAGTCATGTTACGGAAAAACCCAAACAAATTTTTTGCCAACCCATACATGTCTTAACTTTCGGTTCAGAAAAATGTGATCACTGCACTTACTACATTATTCTAAACTAGGATCCTGTTTTGGGGAAAGTACCGTTAATTATTTCTATCTTTTAACACAGGGGCCAGCATTAGACCTGCCTCTGCCAAGTGGTTTTCTCACCATTTTCTGAGAAGCACAGTTGAGCCTCTTTCCCAAAAGTGGGGTGGACGTGTTCCACCTTCCTGGTGGCCTGTCAGGGGCAGTTGTTTGCTGATGAGGGACAGTGGCTAAAGGGTGTAGAGAGGTAGTATTTATAGCTCTCTGATTTGCTATCTAACCCTCTGCCCATCCTGCCCAGGACAAACGCTTCAGGGATCTGGGATAGTTTCTTTAAATCACACCTTTGTGTGCTTGCTTTTATTTTTTTATTTTAACAACAGATATTTAAGATTATTTTTATATAACTTATTTTCTGTTATAAAAGTAGTACATGTTCTTTGTAGAAAATTTTAGGAAATAAAATAATAAGAATCTATCACCCCACCACCCAGAGAAAACCACTGTTCCTGTTTTGCATGCTCTGTTTCTATCATCCATCTCCCTCCCTCCCTCCCTCCCTCCCTCCCTCCCTCCCTCCCTCCCTTCCTTCCTCCCTCCCTCCCTCCCTCCCTCCAAAATAAAGGATAATACTGTTTTGTAACCTGCGTTTTTCCTACATGGGAATATATAGTAAACTTGCTTATTTGTCAATAAATACCTTCCACAGTGTCATTTTAGATGGCTGCATAGCAGTCCATCTAATGGGTGTACCACTATTTATGTAGCCAGTCTTAGACAATGTTGTCATTTACATTCTTGTGGCTGCGTTATCAATCACACATCCACTCTTAAGGAAATGCAGTTTGACAGAATTTGGCTGGATGCTTAGATAACTTTCAGGCAGGATGGCCTGGGAAGGAGACAGGGAAAGGGGACTTTAGTGGTAGACATGCAGGTTTGGGGCATTCCAGAGGTGACTTGCAGCTGTGGGGAATGAATGACCCTAGTGGCCTGTCTCTCACCGTAGAAGATTGACTCACCAGGCCTGGCTGGGGCTGACTGACAGGGGAGGGGAAGGCTATGAGGTGGGGTTTGAGGGGGGACAGAGGCTCTTTATATCTTCCCCTGGGTTCTTCTTCATGTTTTTCGTTGCCTTTGAAAATGGATACGTATTAGGATGTTTCTGAACCTGCTGCCAGACGAACCCGGAAGCCAGACCTCACTATGTAGAAGCCTGGAGTGCCTGAGATATTTGAGTGATGGGCCCTGGGGTGTGCTTTTAAAGGCCGAGGCGAAGGGCACATCTAAAGAAATTCATGGATTTTTGGTTCAGAAGTCTAAGTCTTTCCCCTAACACATATACTCTTCTGAGTCCTTGGAGGAAACAGTCGACTGTATTTCCTTTTTCTAAGAGGAAAAGAAAAAAAGAAAAATTTCAAGAATGTAAAGGAACTTTCCAGTGTCCACACAGACTGTTCATGCCCAAAGTAAAAAGATTGTCCTTGGCTGGGAGGGGGCAGAGGGCCACCTGTGAGCCCCTGCCCTGGGGCCTCCCGGATATCATTAAAGAGTTCTTTCCCGGGAGTACTAAAGTGACAATCTTGAGATTCCTTTGGTGGCTGGTTCTGTGGGTCATTGTCTTTAAGCCCATTCATTTCCGATGTTCTTTTTCAGTTTCTTGAGGGAGTAGTGGGAAAGGAAGGGGCAGGTGGAAGGTTTCCACTTAAGGACAAAGCCAGACTTTTGGGGAGGGAGTAGCAGGGAGAAACTTTTAGGAAAGGATCCCTGTTTAGACTTGCTGCCTGACCTTGGGCTTGGGCCACCTCTGTTCCCTTTTCCCCTCTTCCTCCAGAACAGGGTTCTTAAGGTACGTTTCTAGGACCACCAGCAGCAGCAGGTGGGAATTTGTTAGAAATAGAGGTTTCCAGGCCCCATCTTAGACCTACAGAATCAGAAACCCAGGGCGGCGGTACAGCGGTCTGTGTTTCAGCAAGTCTCCCGAGTGGTTCTGATGCCCACTAAAGCCTGAGAACCCTGCCTCAGACCAGGCTCCTAAGAGACCTTTGATTCCATATGCAGATTAAAAAATGCAAGCAGGTGTGAGTCAGTTCCAGAAATAGCAGGCTTTCTTAAACCTTGGGGGGACCAGCTGAGTTCATTTCTGTCTGCTCTGTGTCAAGCACGGTGCTAGTTTGCTGGAGATACAGAGAGGGGACAACAGATGTGGTCTGTGCCCTCCTCTGGCTGACAGCCCAGTGTGGCGGGAAGTCGGGTACATAGGCAGGTTTAGAGCATGGTCACTGCTACCTCGGGGAAAGAACAGGGAGCCGTGGGGGACATGGTTGGGCTTTAGGGATGGGACATGTTGGGGAGGGCATCCCAGAAGAGGTGCTGTTTGAGTTGAGATCTGGTGAGGAGGAAAGACATGCGTTCCTGTGCAAGGCGGGGGCCAGAGAGGCCAGTTAGGGGCTGCTGCGGTTGCCCAGCTGGGAGCACCCTGGGGGGGTAGGGGAAGTGGGAAGGGTTGGAGAGAAGGGGGTGGTCGCAGTGCTCAGGACGGGGAGCATGGGGTGGGCGGGGTAAGGGGGGTGAGGTCAGTTCTGGACATGCCGAGCTTGATGCCTGTGGGCCATTGGGTGGTGCACAGCTGCGGGACAAAGCCTGCTCGGGAGAAGGCTTTAGTGAGCTTCACACACGCTCCCCAAGACAAAGGGCGTGCTGTGCAGCTTGCTTTTGGGTCCTTACACCAGTCATCCCATGGCTTCCGGGGCTGCTCAGTATGGGAAGAGACAAGAGGAGGGCGTGCTGGCTTTTAGAGGTATAGACACTCTGGCTTTGCTTGGATGGGAGCTGGTCTGCCTTGTCACACTTTATACTTACGAAGGGGGTTGAACAGTGGCTCAGTAAGTTCATGCACTGTCCCTGGCTTATTGTCACCTCATGAGAAGAGACAAGTGACAGATGGTGAGTTCTGGCTGTGAAGGGGGGGGGCTTGGGGGTGCATATGGGAACCCTCCCCCCAAATAAAGTTCCCCCATGTGGGTCCTGGTGGAAAGGTTTATGATGCCTTCATTTGTTTAATGCTTGTCAAGATTGCCTGTCTTATGTATGTATGTGTGTACGTATTTATTTTTGGCCGTGCCACACGGCTTGCAGGATCTTAGTTCCCCGACTAAGATGGGGCCACTGAACCTGGGCCACTGCAGTGAAAGTGCTAAGTCCTAACCACTGGACCACCAGGGAATTTCCATATATTTTTAAAAAGAACACAACTCATTGCTGCTGATACATCTTATTGCATCTGGCCAGGTAGGCATCACTTGGTGGTTTTTTTTGTTTGTTTGTTTTTGTTTTGTTTTTTTTTTTAGTTTTGGAGACTAGATTTGAAGGTCCTCATACCCCAGATAATTTCCAGCTAATGGAGTCTCTGAGTCTGTTTTTCAACATGAATGAAATGGTATCTCAGAAGTCTCTTTGGGAAGGTCAGAGAGTGAGGGTTCAGCAGGAAAATTTCCTCTTGGAGCTTGAGGACTCATGTCAGGGGACACTGGCTGTGCTTCTTTCTCAGTCTCTGTCCTGGGGAGTGGTGAGCTGTATTTATTCCAGTTCTTTGTCTCTCTAGACAACAACTTTGTGCACTTCCTTTATAGCACTTTAGCATGTTAGGGCTGGAAAAAGGGCCTGGTGAGCCAGCTGAAGCCCCCTCTTGCTATGGAGGGTGAAGAGGCGAGCAGCACACGTAGTGTCAGTGGCTGAGCCGTCCAGGCTCCCAGGCTTTGCCGCTGCTCAGCTGCCTCCTGTGCACCTGGTCCTCGTGTGTCGGCCTCAGTGGGCCTCTGGCCGTCTCCGGGGTGTCTGTGCCCGTTATAGATGTGCCTGCATGCTCCTGCAGCTGTGAGCACCCCGGGGCCAAGGGCAGGTTTATCCCAGAACCTGCACAGACTAACCCAGAGCGCTGGGGGGAGACATCAGTGAACGGGTGTTCAAAGAATTGACCAAATGACTATTTTGGTGCTGGTACCTAGTGGGCACTCCCAAATGTGAGTGCCCGTCCTCCACCCTCACCGCTGTATTCACTGGTCCTCGCTCAGAGGAGACCGGGCGGCGCCCAGGCGTTCTAGGGCGAGTGGGTGAAGAGCCTGACTGCACCCTCCATCCCTGTATTGCTCCTCCGTGAGATCCCGAAAACCCATTCAAGGACCAGCAGGGTGAAGCGGGGTGGGCGAGGACTCTAATACTTGTAGATGAAATCGTGGTGAGGATAAGATTTTAAACTTGTGATTAATGTATCTTGGGGGCTTTTGAAAATCAAAAGCCCCCAAAACACATTTTTGATTTTCATTTACTTAAGGTCCTGATGAAAATGCGTGCTGGTGTAGCTGAGTGCCTGGCGCTCGTGCATTCCTTTTGCGGGGTTTGCCCCACCGTTCAGGACAGCTGAATTCTGAGTCACGTTGGGATTCTGGTGCGTTAGAAGTAGGGTTTATGAGAGCCAGTTTTTGAAAACCAGGAGGTGAACAAAGTTCTGGAAAGGTATTTCCTCTGGCATTTGTTCGCCTTCCCACCCCTGCTCCTTGAGGGTAGGCACTCCTTTGCAAAAAAATAGCTGGTATTGACTAAGGTCACTTTGTACCCAGCAGAGCAGCATGTGGGGAGGTTTGGGGACAGCGTCCCTTGAACATTAGGTAAATAATCCTTAAGGCGGCTGGCACGGGCTGCGGTTTAGAAATGTGCATCCACCTGTGAATCTGCTCACAACGACAGACTGTTTATGAGCAGCATCTGTTAATGTGAGAAGGGGAGGGACTGCCCCATAGTAGCGGGATGGTAGCTTTCCGTGATGTCATTTCCATGTGGATGGAGCCTGCCTTCCCAGGGAGCTGGCTCTAGTTCTCCTCCATGACGGCACTCGCTGTCCCGGCTGAGACGGGAACCCATGGAAAGTTCTCCGGTATGAGGACACAACCGTTCAGGCAGGAAGAAAGGCATAACTAATTAATTTTTAATATGTACTTTTTAAAGATGACGTATTATTTATTTATTTATTTTCCACTTTGAAAGTGGGATATGTGAACTAAAAGAGTTAGGAAGGGCTTCCCTGGTGGTGCAGTGGTTGAGAGTCCGCCTGCCGATGCAGGGGACACGGGTTCGTGCCCTGGTCCGGGAAGATCCCACATGCCGCGGAGCGGCTGGGCCCGTGAGCCATGGCCGCTGAGCCTGTGCGTCTGGAGCCTGTGCTCCGCAGCGGGAGAGGCCACAACAGTGAGAGGCCCGCGTATCGCAAAAAAAAAAAAAAAAAAGAGGAAAATACAGTTAGGAAAATACTGCAGGAGACCATTATTACTCATATGTCTCAAATGCAGGAATTTAATTAAAAACTTGGTCAGTTTATTTAACATTGTTTCCTCTTTTGAATTTTAAAAAAATCATCGTCATAAAGTAGGTATAATCCTGGCCCATCACAGAACTATGCTCAGAGTTGACATACTTAGAGACCAGAAAAGTTAGGACTGGACTCTGGTGGGTTCCAGAGCTGCAACTGCAGAGTGCAGGACCAGAAATGGGTATTTCACAATGAACTGCAGAGCTAGGGCAGGGGAAACTGGCCAAAAAAATCGCTTATCAGCTTTGCTCTAGTGAAACTTTAGTTTGTGGGTATGATAACTTGGGTGAGCAGTTTAGGCAGAATTAGTTTTAAGCCTGAAAACAAAGTCTGAGTCAAATAGGTCTTATATCAGTTACCAGACAAGGTGAGGTTTTGAAATTATCCAGGTTTGTGGCTTATGGGAGACTGTTGCCTTGGTTATCTGGATTGGATTTAGAGGTGAGCAAGGGGAAAGCCTGTTTCTGGGGACCCCTGGGGCAGTGGGGTATGGTGGATGGTCCACCAGCAGGGGTCTTTTTGAACAGATGGGGCTGGGGCCCTGGCCTCTGCCATTGCATGTCCCTGGTGTCTCTTTCAAAAACCTCTTTCCTCAAGAGTGAAATGTGTCTGTGTGTGTCCAGGGCCAGGGGGCAGGGGAGCTGTTGAGAGCTGGCACCAGCTGCATTTGAGCTCTGATTACATGCTGTTTTCCCAGTCCTAGACATTTGGTCTATGGGGCTCACACTTGTTTACTGCCATAAGGTGCAGAAGCCCAGAGTGGAGCCCAGGGTGTGAAATAGCACCACGTGATGGGCAGGGCTAGCTCCCCCTTCTCTCTCCTGTCTCCTTCAACGGTTTGGTCACCTTCCAGAAACCTCCTTGGCTTTGATTAGGGTACAGGAGGTCCACTTGTGTCTAATCAGTACCCTGTCCCTATGGGGGTGCCTTGGAGCTGGTGGACCGAGCATTTGGGGGAGCAGTGTGGCGTGGTGGGCACAGAGCAGCGGAGGGCAGGTATCAGACCCCAGGGCCACCGTTCAGGAGCTGAATGACCTCAGCCAGTTAGTTAACCTCTCTGACTTTGGTTTTCTCCTTTGTGAAATGGGGGCAATAACATCCATGTCATTTAGGTTGTTTATAAAGATTAAAAGAAGATGAAGCCCAGTGCCTGGGCGCTGCTTTCCTACGAAGGTGAAGGGTTCTCTGAGGGCAGGTTACGGTGGGTCATCTTAACTTCTAGGCTCCTGTGCATTCCTGGGTTTCTCTGGCTATCACTACAGCTCTCCTTTTAAATAAAAGTAGCTGTGTCTCATGCTCAGGAGCAGAGCGGATCTGGGCAGGAGCCTTTGGACTGACTGGGGCTGGCTCCCCATGAAGGGCAGGTGGGAGCGAGCCTGAGGTTTTTGGAAGGCATGAGAGTTCTGGTTCAGATCCTTGTCAGTGCTCTCGCCTGACCTTCCTGTCTGTTAATTCGGGCCCTTCTCAAGTCAGCCTCCGTGCGTTTGTGCACAGGTTTGTTCCTGCAGGTCTCCTGCCTGCTGTGCCTTCCACACCTGCTTATCTTATCTCTGAGACTCCTGGCAGATCCCAGCTCCTCCCTGCCCACTGGCCAGACTGCTCCCTCCCCACTCTGGGTTCTCCTGCTCCTGTCCTTTTTGTTTTTTATTCAGCCACCTTATTTCACCTTATCTTATCCCTCCCAGCACACAGCTCCAGGTAGGTCTTGAGAAATGCTTGGGAGACACACCCCAACCCTGTGCAGTACCCTGTGTACTCTGGCTTTCCACTTCTTTGACCCTGACATAAACACGTTTTATGCTGTGACCCAGGAGAAAGAAGAGAGCGCATGCGCACGCGGAGGGGAACCAGGTTTCAGCCCCAGTCCTGCCCGCAGTGTGCCCTGATGCTTCCCTGTCCGACATCATGTTGGTGTTGTTTTTAATGCTGGTTAGGATTTTCCAAGTGCATTGCTCTGTGGTCTGGACTGCAGTTTGAAAACACTGGCTTGGGGAAGAGTTGAGTCTGAGGGCGGGCAGGGGCTCTGGTTGTCCCTTGGTGGGTGTCTGTCAGAGGCTTCATTGGGCAGAACAAGAGTGGCTGGGCAGGGACAGGCAGCCCCTGAGGAGTTGGGCTTGGGGCCCCTGGGTCCCTGCAGGGAACTGCTGCCGGAGCAGGTGTTCCTGAAACCATGCACCTCAGACTGGGACTTGAACCCATGTGGCCAGGACTCAAACCCGGTCAAAACCCTGATTGGGACTTGAACCCATGCAGCCGGGACTCGAACCCGGCCAAAACCCACAGTCTTCCAACTGAGATCACACACCTGGTTTCAGGACTTAATGAAGCTCAGGTTCTTTTTTTTTGTTATTGTTGTTGTCGTTGTTTACCTATTTTATTTTTTACCTTTAAATCCTTTTATATACTGGACGATCTCCCTGTTGGTTTTCAGGGGGAAATCTTTTTATTTTTTAATTTTTTATACAGCAGCTTCTTATTAGTCATCGATTTTATGCACATCAGCGTATACATATCAATCCCAATCGCCCAATTCATCACGCCCCCCACCCCCCCCCGCCGCTTTCCCCCCTTGGTGTCCATACGTTTGTTCTCTACATCTGTGTCTCAATTTCTGCCTGCAAACCGGTGCATCTGTACCATTTTTCTAGGTTCCACATACATGCGTTAATATATGATATTTGTTTTTCTCTTTCTGACTTACTTCACTCTGTATGACAGTCTCTGGGTCCATCCACGTCCCTACAAATGACCCAATTTCATTCCTTTTTATGGCTGAGTAATATTCCATTGTATATATGTACCACAACTTCTTTATCCGTTCGTCTGTCGATGGGCATTTAGGTTGCTTCCATGACCTGGCTATTGTAAATAGTGCTGCACTGAACATTGGGATGCATCTGTCTTTTTGAATTATGGTTTTCTCTGGGTATATACCCAGTAGTGGGATTGCTAGATCATATGGTAGTTCTATTTTTAGTTTTTTAAGGAAACTCCATACTATTCTCCATAGTGGCTGTATCAATTTACATAAGCACCAACAGTGCAAGAGGGTTCCCTTTTCTCCACACCCTCTCCAGCATTTGTTGTTTGTAGATTTTCGGATGAAACCCATTCTAACTGGTGTGAAGTGATACCTCATTATAGTTGTGATTTGCATTTCTCTAATAATTAGTGATGTTGAGCAGCTTTTCATGTGCTTCTTGGCCATCTGTATGTCTTCTTTAGAGAAATGTCTATTTGGGTCTTCTGCCCATTTTTGGATTGGGTTGTTTGTTTTTTTAATATTGAGCTGCATGAGCTGTTTATATATTTTGGAGATTAATCCTTTGTTGATTCGTTTGCAAATATTTTCTCCCATTCTGAGGGTTGTCTTTTCATCTTGTTTATGGTTTCCTTTGGTGTGCAAAAGCTTTTAAGTTTCATTAGGTCCCATTTGTTTATTTTTGCTTTTATTTCCATTACTCTAGGAGGTGGATCAAAAAAGATCTTGCTGTGATTTATGTCAAAGAGTGTTCTTCCTATGTTTTCCTCTAAGAGTTTTATAGTGTCTGGTCTTACATTTAGCTCTATAATCCATTTTGGGTTAATTTTTGTGTATGATGTTAGGGAGTGTTCTAATTTCATTCTTTTACATGTAGCTGTCCAGTTTTCCCAGCACCACTTATTGAAGAGACTGTCTTTTCTCCATTGTATATCCTTGCCTCCTTTGTCATAGATTAGTTGACCATAGGTGCGTGGGTTTACCTCTGGGCTTTCTATCTTGTTCCATTGATCTGTGTTTCTGTTTTTGTGCCAGTACCATATTGTCTTGATCACTGTAGCTTTGTAGTATAGTCTGAAGTCAGGGAGTCTGATTCCTCCAGCTCCATTTTTTTCCCTCAAGACTGCTTTGGCTATTCGGGGTCTTTTGTGTCTCCATACAAATTTTAAGATGTTTTGTTCTAGTTCTGTAAAAAATGCCATTGGTAATTTGATAGGGATTGGATTGAATCTGTAGATTGCTTTTGGTAGTATAGTCATTTTCACAATATTGATTCTTCCAGTCCAAGAACATGGTATATCTCTCCATCTGTTGGTATCATCTTTAATTTCTTTCATCAGTGTCTTATAGTTTTCTGATACAGGCCTTTTGTTTCCCTAGGTAGGTTTATTCCTAGGTATTTTATTCTTTCTGTTGCAGTGATAAATGGGAGTGTTTCCTTAATTTCTCTTTCAGATTTTTCATCATTAGTGTATAGGAATGCAAGAGATTTCTGTGCATTAATTTTGTATCCTGCAACTTTACCAAATCCATTGACTAGCTCTAGTAGTTTTCTGGTGGCATCTTTAGGATTCTCCACGTATAGTATCATGTCATCTGCAAACAGTGACAGTTTTACTTCTTCTTTTCCGATTTGTATTCCTTTTGTTTCTTTTTTTTCTCTGATTGCCAAGGTTAGGACTTCCAAAACTATGTTGAATAATAGCGGTGAGAGTGGACATCCTTGTCTTGTTCCTGATCTTAGAGGAAATGCTTTCAGTTTTTCACCATTGAGAATGATGTTTGCTGTGGGTTTGTCATATATGGTCTTTATCATGTTGAGGTAGGTTCCCTCTGTGCCCACTTTCTGGAGAGTTTTTGTCATAAATGGGTGTTGAATTTTGTCAAAAGCTTTTTCTGCATCTATTGAGATGATCATATGATTTTTATTCTTCAATGTGTTAATATGGTGTATCACATTAATTGATCTGCGTATATTGAAGAATCCTTGCATCCCTGGGATAAATCCCACTTGATCATGGTGTATGATCCTTTTAATGTGCTGTTGGATTCTGTTTGATAGTATTTGTTGAGGATTTTTGCATCTATATTCATCAGTGATATTGGTCTGTAATTTTCTTTTATTGTAGTATCTTTGTCTGGTTTCGGTATCAGGGTGATGGTGGCCTCATAGAATGAGTTTGAGAGTGTTCCTTCCTCCACAATTTTTTGGAGGAGTTTGAGAAGGATAGGTGTTAGCTCTTCTCTAAATGTTTGATAGAATTCACCTGTGAAGCCATCTGGTCCTGGACTTTTTTTTTTGGAAGATTTTTAATCACAGTTTCAATTTCACTACTTGTGATTGGTCTGTTCATATTTTCTATTTCTTCCTGGTTCAGTCTTGGAAGGTTATACCTTTCTAAGAATTTGTCCATTTTTTCCAGATTGTCCATTTTATTGGCATAGAGTTGCCTGTAGTAGTCTCTTAGGCTGCTTTGTATTTCTGCGGTGTCTGTTGTAACTTCTCCTTTTTCATTTCTAATTTTATTGATTTGAGTCCTCTCCCTCTTTTTCTTGATGAGTCTGGCTAATGGCTTATCAATTTTGTTTATCTTCTCAAAGAACCAGCTTTTAGTTTTATTGATCTTTGCTATTGTTTTCTTTGTTTCTATTTCATTTATTTCTGCTGTGATCGTTATGATTTCTTTCCTTCTGCTAACTTTGGGTTTTGTTTGTTCTTCCTCTAGTTCCCTTAGGTGTAAGGTTAGATTATTTATTTGAGATTTTGCATGTTTCTTGAGCTAGGCTTGTATAGCTATAAACTTCACTCTTAGAACTGCTTTTGCTGCATCCCATACGTTTTGGATTGTTGTGTTTTCATTGTCATTTGTCTCTAGGTATTTTTTGATTTCCTCTTTGATTTCTTCAGTGATCTCTTGGTTATTTAGTAATGTAGTGTTTAGCCTCCATGTGTTTGTGTTTTTTATGTTTTCCCCCCTGTAATTCATTTCTAATCTCATAGCATTGTGGTCAGAAAAGATGCTTGATATGATTTTAATTTTCTTAAATTTACTGAGGCTTCATTTGTGACGCAGGATGTGATCTATCCTGGAGCATGTTCCATGTGCACTTGAGAAGAAAGTGTAATCTGTTTCTGGATGGAAAGTCCTATAAATATCAATTAAATCTATCTGGTTTATTGTGTCATTTAAAGCTTCTGTTTCCTTATTTATTTTCATTTTGGATGATCTGTCCATTGGTGTAAGTGAGGTGTTAAAGTCCCCCACTATTATTGTGTTACTGTCAATTTCCTTTTTTATAGCTGTTAGCAGTTGCCTTATGTATTGAGATCTCCTATGTTGGGTGCATATGTATTTA
The DNA here is from genome assembly GCF_963924675.1 of Phocoena phocoena. Classification (NCBI taxonomy): domain Eukaryota; kingdom Metazoa; phylum Chordata; class Mammalia; order Artiodactyla; family Phocoenidae; genus Phocoena; species Phocoena phocoena. Next base: position 163,171,935 of record NC_089219.1, on the reverse strand, counting down.
TAATTGTTATATCTTCTTCTTGGATTGATCCCTTGATCATTATGTAGTGTTCTTCCTTGTCTCTCATAACATTCTTTATTTTAAAGTCTATTTTACCTGATATGAGTATTGCTACTCCAGCTTTCTTTTGATTTCCATTTGCATGGAATATCTTTTTCCATCCCCTCACTTTCAGTCTGTATGTGTCCCTAGGTCTGAAGTGGGTGTCTTGTAGACAGCATATATATGGGTCTTGTTTTTATATCCATTCAGCAAGCCTGTGTCTTTTGTTTGGAGTATTTAATCCATTCACGTTTAAGGTAATTATCAATATGTATGTTCCTGTGACCATTTTCTTAATTGTTTTGGGTTTGTTTTTGTAGGTCCTTTTCTTCTCTTGTGTTTCCCACTTAGAGAGGTTCCTTTAGCATTTGTTGTAGAGCCGGTTTGGTGGTGCTGAATTCTCTTAGCTTTTGCTTGTCTGTAAAGCTTTTGATTTCTCCATCGAATCTGAATGAGATCCTTGCGTGGTAGAGTAATCTTGGTTGTAGGTTCTTCCCTTTCATCACTTTAAGTATATCATGCCACTCCCTTCTGGCTTGTAGACTTTCTGCAGAGAAATCAGCTGTTAACGTTATGGGAGTTCCCTTGTAAGTTATTTGTCGTTTTTCCCTTGCTGCTTTCAATAATTTTTCTTTGTCTTTAATTTTTTGCCAATTTGATTACTATGTGTCTTGGTGTGTTTCTCCTTGGGTTTATCCTGTATGGGAGTCGCTGTGCTTCCTGGACTTGGGTGGCCATTTCCTTTCCCATGTTAGGGAAGTTTTTGACTATAATCTCTTGAAATCTTTTCTCTGGTCCTTTCTCTCTCTCTTCTCCTTCTGGGATGCGTATAATGCGAATGTTGTTGCATTTAATGTTGTCCCAGAGGTCTCTTAGGCTGTCCTCATTTCTTTTCATTCTTTTTTCTCTATTCTGTTCTGCAGCAGTGAATTCCGCCATTCTGTCTTCCAAGTCACTTATCCGTTCTTCTGCCTCAGTTATTCTGCTATTGATTCCTTCTAGTGTAGTTTTCATTTCAGTTATTGTATTGTTCATGTCTCTTTGTTTGTTCTTTAATTCTTCAAGGTCTTTGTTAAACATTTCTTGCATCTTCTTGATCTTTGCCTCCATTCTTTTTCCGAGGTCCTGTATCATCTTCACTATCATTATTCTGAATTCTTTTCCTGGAAGGTTGCCTATCTCTACTTCATTTAGTTGTTTTTCTGGGGTTTTTTCTTGTTCCTTCACTGGTACATAGCCCTCTGCCTTTGCATCTTGTCTATCTTTCTGTGAATGTGGTTTTTGTTCCACAGGCTGCAGGATTGTAGTTCTTCTTGATTCTGCTGTCTGCCCTCTGGTGGGTGAGGTTATCTAAGAGGCTTGTGCAGGCTTCCTGATGGGAGGGACTGGAGGTGGGTAGAGCTGCATGTTGCTCTGCTGGGCAGAGCTCAGTAAAACTTTAATCTGCTTGACTGCTGGTGAGTGGGGCTAGGTTCCCTCCCTGTTGGTTGTTTGGTGTGAGGCAACCGAACACTCAACCCAACACTGGAGCCTACCTGGGCTCTTTGGTGGGGCTAATGGCAGACTCTGGGAGGGCTCACGCCAAGGAGTACTTTCCAGAACTTCTGCTGCCAGTGTTCTTGTCCCCACGGTGAGCCACAGCCACCCCCTGCCTCTGCAGGAGACCTTCCAACACTAGCAGGTAGGCCTGGTTCAGTCTCCCCTGGGGTCACTGCTCCTTCCCCTGGGTCCCTATGCGCACATCAGTTTGTGTGTGCCCTCCAAGAGTGGAGACTTTGTTTCCCCCAGTCCTGCATCAAATCCCACTAGGCTTCAAAGTCTGGTTCTCTAGGAATTCTCCCTCCCGTTGCCACACACCCACGTTGGGAAGCCTGACGTGGGGCTCAGACCCTTCACTCCAGTGGGTGGACTTCTGTGGTATAAGTGTTCTCCAGTCTGTGAGTCACCCACCCAGCAGTTATGGGATTTGATTTTATTGTGATTGCGCCCCTCCTACCGTCTCACTGTGGCTTCTCCTCTGTCTTTGGATGTGGGGTATCTTTTTTGGCGAGTTCCCGTATCTTCCTGCCGATGATTGTCCAGCAGCTAGTTGTGATTTTGGTGTTCTCACAGGAGGGAGTGAGAGCACGTCCTTCTACTCTGTCATCTTGGTTCAGGCTCTGAAGCTCAGGTTCTTGATGTCTCATCGCAGGAAGAATTCAGTGAGAGAGAGTGGATTTATTTAGAGAGAAACACACTCCACAGACAGAGTGTGGGCCATCTCGGAAGGTGAGAAAGGCACCAGGGTATGGGGTTGTTGGTTTTTATAGGGGTGGGTAATTTCATAGGCTAATGAGTGGGAGGGTTATTCCAGCTATTTCAGGAAGGGGCGGGGATTTCCAGGAATTGGGCCACGGCCCACTTTTTGATCCTTATGGTTGGTCTTGGAACTGTCGTGGCGCCTGTGGGTGTGTCATTTAGCTTGCTGATGCGTTACAGTGAGCGTATACTGAGGCTCAAGGTCTAGTGGAAGTTGACTCCTCCGCCATCTTGGACCCATTTGGTTCTAATCAGTTTATGTCATGTCCTTGGGCTATGTCATTCTTTCAGAGGTTGTGCCTTGCTCCCTTCCCTCCTGTTTCATTCCTTCCCCAACCTACGGTTTTGGTCCAGAGGGAAGAGCTCTGGACTAAATCAGGACACCCAGATTCAAGTCCTGGTTCTGCCACTTGGTGGCTGAGAGACTTTGGGCAAATCCCTTCACTTGTCTGTGCCACGAGGTGGCTGTGAGGCCCAGGTGAGGAAACATGGTCCAGGCGCACAGCCCTGACTCCACGGACTCTCTCTTCCTGCTCGGCGCCCTGCCGTGTGGGGAGTCACTCAGTTTACCTTGAACTCTGGGCCCTTCCTCTCTTTTCTCTCAGTCAACCTGGATCAGAAGGGGAGGTCATTGGAAAAACCAAACAGCCATAGTTTGGGGTAGAGGTGGCCCGTGTGAGTGTGACGCTGTGTGAGGCGTGGAGCCCCGACCCTGACTTGGCCCACTCTCTTCCAGCCCTGAAGGATGGCTTCCATGTTGGGGGACACCATCATGGTGGTCAAAGGCCTTGCCAAGCTGACCCAGGCGGCCGTGGAGACCCACCTGCAGCACCTGGGCCTCAGCAGGGAGCTCATTATGGCGGCCAGGGCCCTGCAGTCCACGGCCGCAGAGCAGATCCGCATGGTCTTGGGGCAGGTGCAGGTAAGGAGGCCAGTTGGCAGTGGGCGGGGTGCCAGTGGGAGGGGGCCTTGACGTTTCACCATCCAAGGGGAGGGTTTTAAGCAAAAACGAGTGCTGGAGCTGTGGTTGTCAACACGGCCTGCTGTAGCAGAGCGCCATCCACCGTGGCATCACCGGCATGGTCCCCACCCCTGCTCCTGACAGTCTGAGGGCACGGGGAGGGGGCGTGTGTGTGTGCGCCTGGGCATGTGTATGTTGGGAGCTGTGCTGCAAGGGTGCCCTGCTGCCGCACTCCTCCCATTTCTGCTCTGACCTTCTGGACAAGGACACGCACGCTCCTCCAGGCTGTGGGACATCCCAGCCCGCCGGCCTCTGGTCATTCTCAGAGTTAAGATTCCCATCTCTCCCCTCATGCGCTCTAAGGGTCCAGTGGAGGTACTGTGTCTCTCTCTCTACACAGATAGCTTCAGCTTGCAGAGGTGTTCACACCTGTGACCTCTTACAAGCCTCACAGCTGTCCTGGGAGGGGTGCAGACCCAAATGCTTCCCCCTTTCTCAGATGGGGAAACTGAGACTGAGCAGTTTGATGTGATTACTGATTGACAGCACCGGAATCCTGTGTCCTCTTCCCAGTCTCAGACTCCCCGCCCGCCCTCTCTCTGCTGAGGCTGGGCAGTGCCCTGGCAGCCTCATTTGGTGCCTTCGCTGGTGAGGAGCCATCGCCTTCCTGTTGGGTGTTTGCCTTGGAGCATCCGGGAAGTGAGGTTGCCCAGCACCCTTGGGCCGCCCAGGAGAGGAGCGTGCTAGACGTGGGCAGGCCTCCCTGAAGGGTGAGAGGGAGCCCAGGCTCCCCGCTCACCCCTCTGCTCCCCTCGGACGGGCCTGGCCCCGGTCCTTGGAAGCGGCAGGGCCATCCCCTGGGACAGCCCCTCGGAGGTAGGAGGGAGTGGCGGTCCCCCACCGCGAAGGAGGCGCCGAGCAGGGCGATGGTCTCCGGTGCACTCCCATTCTCTCCCTGCACACTCAGATGTGGGTTCCTCCCCTGTCTGTGAGGGGACGGAGGTGCAGGTACTCCAGAAACCTCTCTCCCTCTGGCTCCTCAAGGGATTTGTCCACTTATTCATTCGGCAGACACTTACTGAGTCTGGTCCCGTTGAGACACTGAGGCCCCTTGGCTGCCACATAAACAGCTTATGGTCACGCAGGGCAGGTGGCCAGCGCTGGAGTAATGGGGCAGAAGGAGTGGTGAGCCCGCGGCCGGTGTGGGAGCTACAGGAGTTACGTGGCTCTCGGACCCTGTCCCAGACTCCCTCACTCCAGGGCTTCCCTGGCCATCTGACAGGTGCCCCTTGATTCCAAATAGAATTCATTTCTGCTCCGAGGAAGGTGCTGTCAGGCGGCCTCGGGGCGGCCTGCGGGGCAGGCCCTGGCTTGGGATACCTGCTCTGCCGTTGGCTGCCTGGTGGGCCTTTACCGGATTATTTTAGCTCTCTTGACCTCTGTTTGCCACTTATGAAATGAAAGTAACAGCCTGTCTCTTTCCTTCCTCTGGAGGGCAAGTCTTATCTGCTTAGATCCCACAGTGTCTTATAAAGCTGAGAGTGAGAAGGCTTTGGGGTCTACTGCTGTTTCTGCAGAACCTACAGGCCACACTCCATGCACTGAGTCCATTTCAGTGGAATCAGGGAATCCAGGTCCCCGACCTCCCTTCAGGAGTCAGTGCTGTTCTAATTATAGCCTTCTCGGCCCTGTTCCCCTGGCCCTGTCTGTGCTGCATGTAACTCTGTGACTGTGGGGGGGAACCCTCTTTTCAGATGAGGAAGTGGCAGAGAGGGCTCAGGAACTCTCTCCAGGTCGCGAGGGGTTCAAAAGTGGAAAGAGCCTGGGCCTGAAGCTCAGGTCTCGGCGACTGTTGCAGGGAAAACATGGTGTTCTCTCCCCCTCCTCTCCTGTCCTGTACCCCCTGCTCCTGGAAGAGCCGGGCCAGGTCCTGGATGTGACAAGCCCTCTGGGGAGAGCCCCTCGGGGGGCGCGCAAGGCGCTGGCCTGGAGAGGCAGGGTGGCCCTACCTGTGTGCTGCGCTCGCCTCCTCTGGTCTCCGGTTGTGCTCTTACTTCTCAAAGCTTTCCCCATCTTTTGCCCTGGTTCCCCTTCCCCAAAGCCCTGGTAGCTGCTCTTGAGCCCGGATTTACAGGTGAGGAGCTCGCTGCCGGGAGAGTGGTCACTCCCCTGGTCTGGGCCGGGCACCCAGCAGGCGCTCAGGGACCACGGGCGGCCAGCTTGCCGGGGCCCACACGGCAGAGCCCTGGCAGGAGCAGGGCTGGAATCCGGGCCTCCCGGCTCCTGGGCTGCTGCTCGCCTCCGGCACTGGCCACGGGCCACGGTGGTGACATGGTAGGGCCCTCCAGAGGGTCAGAGGGTGGGGCGCGCTGGTGTGCTGTCCTGGCCAGAAGGGGATGCATACAGGGAGGGGCTCCTGGCCAGCCTCTTGCTCCTCTCACGTTGCCGTTTGTTCCCTGCAGGGTCAGGAGAAGCATGAAGAGTCTTATACCAAGAGCTCTGACAACCCGCAAGCAGAATTCCACTCCTCAGGGCTGAGGGCTGAGGGCGCCTCCGAGGAGCTGTCTGCGGCCTCCTCCCCCGATCAGTCCCCTCCGCCCTGGGATCACGCCCGCAGCCAGGGCCCAGCTCCTGCCTATGTTGCCAGCGGACCCTTTAGGGAAGGCGGGCTCCGGGTCCAGGCCGCCTCCCCTATGGGCAGGGTGAACGGGCCGCTCTTTGTGGACCCCAGAGACCCATTCTCTGCCACGGGCCTGCAGCGAAGGTTCTACCACCAGGACCAGTCCCCTGTGGGGGGCCTGACAGCTGAGGACATTGAGAAGGCCCGGCAGGCCAAGGCTCGCCCGGAGAGCAAGCCCCACAAGCAGATGGTGTGTGCAGGGGGGCCTCCAGGGTGGGGCTGGGGGCTTCCCACGGTGCTGCTAGCGTCAGGCCCCCTCTTTGGGGACATTCTTCGGGTGCCGTGGCCTGGAATGTCAGGCACGGAGGCCTCTTCTGGGAGGGGTGTGCTGCTGGGCGGAGCTGCTGCCCTTTGGGGGTGGAGAGGGCGTGCGGGGGGCGGTGTGAACCCCTGAAGGTCAGTCCTGTCCCTGTTCACTGATCCCCTGAGGTCTCTTTCTTTTCGCCCTCTAGCTCAGTGAGCGGGCTCGCGAGCGGAAGGTGCCAGTTACGCGGATTGGGCGGTTGGCCAACTTTGGAGGTGAGGTGCCAGTCCCGGTGAGTGGAGCAGGGGCCACCGCGGGGCCTGTGTGCGGCGGGGAGGCTGGGGACCCAGGGGTGCCCCGGGGAGGGTGGTAGCTCCTGTGTTAGCCATGCCGGGATGTTTTTCCATGGGTGGGCGATTCAGTGTCTGCCTCAGCTCACCCCTGGGGGTCGATGCGTGGCTGATTCCACGCTGTGGGCTGCGGCTCTGCTTCTCGGGGGGCAGCGTCTGCAGCATCAGCTTTTCACTCAGGCCTTTGGAGGCCCCTCCAGGGAGGAGGTGGGACAGTGGGGCTCTTTGGCTCCTGGACCCAGTGGTTTTTGCCCAGCCGTTTGGGGACCCGTTTGCTGGATTCCCACGGGCCCGCAGGCATCAGTGGAATGCTAACGAGGTGCCGTGGCCCCGAGCTGCTGTCCTCCATTTCAGTGTGCTGAGGAGTTGTGAGTTTGTTCTTTTCTTTAGGGGTTTGCATAGCCATTGTGTCCAGTACCCCGCTGTGCTCTCTTTGTCCAAGTCGGAGGATCATTTTATAGTGAAGGTTTACAGCAGTTGTCTCTGCTTTTATGACATTGTATTGTCATATCTGACCAGGCTGTTCCTGTTGAAAGTGCCGTCCTTTGCTATGCTTCTGCTTGAAGATGGAGTGACTTCTCTAAAGCCCGCTTATCCTCAGTAGGTTCTCCAGACGATACAGTTAACGAAAGTAACAGCCTTGGCAACTTGATTCGCGTACCCACCTGGGGCAGGTGCTTATTTGCATGGCTCTGTGTAACAGTGGTCTCATTGATTGGTTCCTGTTGATGCCGGTGCTGACGAGTCATGAAAGCCCGCTCTCACGTGTCTGAGCCTTTACCTACCTGCCTTTTGCTTTGCTGGTTTGTACGTCTCCCCTCCCACAGACCGCACATCGGGCACGCTGCTCTCCCCGGCTGCCTCTTCTCTTGTGGAGACCCTGTCTTACTCCTTGTTCGGGGGTGGATCTGTGCTCCTTGTTAGCCTGGCCCTCTGGAAGCTGGCCTGATGTGTGGGTTCTCACGTTGAAGGAAGGCTGGCTGTCTTCCTTAGGTGCAGAGCAAACTAGGTTAATTGGATAGAATTTTCTCAAATCTGAGGTTTTCTTGCGTGATTGTTATCTTAAAATGAGGCAACTGCTGCCACTTAGCTTTTCAGGAATCCAGCATACAGTTGTCATCGGAGTTCCGGCACAAAATTGTTGCTTCATTTCACTTTAATGGGTTAGCGTTTTAAGCAGTTCCTCGTAGAACATTGTAACTCCCTGGGGTGCCACTACCAGAATGGGCTGCTCTGGTGGCTTCCAGGGGTCCTTATTGCCCAGAAGACATGGCACTTTCCCTGCTTTGCTCAGTGGCTATTAGTCGGGACATTTATTATTCTTAAAGTATTAGATGGAGATTCTGTTCTCTCCCCCATTAGTTTGAGGGCAGGAACTGTTCTCTTCTTACTTTGTAGTTGGTCTTTCTCTGTAACCTATAATCCTCCTCCCCTCATTGCAGACCAGGGCTCACCACAGAGCTCTGTCCCCGTAAGGCTTAGTGTGACTGATGTATTTTAGAACGGGCGTAAGCCTGTCTCGTGAGTCTTTGCCGGGGTGGGGTAGTGGAGGACCTGTTTGGGAGAAGTGGTTAGGATGAAGGTCGTGATGGCCAGTTAGTATCTGATGGAAGTCCTGGTGAAGCAGGCAGGAGTCAGGCCTTTTTGGGGGGTGGGTTAAGGAAAGCAGACTGAAGTGAAAGCGGTTGTCTAGGAAGGTGTGTAGGACAAAAAGTCAACTTCGTTAAAACCAGGGTACAGGGCTCCCCTCAAGGCGTGGGGGACGTGGGCTGCCAGAGGGAGCTGGGGTTGGGGTGAGGAGAGACCCTGGTCTTTGTAGGGGCTTTGCACCATCAGGAGCCTCTTGAGCCCTTGCTGACAGCTGCCTGATGCCTGGAGCCGCCCTTCAGAGTCTGTGCTGGAGATTTGCTCACAGCTGTGATTCTCAGCGGCACACGTTGTTGCCCGAGCAGTTGGCAGCTCATGTTTCAGGATTAGAGGTGGCAGGATGGGAGCAAAGAGGAGCCAGGTCTGGAAAGAACGTGAAGTTCTGGCCCCAGAGGTGAATTCTGGGCCTTCTACCCTATCCAGAGGTTTTCACCTTTCGTGAGTGTGAAATCAGTTTAATGGGTCAGGACCAGCATTTAAAAAACAAACTAAATAGAATGGAATTGAATAGAAAAGGATCAGAATTAGTATCATAGATGCTTAGAACTGCACATGTTGCAAAAATATTTCTGTTTCAGAGATCTAAATATACTATCGACGTATGTTCTTCATTGCATTGTGAAGTATATGGCTTACTGGTGGGTCATTATCTAAACAGTTGGAAGTAACACTGCTCTACCTTCTTCTCCTAGAAAATACTTCTGGCCTTTCTTCCTCTCATGAGGGTGAGATGTTTTTGAGGTGTAGACTAACAGACTTTAGGAAGTTGTTACACTGCAGGTATGAAAGAAAGGGATTGCTCTAGATCTCAGGGGGGTAGGATTGTATTTGGGAAGGTCAGCAGCAGGTATTCAGCTATATAGAGGCAGAAGGCGGGGCGTTCCATTTGGGTGGCTCCTTCTGATGCTGAGGTGGTGCAGGAACTCTAGGTCTAACTTGGCCGTGGGACATTATGGCTCTGATGCTATGGGCATGGTGATCTTTGGATATTAGATTTTGTTGGAGAATGAAATGAAAGATAGCATTAGATATTGGATTTGGGGTCAGAACTGGACTTTAGGTCATCATAAGATTTGGGTTATAATTCCGGCCCTGCTTCCTGTGACCTTGGGTCTTGCCTTGGTTTGCCTTTCTGTGAAATAGGGCAATAGTCAATTGCCATTGACTCCAATGGGAATATATTGGTAAATGTTCCATGTGTATCTGAAAAGAATTCTGGCATTGTCAGGTGCAGTTCGTCTATCTGTCTAGTCTAGTTTGTTACTCATATTAATCAGATCTTTTAATGATTTTTTTGGTATGTGTATTCTTTCGTTCTTTTTTTAAAATTCTTTTTAAAATTAATTTTTATTGGAGTATGGTTGCTTTACAATGTTGTGTTAGCCTCCACTGCACAACAAAATGAATCAGCCATACAAAAACAGATATCCCCTCCGTTTTGGACTTCCCTTCCATTTAGGTTGCCGCAGTGCATTAGATAGATTTCCCTGTGCTATGGTATGTTCCCATCAGTTGTCTGCTTTACACATAGTAACAATAAAGTATAGGTGTCAATCCCAGTCTCTGAATTCCTCCCACCCTACCTCTTTTCCCCCTTGGCATCCATACATTTGTTCTCTACATCTGTGTCTCTATTTCTGCTTTGCAAATAAGATCATCTGTACCATTTTTCTAGATGGTATGTTTATTCTGTCAGCTATCAAAAGAGACATTTAACAGTCTTATGCTGTGATCATGGATTTACCTACCTCTTAGTTCTGTCAATTTTTGCTTTAACGTTTTGAAGCTGTGTTACTGGTTGCTTACAGATTTAGAATTCTTATATCCTCCTGGGGATTGACTCCTTTATTATTATGTCTTACCTCTCTTATCTCTATGAAAGTCTACATTGTCTGATGTTTTCCAGCTGTTCTTTTGGGGGGTGGTGGTCAATGTTTACATCGTATATCTTTTTCCTTCCTTCTCCTTTCAGCCTTTTGTATCGTTATATTTAAGGTATCTCTTTTGTAAACAGCATATATATATTTTCTTTTCCTGTGATTTAGGTACAGACCATTAATCTTAATCTTCTAATGTGAGTATTTAGTTCATTTACATTTAATGGAGTTGCTGATGTATTGGGGTTTATATTTACTGTCTTAGTCTTTGTTTACTGTTTGACCCATCCATTCTGTTTCCTTTTTTCTCTTCTGTCTTACCTTCTTTTTAAAAATTTTTACCTTTTTTTTAATTGAGGTATAGTTGATGTATAATACTATGTAAGTTTCAAGTGTACAACATAGGGATTCACAATTTTTAAAGGTTAGGTTCCATTTGTAGCTATTATAAAGTATTGGCTATATTCCCTGTGCTGTACTATATATCCTTGTAGCTCATTTATTTTATACATAATAGTTTGTACCTCTTAATTCCCTACCCCTTTCTTCCCCCTTTCCCCTTCCCTCTCCCCACTTGCCTTGCCTCCTTTTGAATTAATCAAAGAGTTTTTTTTTATTGTATATGTTTTCTCTTTATTACTTTGTGTGTTATCATTCTACTATACTTTTAGTGGTTTCTCTTGAGATTACAGCATACATTCTTGACTTACTACAATGTAATAGAAATGATTATTTTTACTACTCCCCCAGTAATGCTAGCACTTCAGAACAGTTTAAATCCCTTCTTTGTGTGTGTGTTAATGTGGATATGTATTTTGTTTCTACATGTTTTATATTATATACTAAATTATTAAGATATGTTAAACCTTACAAGATGTTATTTCTTTGTATAGCTCGTATGAATTTAGATTAGCCACATATTTACCCTTTTTGTGTTTCTTTCTCCCTTCATTTTTTTTTTTTTTTGCGGTACATGGGCCTCTCACTGTTGTGGCCTCTCCCGTTGCGGAGCACAGGCTCCGGATGCGCAGGCTCAGCGGCCATGGCTCACGGGCCCAGCCGCTCCGTGGCATGTGGGATCCTCCCAGACCGGGGCACGAACCCGCATCCCCTGCATCGGCAGGCGGACTCTCAACCACTGCGCCACCAGGGAAGCCCTCTCCTTTCATTTTTATATTAGAATTACTTGTGGGGTAATTTTCTTCTTCTCTGCAGAACTACCTTTTCTCTTTTTTTGTAGTGCAGAGTGGTAATCATTAATTCTCTGTTTTTATTTGTGTGTAAATGTCTTTATTACACTTTTTGTTTTAGAAGGTATTTTGGCTGGGTATAATACTCCATGTTCAAAATTAATTCTTTTGGACACTTTAGCAATATTATTCCATTGTCTTCTTTGTTTTGTTTTGTTTTGTTTTTGTTTTTTGGCCGCACCACGCGGCATGTGCGATCTTAGTTCCCTGACCAGGGATTGAACCCACACCCCCTGCAGTGGAAGCGCAAAGTCTTAACCACTGGACCACCAGAGAAGTCCCTCAGTTGTCTTCTTAACTTCCATTGTTTCTGTTGAAAACTTAGCTATTCGTTTTATTGCTGCTCCTTTGAAAGTAATTTGTATTTTGTCCTCTGCTTTTAAAATTTTCCTTTTGCTTTTGTTTTCCAGCAGTGTGACTGTGACATGCTTGGGTATGATTTACTTTGCTTTTATCCTGCTTGGGATTACAGAGCTTCTTAAATCTGTGCTTGATGTCTTTCATCAGTTTTGGAAAATTCTGGTCATTTCTTCAAATATTGTTTCTGCCCTGTTCCCTTTCTCCTCTCCTTCTGGGACTCCAGTTACACATATGTTAGATCTTTCCCTTCTGTCATGTGTATCTCGTCTACTCTTTTTTATATTTTTCATTTGTGCTTCAGTATTATAGGTGCAGAGGGAGAACTGGACGATTATAGAAATGAGACCAACAGATAAAGTAGGCACTAGAGAAAACTTACCAGAAGGAGTTGAGCACCATGTACCTGACTTCCTGAGGGTACACGCTGCGCACTTGCTGTCACTCTAAGTAGCCAGCGCTCCTCCGGTGCTCTCTGAGGCAGCAAGACAGATGCCCTTTAGGTCCAAGAGAAGTTTGTGCCCTTGGCAGGGGTGAGGGAGCATGGTTTCTACTTTTTCCAGGAGCATACTTTAAAAGGGACTCTTGTCTGTTTTCTGTTACTTAGAGCCTCTGTGAAGGAGATTAGGGCAGTTATAATCTCCAGTTACAGATGAGGAAGCTGAGCCACAGTTGCCAGTCACCCAGACCCATATGTGCATCTGTGACAGTCCTGGGACCCGGGCTGAGGAGGCCTGTATCATACAGATGGCAGGCTGAGCCTGTCGCCCCTGAATTCGTCCCGTCTCCCCTGAGCCAGCAGAGGGGCTGTCAGGTCTTCCCCCCCGCCCCGCTCTGGCCTAGTTCTGAGAACCGAGAACACTCTACAGGGAGCTTCGTCCACTGCTCCTTCCTGTTGTCCTTCCTGCGATGCTGTGGGTTGCAGCCCCCTCCCAGGCCCCCTCTTCTTCCCGGTGCTTGGTGCTGGCACAGCGTGGAGGATGCAGGGTGATGGAAGAGAAGGTGGAATTACCAAGGGTTCGGGAACACCTTGAAGTGAAGGAAATATCCTTGTCCGCTGCCTTTGCTGTGTGGACTTTCTTGTCTTATCAGATCAGAAGGATTGTTGGATGTGTTGGAAAGGGGAGGCCTGAGAACAGTGCCTGGCACGTGGGTGGTGCTGTGTGAGTGAAGCGGTTTCACCCTCAGATCTGGCCCGTGCTGCTGCAGAGGACCTCCATCCAGCCTTGCTCTGTAAACATGCCTGGGGGTTCCGGCAGGTTAGGCGCCCCTCACTAGGCCTCCTCACAGACGGTGCTGTTTGTTGGAAGGTTTTTATTCACTTGTTCCCTCTGTGTCTGTGGGGTGCTGCTCGGGGGCACTCATTTGGCTCTGAGGACCTGCAGAGGGACTTCGGGGAGGAAGGAGCTGGGCCAGGGGCCTGGGCCCCCTGATCAGTCCCACAGCCTGGAAAGCGGCCCAAAGCACCCCCACCCCCTTGGGGAGACCCTGCTCCTTGCTGCTCGTCACTGCCACCGCGTTTCTTGCCTGCAAAATCTCCGTTTGTGAGAGAAATGTCAGGAACTTTCTTGGAAAGGGCTGGCGCCTTCTCACAGGCTAGGGTGGTGGCCAGGCTGCTGACGGTGGCCATGGGCCCGTGGAGCCGGTTCTGTGGCTGGTCTCCCCTAGGACATCCGTGCGGGCCGGGCCGGGCCTGCCTGTGGGTCAGAACATGGACAGGCGCTGTCCTAAGGGCTGGGGGGCCGAGGTGGAGTGGAAGGCCTCAGGTGACGCCGCAGACTGAGCGAGCACGGGCTCGGGCTGTCCTCACCAACGCGGGGAGTCCGAGGCAGAGGCGCTGATCTCCCAGGAGCTGCCTGCAGGTGCCGCCCGGCTCCGGGGGGGGAAGGAAGAGCCTGGCTGGCCTCTGCCAGGTTGGGGATGGCGGGAGGGCCAGCCTGTTCTTGGTTCACTAGAGCAGGAGCTCCTGAGGTCCGGGCCGGCGGGGCCGCAGTGGGGAGCCTGTCCCTTGGCAGCTCCTCGGACCTGGCCCTGAGGGAGCTCGTGGGGGCACAGAAGGAGCCTGCGGCCCGCTTTGCAGAATGTTCCCTCCGTGATTCAGTGTTCAGTGACAGGTCCTTGGCCTTGGAGAGCTTTGGCTCTGCCCAGCAGCCCAGGATGGGCCAGAGAAGAGTTCGGCAGAGCGTGTGAGGGGGCCCAGCCGGGGGCCCTGCAGAGAAGGCGTCTGCTCTCAGTGGCCAGCCTGGGTAACCTTCGACACGTCTGCCTCTTTGGTAGGCTTGTCTTTGGACTTGATGTAGGCAGAGAAAAATCTAGAGGCGGAGAGACATTGGGGAAGGTCACTGCAGTTTGAAGGTTAGCGTTGCTGTTGCCATTCGTTTGCTGAGTTGGACAGTGTGCTGAGGTGGGGGGAGGGGAGGGGAGTTACCATTTGACCGGGGACGCAGCTCTGTGCCCAGTGTCCTCCGGGGCTGGGTTGGGGTGTCAGAGGGAAACAGGGCGTGGCAGCTCCATCCCAGCACGCCAGGGTGTCCTTGGGGGCATTTCCAGGTGACCGTGGCCTCTGCTCTGGTCGCCAGAACTTGCGACCCACCAGCAACGTGGGGTGTTGAGCACTTGAAACGTGGCTGGTCCAAGCTGAGACATGCTTCGAGGACGAAACGCACATTGGATTTTGAAGACTTAGTACAAAAAAAAAAAATAAAAAAAGTAACGTCTCTCTAACGCTGTGTATACTGAGTACTTGTTGAAGTGATAATGTTTTGGATACACTGGGCTAAGTAAAATATATGATCAGAATTCCTTTCACATGCTTCTTTTTGCCTTTTTTAACATAGCCCCCAGAAAATTTAAAATCATATACGTGGCTGGCATTATATTTTTTTGGCAGCACTGGCCTAGCCCTTTGAATAGGAGAAAGGACAGTAATAGCGAACACCTGAGTAGTGTTGCCTTACGCCCAGCCCTTCTGGGAGGGCTTCACTCTTATTCAGCTATTTAATCCTCACACTGACCCGTGAGGCAGGAGCTACCTGGCAAAGCAGAGGGTGAACGGTTGTGTAATGGTGGGTAAAATGTACTGCAAAAACATCTTAAAAAATTGGGCTATCCTCTTATGATTTTTAAAATGTATTTTTCATTAAATAACTTTTTCAGTAAATTCAATAATAATTTTCATAAAAGTAATACATAATCATTGTAGAAAATTTGGAAAATGTAGAAGCATGTGCAGGTGTCCTTGCCCGGTGTGAGACTCCCAGCCCCCCAGGACTGTGCTCGCCAAGGCCCACTGGCCTCGGGGCATCTTTGGCATCTTCCCTGGGTCTTTGCTGTCCCTCCTGCTGTGGTCAGCGTGCTCCTCCAAGTGTTCCTCACTCTCTCGCCTAGTGTGCTCCCGCCTCCCAGGCCAGCTGGAACTGTATTTCAGTAGAGGAAATAGGCCCCGAGCCAGGCTCCTGGGCTTTCTGTGTGCATTTAGTGGCACCTGCTGGCCTCCTCAGGCCTCTCCTAGACAGTAGGGATCATCCAGTTCCAACCTCTGGACCAATGAGATGTTAATAAACCTTGATTTCAAAGATTGCTGACGGGAGAAGGAGGGCCTGGTACCCCACTGTCCTTAGACCACCGTCAGTGCCTGTGGGGCCTTCCCCGCAAGTGAGGGCTGTAGCCTGAGCTCCTGGGACTCCCCATGGCTTTTGCAAAATGTTCCAGTTCCCACCAATGACTGCTTTATATTGCAGTGGTAACGCCTCTCCTTGCGGCTTCAGTGAACTGGGTTAGAGAATTCTAGAGTATTGGAGGCTCTTCACACAGACTGTGAAGTGGGCGGCTGCATCCCAAGGGGATGCCCAGTGTTGTCAGGATGTCCTTGGCCTGCAGCCATTCCTGGCCCACAATCCATTTGTGCTGCATCTTGCCCAATGCGTTTCTCCGTCGTACGTTGTTTTGGAGGTGTGTGTGTTTGTCGCGTGAGCCTGCAGCAAAGGTGATGGAAGTGGCGGTGGAGGAGGCTTTTTCAGTGAAAGCACCAACCTTGAGGCAGGTCTTCTCTGAAACCAACAGCTGTGTATCTCCTACCTCCTTATCCCCTCCCTTTTCAAGATGTCTGGAGTGTCAGCGAAGGTCCCCAGGGGAGCGAGGCAGGTGTCTGTGTGGGGCTGCTCCGGGCCTCGTGGGTGGCGGGCAGTGGGCAGCCCCTGAGCGAATGTCCAGAGCCCTCAACCTCCTCCTTGCAGGTCTGGCCGTGGGTCTGGGCTTCGGGGCCCTGGCCGAGGTCGCCAAGAAGAGCCTCCGCCCTGAGGACCCCTCAGGTGAGCTGGGCCCATGATGGGGAGGGCAGGGTGGGCCCTGAGAGTTGGGCCTGTCAGCTCCCAGCTCCTACCTGCGTTCCCCGAGGGTTGGCCTCCAGAGGCACCTTTCATCTTGTGTTCCGTGTTCACGGCAGCCCTGGAGTTTGAGGCCTGAAGGCTGTTCTGTTCCTGTCCCGGCCCACGTTGGCTCACCCAGCCGTCCTGGTTCCTCCGGGCCCTCACACCTTCCCTCTTCTGATAGGAGCCTCCGGTTTGGCCCTGCCTCTGCCCCCGCTCTGCAGAGCCGCTGGGGTCCCAGGTCTGGCCAGGTCAGGTGCCCAGGGCTCTCCGTTTGGCTGTGGTCGAGGGGCGTGGGAGCTGCTGGAACAGACCCCATGGGCCCCCCATTCCCCCACCTCGTGACCTGGGGTGGCCATTACCCCTCCAGCTTCAGACGCTTTGTCTCTGAGGTGAAGATTGTGACTCCTCTGTCCCCTGCCTCCCAGGGTCAGCCTGGGGTCAGGTCAGAACACTCAGTTCGCCTTGTCTGGGTGGCCAGCTGTGGGTGGTGCTCCATGGAGAACATTCTGCAGACCGGCTGCTCTGAAACCTGGGGTGCTTAGGGTGCTCTGACGGTGGGTCAGGGGGCAGCTGGAGGCTCCACCCACCTCCTGCCCGGTCCCCTCCCCCGGGCTTGTCCAGGTGTTGGGGGGAGGCGGCTAGGCAGGTGCAGGACGCTTTCCCTTCAGCAGGGTCCTGGGGGCTGTTGAGAGCAGCCCTGCTAGAGCCATCTGCTTGGTGGATTTCTCAAAGTTTACTTGAAGTTCTGGGCTGAGTGCCCCCTGCCCCTGGCCCATTCAGGGGACATCAGTTCATTCCGGTACTTGACACCTCCTCCCCCCTTCCCTGGGGACCCTGAGTGATCCCCACTGTCCTGCTGTGCTGTGGTCCCTGAGGCCCTAGCTACAGCCTGGGGGCCCTGAAGGGGGGCCTGCCAGCCACCTGTATGGCCCCGCTTCACCTGCAGGACCCTCTCGAGGGGATGGGGGCCTCTGCGGAGAAGGTGCTAGCCTGTCCTCCAGGCCCCTGAGTATGTGTGTGTCCTTGGAAGGGACGGGAGAGCAGAGAGGATTAGGGAGGGTATTTTTAGTGTCGGTGCTGAGACTCTGGGAAGTGAGAAGCCAGCCTTCCCCAGGCACAACCTCTCCCATCGTCCCCCTCAAAACTGGCTGCCCTCCGTCCTGCCCCGTCCAAGCAGGAAAGAAGCTATACTGGCCCCAAGGTTACAGCTGGTGTCCTTTGTCAGGGAGCCGGTGGCCCTTGTTGGGGGTCAAGAGGCCTAGGTGCCACTGGCCCAAGAGCAGGACACGGGGCTCAGGCCCAGAGGGACGTGCTCTAGCTTCCTGAGCAGGCCTGGGAACCCCTGGGCCTGGAGGGCACCGACCAGCCTGGCCCAGGCCTCCCCAGGGGCTAAGCCTCTCCTGAGGGGGACACGTGCCCACCACACCCTTGAACACCCCCGGCTCCCCCCGGGTTGTTTTCAGAACCAGCCTTGCCCGGGCAGGGGCCCAGACTCCAGCCTGTGGACAGTGGCCAGCCGTGAGGAGTGGCTGCCTGGGAAGCTCAAGAGGGCCGGGCGCCGTCCCTGGATTTCGGGGGCGCCGCTGTTGCCCGGGTCTGCTGTGTCCCTAGGGGAGAAGATCTCCCTCCTCCTGCCGGGGCTGTGGCGTCTCTGCCCTGCCCGCCTCTCCTCAGGGACACAGGCCCAGGTCCCGGCCCACAGGGCCCAGGGGCTGGGGAGGGCAGAGCGGACATAGAGGGCTGCCTATCCCTGCTGCTGCCCGAGGCGAGGGGTGATCTGGGCACCCTTCTTGGCCTAGACACCCTGGAGTGGCCCTGCCCAGGGGCTACAGCTTTCTTGACCCCCGGCAGCTGGGCTGCTTCCTGTGGAGCTGAGATCTCTCCCCTTCCCGGGACCCTGTCCTGCTGTCCGGGACCTTGGGGTGAGCCTAACCCCGCGCAGGCCTAACAGCTGCCGCAGGTGTGGGCCTTCAGTCTCACATCCCCCTGCAGCCCACCCACCCTGGTGTATCAGAGGCCAAGCTGGGCACGGCCCCGGACAGAGGGCAGTGGCATGACGGCCGCCTCCCGTGTTCGTGCCTTGGGGACCCAGCTCAGACCCACTCTGAGCGCTGGGCCAGGCCCGTGGTGATGCTGGCTGAGGAAGGTGCCAGGCTCTGTGTGGGGCAGCCCTCGGGGGTTCCTGATCTAACTGGGCTCACAGGACAGAGGGCAGGAAAAGCACCAACTGCCACTGGGTCACCCCCTCCTCATCACCTTGAGTCACCACCCTGCACCCTCCCACCCCCAACTGTGCTGAATGGAGGTTGTCTGCACACCTGAGGTCCCTATGCGTTCTCCCCAGGCCAGCTGGCACCAGCCGGGTGAGGCTGTCCTTGACCCTGAGCTCCCCTCCCTTGAGGACTGCACTCTCACTGCAGCCAGTGGCCCCAGGTGACTGTGCAGAGAGTCCAAGGGTGCTGGTGACCTTTGTCCAGCACACTGAGGGGCGAGGGACAGTGACTTGGCAGGGGCTGATACGGAGGGAGAGACCCCGTAGGCGAGCCTGTGTGTGTGTGTGTGTGTGTGTGTGTGTGTGTGTGTGTGTGTGTGTGTGTGTTGGGATGGTGTTGGAGGTGGGCCCGGGGAGACCTGGGTGACCCCCGAGGGCCTTCCTTGGCATCTGGGAGGTGGGTGTGACACGTGGGGTTAAAGTTGCATTGCCGGTTTTGTGGACCCCGAGGAGGAGAGACGTTGACTGAGCCCTTTGTGTCAAGCTCTGTGCTGGGACTTTACTGCATCTCACTTAAAACGTGTTAAACCCTGACGTCTTGTTATTGTCCCTGGACCCACAACCAGGGGCGGGTGGAGGGGCCTCTGGGGGATCCCAGGCCCAGCAGCCCCGCCTGAGGGAGGCCATGGTGACTTCGCTCCTCTGCAGGGAAGAAGGCCGTGCTGGATTCCAGCCCCTTCCTGTCAGAGGCCAACGCGGAGCGCATCGTGCGGACGCTGTGCAAGGTGCGCGGGGCGGCGCTCAAGCTGGGCCAGATGCTGAGCATCCAGGGTGAGTGCGGCTGCGTGGGCTGGGGGCGGTGAGGCAGCGTAGGGAGCGGAGCTGGGGGCGAGCAGTGGGGGGCGCCGCACCTGGCCCCGATGGGAAGGGGTGGGAGGTTTCCTGCCCACGGGCTTCTCTTGTTTGAAGCTTGGCTGTTAACCCACCTGGGATGTTTAAAAACAGTGTCTGAAATAGGAGCCCATGGTTGTTTTTCCGTCTTCTTTCTGAGTGTTTTGACATGTCCAGAGGT
This sequence comes from Phocoena phocoena, assembly GCF_963924675.1. Lineage (NCBI taxonomy): Eukaryota > Metazoa > Chordata > Mammalia > Artiodactyla > Phocoenidae > Phocoena > Phocoena phocoena. The sequence goes on along the minus strand of NC_089219.1, from coordinate 163,152,575 downwards.
CCTGGCATCTCAAAAGTTGGGGAGAGTCCGGCTGATTCCCCCTGGTGCCCCGCGCGGTGGTCCGAGGGTGCTGTTTGGGGAGCTCACGGGCCTGCGGTGGCGTGACACCGGGGCATGGGCTGTGTGGCCCCGAGGAAGGGAGGCCGGGGGAGACGGCGGCGGCTGAGCCGGAGGCTGGCTCACTGCAGCCCCCAGAGCAGAGCTGGGGTTCGGGGGGCCCTCCGGGCTTCTGATGGTGCCTCCCAGGGAGGAGCACCCGAGGGGCTGCTGTCCTGAGTGGGAGCACAGCCAGTCCCCCCACAAGCAGTCAGATGGACTCACTGAAGTGGCCAAGTGCAGGACAGGAGTAACCACCCAGGCAGGTGGGCGCGGGCACTGCCTGTGCCGGTGCGGACTCTGGAGTGGCACGCGCCCCTCGGAAGCCCTTCTGTGCGTGAGCCCCGCCTCTAGGATGGAGAGCCTCAGAGATGCGGTCAGGGCCCTGCAGGAGCGGCTTCATCGAAGGATTCTTTCTGGTCTCAAATAAACAAACTGAAGCCAGCCGCCGTCCGGCTGGTGAGCTGCGTGTTGAAGCTTCTGTGTGTGTTACAGAATATTTCAGAAAGCTATTCAACGACGTGGCAAGTGCTCGTGAGAAACGGCTGCAGGAGGGGAGTCGGCCAGAGCGTCTCCAGGCAGCGTGACTGCAGTCAGGGAAAAACGCATAGGGAAGGGTCAAAACGAGAAAAGAGATCAGTAGTTCTCTGTAGGTAGATTATGGGTATTTTAAACATTCAATACGCTTTGTTCCCTAAATGTCTCTCTTTTATAATCATAAGAAGCCATGCCTGCTCTTTCTAAGGAATCCAGCTCCTCAGGTCCCTGGGTGGGGGTGAGTTCCTAGGCCGCGGCACACGCTGCCCCGCACGCCATCGGCAGGGCCCCAGCTGCACAGACGCACCCAGTGCCCGGCTGGGGAGGGGTGCCGTGGGCCGGGCTGCGGGGGTCTCTGATTTGGTTGTTGGCTGAGGTGGGCCAGGAGCGTGCACGGGTCAGCGTCCCTGCGTCCCTGCGTCCCCTCTGGAGCCTTGGTCCGCAGTGTCGAGGGTCTGTGTGCCAACGGGGAAACGCTCCGCGGGAGCAGGGAGGACCCGAGGCTGGGCCTGCTGTGTGGCGTTGGGCCCGTGCCTCGTCTTCTCTGAACCTTGGGTTCAGCGTGTGAAGGGCAGAGCGGCACCTCGGCCTACCCCCCGGGAGGCCTCGCTGGGCAGGGCTGCTCAAGGTGGCCTGTGCACCCTCCTTCCGAGGGGTCAGCCTTCCGCGCTCTGAATGCTCTGCTGCCTTCCAGACGACGCCTTCATCAACCCCCATCTGGCCAAGATCTTCGAGCGGGTCAGGCAGAGCGCAGACTTCATGCCGCTGAAGCAGATGACGGTGAGGCCGGTGCGGCCCAGGGTCCGGGCGCTGGCAGCCCTGCGGGAGGGGTTGGGGAGGGCCCCTCAGGGTGTCCCCGGCGGTGCTCATGGCCCCTCCCTGGCCTCTCCCTCCAGAAAACTCTCAACAACGACCTGGGCCCCAGCTGGCGGGACAAGCTGGAGTACTTTGAGGAGCGGCCCTTTGCAGCCGCCTCTATCGGGCAGGTGCACCTGGCCCGCATGAAGGGCGGCCGCGAGGTGGCCATGAAGATCCAGGTGGGCACCCGGGATGTGGGCTCAGTGCCCTGAGGGGCTGCACAGGGCCGAGCCGGGCCCTGCAGTGCGGGGCCTCTGCACCCCACGTCCCCTGTGTGTCCCTGTGCCCAGGGCAGGGCCTGTGTCTCATCACTTCTGTCCCGGCACCTGGTCAGCGGTGGGTGCCGAGAAGTATTTGCTAAGTGAGTGACTGTAGGAGGGAGGACAGCCTCCCAGCACGCTTGGTTTGGTGGGGGCAGGGACTGGGGACAAGTGACTGTCTGGGGCCTGAGCCGCAGGGATGGGGATGGGGGAGGGAGCGGTCGGCGGTGGAGAGCAGGGTCGCAGTGGGCCCGGGGGTCACGGCAGCCCTGGTGGCTCTTGGCTCTGCCTCGCGGAGGTGCGGGGTCCGGGAGGGATACAGCTGGGCAGCTGGTGGGTGGCAGGGGGCGGGGGCGCCGCGGGGCCCTGCTGTCTGTCTGCCTGACTCCCCTGTCCCCCGCAGTACCCCGGCGTGGTGGTGGCAGGGGGGCGGGGGCGCCGCGGGGCCTGCTGTGTCTGTCTGCCTGACCCCCCTGTCCCCCGCAGTACCCCGGCGTGGTGGTGGCAGGGGGGCGGGGGCGCCGCGGGGCCTGCTGTGTCTGTCTGCCTGACCCCCCTGTCCCCCGCAGTACCCCGGCGTGGCCCAGAGCATCGGCAGCTGGTGGGTGGCAGGGGGCGGGGGCGCCGCGGGCCCTGCTGTCTGTCTGCCTGACCCCCCCTGTCCCCCGCAGTACCCCGGCGTGGCCCAGAGCATCAGCAGTGACGTCCACAACCTCATGGCCGTGCTGAACATGAGCAACATGCTTCCAGAAGGTCTGAGGCTGCCGCCGGGCAAGGGCAGGCCTGTGGGCGGGCTCTGGGGGCCCCGGGGGCCTCCCGGGGAGCCCCCAGTCCCCCTGACGCCCTCCTCCCTGGCCCAGGCCTATTCCCTGAGCACCTGATCGACGTGCTGAGGCGGGAGCTGACCCTCGAGTGTGACTACCAGCGAGAGGCCGCCTGTGCCCGCAGGTTCAGGTGCGGCTCCAGCCTCGGGCCCTTGCCCGTTGCTCCCGCTGGGGAGACAGAAGGGGCGGCTTTGGGCAGCCCATTGTGGGCTGAAGGCTGCCCCCCCCCCACTTCCCCTGGCTCTGAGGGGCGATGGCTGGGGTTGGGGCCTGAGGCTGGGGCCGTGTCCCGCCCAGCTCGGGGCAGGGCCCTCCTCCGCCTGGGGAGCTCACCGCTTGCTGTCCTGTGTGTCGCCCCAGCGTGTTGCTTGGGTGCGATCAAGGAGGCCCGGGTGTGACCTCCCACCCGCCCCTGCTAGGGAGCTGCTGAAGGACCACCCCTTCTTCTACGTGCCCGAGATTGTGGACGAGCTCTGCAGCCCCCATGTGCTGACCACGGAGCTGGTGTCCGGCTTCCCCCTGGACCAGGCCGAGGGGCTGAGCCAGGAGATCCGGAATGAGGTGGGTCACAGGGTGGGCCTGGAGCCCCAAGGCCCCACTGTGGGGCAGAGCGGGCAGGAGGGCTGCTGCGTTTACCCACCTGGTGGTACGCTTGGCCTCAAAGTCAGCTCTGGGCGTGAGGCAGGATGGGGTGGAAGATGGGGAGGGAAATGGGAGTCAAGCTTCCCCGGCCCAGATCCAGGGGCCACCGGGTGGCCCGGTGCTGGTGACGAGGACCCACCCGGCCCCCAGATCTGCTACAACATCCTGGTCCTGTGCCTGAGGGAGCTGTTCGAGTTCCACTTCATGCAGACAGACCCCAACTGGTCCAACTTCTTTTATGACCCTCAGCAGCACAAGGTGAGTGCCCAGTGGGGCCCCCACAGGGAGCCTGAGCTCCGCTGGAGCAGGGTCCGAGATCTGGGGGTCTCAGCCTTCTGCCGCCCTGTCCCCCCAACCCGTGCTCCACTGGGGCAAACCCTCCCCGGTATCGCCTGTTCCCAGGTGGCTCTTCTGGACTTCGGGGCGACTCGGGAATATGACAGATCCTTCACGGACCTCTACATCCAGGTAGGGGTGGAGGCAGGGCTTGGCCTTGGCCCTTGCTCTCCTGAGGCTCAGATGGGATGCTTGGGACTCGGGAGTGGGCGGGCGGGCGGGCTTCTGTCCTCATGTCCCTGCCTGTCCGCAGCATTTGGTGCCCGTGGATGAGGCCGCAGCCACCTCGGGCTCAGGGGAGTAAAGCGGAAAGGTGGGTGGGCCGGCAGCTGGCCTGTGTGGGGAGGGGCAGTGCTGGCTCCCTGGACCCCCAGGAGCTCCCCTCTGCGTGCTGCCCACGGTCCCCCCCTCTGCACCTCTGCCCAGATCATCAGGGCTGCTGCTAACCAGGACAGGGAGGCCGTGCTGAAGAAGTCCATCGAGATGAAGTTCCTCACCGGCTACGAGGTCAAGGTGAGCTCCCCACCCCCCCACCCCCGCACCCTCCACCGTGACTCTGGAGACACACAAGGCTTGCTGAGCCAGACTCAGCCCCGGGCCATGGACTGCTTTTCCCTTGAAATCTGAAGGGAATCTTAGTTTACAAATGAGATCAGAAGTGACAGCTGCTCTCGAGGGTCTCCACAGGCCCCCTGGGCCGGCCCCGCCCCAGCCCCGGGGCCGAGGGCCTCAGAATGCCAGGGGACTGGCCACCAAGCTCTTGTTTTATGCCCCACTCCAGCCCATTCGAGATCCCAGTCGTCGTGTTGGCGCTCGGGGCCCGGGTGGGCGGATGGGATGTCAAAGCATCAGGCCTCACCGGGGAAGGGGTGAGGGGAGCGCTGGAAGTAATCGTAGCAGCCCTTTACATGAAGGGGCGACCATCTGTGTTCCTGTCACCCAGAGCCCACTCAGAAAGCAGCACTTTCCTCTCCTGATGACAGTGGGGAAGGGTTGCAGACACACAGGTGGGCTCAGGTCTGCCACCCACGAGGAGTGCAGAGGCTCAGGTCAGCTTAGGCCTATAGGCTGTTCTTCTGGGAATGACGGGTGTTTCGGCCGCGGACCCCGCCACTTCCTTTCTTCTTCCACGGAGCCCAGTTCACACATTAATGATGTTCGCCTGGCCCCTGTTGGTTTGAGTTTGCACCCTGGTTAACGTTCTTCAGTCTGGTTGAAACACTCACCTACCTGGCCCACTCGCCGGCGAGCGCTCAGTCTAGGCCCCGTGATGGGAGCCCTGGGCTGGTGAGGGCTCTTTGATCTTGCCTCCACTCACCTCCCTCCAGGCCATGGAAGACGCCCACTTGGATGCCATCCTTATCCTGGGGGAGGCCTTTGCCTCGGAGGAGCCCTTTGACTTTGGCACCCAGAGCACCACCGAGAAGATCCACAACCTGATCCCCGTCATGCTGAAGCACCGGCTTGTCCCGCCGCCCGAGGAGACCTACTCGTTGCACAGGAAGATGGGGGGCTCCTTCCTCATCTGCTCCAAGCTGAAGGCCCGGTTCCCCTGCAGGGCCATGTTCGAGGAGGCCTACAGCAACTACCGCAGGAGGCAGGCCGAGCAGCAGTAGCCGCGGGCCCGGCCGCTAGGCGGGACCCTCCGTCCTCCTGCCGCTAAAACTCGTAGGAAGCCAGTGGTGGCCACGCTCCGTTTAAGCTTCACCCAGTGAGAGGGGGCCGCGCTGATGGGGGGGCCGCTGCTCAGAGCCCGTGGCCAGCACTTATACACGGTTCTCATTGCTGAGTGGGTGTGGGGTGAGAGGCGCCAGCACGGAAATGCAGCCCCGCTGCTGTCTGGCAGAATCTGCTTATTGTTTACTCATCCTCTGAAATGACTCTCGATAAAAAGACGATTTTATTTCCTTTTCCTTTTTGTAACAGGGCTTTTTGCTAATGTGAATGGTAACCAGGAGAAGATGAGGAGAAGATGAGAGTTCTCCCTTTGAATCCCTGCCACCAAAAAAAAAAAAAACCAAAACCAAAAAACAGAAAAGCCTTTTTGGATTTTATGGAGTGTGTAATACAAGGTTTGTGTGTGTGTGTGTTTCTAGAATGAGATGTGTGTTTTCTGCCTTTTCCTCTCCAGCTTGGATCTGCACCTGGGAGAAGTGCCGATCTGAGCAGTGCCGACAAGCACGACTTCTCCGAGCGAGGCCCACCCACACCTGCTCTCTGGCTGGTTCCTAGAGGCTTTTTTTGACAAGCAGAGGTTTCCAGAGAACTGCTGCCCCCTGCAGGGAGGGGCGGGAGCCCCAGAAGGGGAGAGAAGGCCGCGTGCTCTCTGTGTGTGTGTGGGCCCTTCTTCCCGCTCCGGCGCCTGGGCCGTTTGTGGAAGGTGATGTGCACGTGTCATCTGCTTGGACCCGAGGGGTCGTTTCAGGCCGTTAACCTCTGTACAATTCTTGTAATTGTCTGATTTACTTGTTTCAATTAAAGAAAAAAATGCTAGCATTGTGGCGTTAATTCTTTCACGTGTAAAGGATTCTGAGCTGCTGGTGAGGACCCCGAGGTCAGCGTCACACCCTTTCGCGCCTCCAGACGCTTCTGCAAGGTTTGCCCCTGTTCCCAGCGTGAGGCTCTTGGTGCCTGAACCCGGAAGGCTCAGCCCATATTCCTCGTCGGAGAAAGGGTGCGGGGAGGGGCCGGCACAGCTGCCAGGTCCCCGCCGCAGCAGCTTCCCAGGCCCCACTGCGCAGAGGCTGTATGACACGGTGCTGGCAACCGCGGGAAAAGGTGGCCACCAGCCGGCAGGGCGAGGGCCTGGCTTGAGCGGCAGTGATGCCCGGGCCAGGGATCGAGCGCGGCCGAGGCGCACTCTCCTGGGGCAAAAAAGTTCACTCCTCGGTCACGGGGGCGTTTTGAACGTTCAAACGTCCCGGCCCAAGTCGTGGGAAGTGTCTGCTGCTTCTCTGCAGGAGGAAGATGGAAGATCGAAGGGCTGCCCCGTTTACAGTCAGCGGTGGCACCGGCAGGGAAGTCCAGAAGAGGGGAGTTGAAAGCTTCAAGGGAATGGAACACCATGCCGCCTGAGCTGTGGAAGGGACTAAGGAAGTCCTGGATTAACCCCACGCCCTTCTAGCGTAATGAGGAAGCTGGATGAGGAGAGGGACGGGCAGAAATGGGGGTCAGGCGAGACAAAAAGAGCCAGTCACCTTTTCTCCATTCCTCAGACTTTTTAATCAGGGAAAAGAAGACAAAATGCTCAATTCGAACAGTTCCCTGTTTTATTGCAATACATCAGAGTCTGGTTAATATTAAGTGATACCAACGTAAAATATCGGCGAGGCGTCTTCTGTTACATTTTGACTGTCCCACCTTAAATATTTCTGTGCAAAAGAATCCACACCATTGTTTGGTAGCAGAGAATCTCATAAAGTTCCCTAAGACAATGAGGGGATAAAACCAAACAAAATGAAATGAGTGATAAGAGGCCAAAGCAGTATCTTTTCCCCTTCCGTACACACTTATTTGTCAGCATTATATTCTAAACAAAAAAATGATTACACCCAGGCCATGCAAAACTGTACAATAATATTACAATGAGAAAAAAAAACCCTAAAAAATTTATAAAACAAATGGTATTACACTATCAAATAAAAAGGCAGGTCATTTTGTTTTCATGAAATTTCAAGGTTGACTTGTTTTCATCAATTTCCCCCCATAAATGCAATGGTTTCTGTGTGTAACGGTTGTCCCCGGGAAGGGAGAGGAGCGCCGGCCTACGGGGCAGCGCTGAAACAAGACACGAGCTGAAGCGAGGCCCTCTAATGGCGCAGGACTCTGCAGAGAACACTGGAGTTGCATGATCAAGTCATCACCAGCAAAGAGGTTTTAACGTGGGCCCAACGAAATGCCATGTGGCTTGTCTAACGAATGCAGGGGCTGGGCCACCGAGAGGTGGGGAGCAAGGCGCCCAGTTACTTCCCTGTTTTGCCCAGCGGACCGGGGCAGTGGCGAAGTCTGGCCGCTGCCGAGAGTGCCCCTCAGTCCAGAGAGTGGATACTGAGCTTTACAAAGCTCTGTGCAGCTGGGAGACTACAGTGTTCACGGCCAAAGGCCAGCAAACGGCCCTGCTGTACCTGGGGGTTAGGGATGTCCACCCACTCCTACTCTGGATTTTCTTTAATGATACCTGAGAGTCCACAGAAATGCAACTGGTCTTTCACAGAAGTAGATGCGGCCACTGAGTAGCAAAATGACAGGATTCTAACCATATGGAAGGCAGACAGAGGGGCTGAGAGGCAGCTGGGGAATGGCAGAATTTCAGATTCTTCCCTGAAACCTGGGTACAAGAATTGCTTGGAAAACTCAGTAGATGGGCCCTTTTAAATTGTATTTCATAGCCTTAAAACCGTGCTCCCTGGGAAGGAAGATAAATCACTAAGTGTAGGGATGGGTGTGTGCGCGCGTGTGTGTGTATGCACGTAACGAAAGAAGTGAAATTTGCTTTAGCAATCATTTGACAAGGAGGAAGGCTTTTGTTTTTGGCAAAAAGAAATATATATATATATATATATATATATATATATATGTAACTTTATACACCCAAAGCACGAACAGATTAAAGTAGTCAGAATTCAAAAGCAGACAACAAATTGGCTGAACACAGATAGCACCAAATACCAACACATCCAGACTATGCCAGAGATGCCTCTCCACTTGTTTTTACTTTCTACTGAGGAGAGAAATGAGTTCCTGCTGCCATATACATTCTTTGAATGTCCTGCACGAGAACAAACAAAGGATAACTTCAGACAGCAACATCACATCTGTTCCATGATCTTTCAATGATCCCTTTCGATGATCATTACGTTTTCTGTGTCTCTAGAACCCAATTCCCCATCTTTCCAAATCATTCTCGAGAAGCTTCTGAAGGTAACTGCTTCATATTTAAGAATGGGGATAAGCCCAGTAGAATGATCATTATCTCGGGAAAATACCTCCCAAACTACTACCCTTGGCGGTGTTTCTCCCCCAAAGTTCTACTACTGGAAGCTAATCATATTTGGGACTGCTCTCTCACTACTGGTAAGACCATTTCAGATGACTGGAGTATAATCCACTGGGTTAATATTACACCTCCCAGTGAGCCCAGCGGCCAAGACAAGCCCTTCTCTTATCTGCCCTGTTGCGGGGGCTGCAGGGTATGACTCATCATAGTGGAGCCCAGACTTCAGGTATGGTTATATTTTGATCCTAAAAGCATCTTTTAAAAAATAAGCACCTACAGGCAGCAGAAACTTGGTTGTCAAAGCCATAAACTAATGGCTTAGTGTGGAGTCCTGTGAATCTCAGCCTGGTCTGCCTCCTCAGGGGAGAAAAGGGAGGCAGGAAGACGCGGGGGGGGGGGAAAGGAAAACAGGGGGAGGGAGGGTCTGGAGGAGAGCGGGCCACGTGCACCTGGCACCTGGCTGGCCGGTTCCCTCCTCTCCCGAGAAGTGTCAAGCTTATGGAGCTACCGGAGTCCTGGCCATAGCCAGACTCAAGGTCTCCCTCTTGCTATCTGAATGCACCGAAGTATTTTTACGTGACGCTTTTCCAAAAGCAAAGGATTTAGAAGGTTAGAATTGTGCAGTAATTTATGCCCATCCAAAGTAAAACACAATCAAATCTGAGCAAGCACCAAGTTCCAACGTCAAAACTGTTATTATTTTTAAATTCTCTACTGTAACATTTTATAATATAACCCCCAAACAGGATCCTTTCTTCCCTCACTGAACCTCAGTAACCTGTTCCAGAGAGTGGCATCAGTGCAAACAGTATAGCTCCCTGTGGCTTGTGGTGGGGAAGGCCGGCACAGCTGCTGCCGAGGAGAAAGATGTGAAATAGGGGGCAGGGGTGAAACGACGGTGCTCCCACACTGCAATTCAGACAAGCCACTGCAGGAAAATGCTTCCATTTTAGCTGAATTTTAAAGAAGAGAGCAGAAAATCTGTTTCTATTTCTCAGAGCAATTTAGATTAAAAAGTAAAAGAGAGGCAGATTCTCTTTACTGCCATGAAATGGTTTTATTTCTCTCTCTTTCTCTACTCATGTGCTTAACCGGTGAAATGACTCTGGAGACATAAGGTCCTGGTCCTGCGTCTCATTTCCTTGTGGTAATTAAAACAGCGGGAGTCCAAATGGGAATGTGACTAACACCACAACACAGCAACCGAGGGAGGAAAAGCTTCAGCAGTCGAGGTGGCCACGCTGGGCTGACTTCCTGCCCGCGCCCGGGCTGAGCATGTCCATTTCCCACTGGGTGCGGGAAAGAGTATTTGGTTAAGGCTGGTCAAGTCCTTGCGTTTGAGGTTTTACATTATTTGGTAACTAAACCCCCTTTCCCAGGCTTATCTGAGGAAGCTCACACCCCCCCTCAAAACAGACCCCTCCCTGAGAAGCTGGCTCGGCTGGGGGCCAGACGCCTCGCTGCCACTCAGAGAGTAAGGGGTTTCGCCAAGGAGAAAAAGCACTTTTATGAACCCTTTTATGGACCTTCAGAAACTACGACATTCCTTGTGTCCTTTCAGGTGGAAGGGATCCAGAAGGTGACAAAACTGCATTTCTACATTCATCAGCAGAAGATACCAAAATACAGTAATAAATGAGAAGTGTGGTTCAAACTCTACTGCTAGAAAAAGCAATGTCTTGGATAGAAGTAAATATGCCTTTTAATGATGCTGCTGAAGAGGCTTCAAATGTTAAAAGTCTGGTTTCCAGGTCACACTCCAAACCGATGAAACCAAAGCCTTGGAACATTCCCTAAAGCTCCCAGGTGACTGCGACCAGTGTGAGGAACGGCACTAAGGGGAGCTCTCACTCCTCTCGCTCTCCTTCTGTAAACGTCAGCTGGAGGCCTTTCTACCCTTTGATTACTTAGGTGGAAAACAGACAAGAAACAATACATTGCTTTAAATTAAATGATCTCTGTCTCATATATGCATCCATCTTTTGTTGAATACAAGATGCTTCTTTTTATTATATACAGTCGGTATTTAACCTCTACATTTGTGTATTTAGTTAAACTCTATTTTGTAGTAAAATATGCATCGTTTTAGTGAACAGGGATTTACTGGCAACGATCAGGTCGACATTCACCGTGGTGCTGAAGGGGCATGGCGTGCCCGGGGCCCACCGGCGAGCCCCACGTGCTGTCTCAGGGCTACAATGAGGCTCTACTGTGAAAACAATGGCTGTCTAATCTTATTCTTATCGCTTACATTTGTGTAATCTGCCTACTTAAGCTACCTTTCAGGGAAGGGGGGAAATATTCTGGAAAGCAACGCTAAGTGTACGAAATGAAATCGGTATTCATCTGAGCTGCTCAATGAAAGTCTGCCTTTACAGCTGTTGCTCTTCAGTCGAGGGGCGCGTGGATGTGAGTCCTAGAGGCAGAATTCCTGAGTCCCCGCCTGCTACTGCTGCGGCCCTGGCGCTTCCAGGCAGGGGTGGTGGGAGATGACAGTGAGAGCACAGGGTGAGTGAGGGGAAGGAGCCCAGAGCGGCCGCTGCTCCGGCGTCTGGTCTGAGAGCAGAGGCCACTCATGGGTCCCAGCTCCCGCGGTCGGTGCTCTCCAGGGAGAGGCTCTTGGTCTTCCGGGGCGACACCGGGCTGGGAGGGCTGCTCAGGTTGGAACTGTTGGAAGCCGTGGAATGCCTCGGAGAATCAGAGTCCTGTGAGGCCCAGAGGAAGACGTCAGGGGGCAGCAGAGGGGCGGGAGGGGCTCAGGCCACCACGTCTCCCCTCCAGCCACCCTGGCCAATGAACTGACGTGACTTTTCTCCTGTCGGTAGAAAGCCCCTTTTCTGAGCTGAGTAAGAGGCACAGAAGATAACAAACGCTCATAGGCCCTTCTGCAGGTCTTTAGAAACGTAGGGCATTTTCATACAAAAGCTATTAGAAGTCTGAACACCTCCAGGGAAACTGCAGTTTGCAACCCAAGTGACTGGCTCCGCCACCCCCGCCGCAGTGAGCGGCTGATCGCTGCGGCAGCGGAGGCCAGGCTCAAGGCGGTGGACCGGCTTTGGGAAACGCGCTCGCCTTTTCTCGTTCAGGACTTCTCCAAACCCCTGTCCCCAGACAGAGGTACTGCCCACGCGGTACTCACCTCTGCGTCGTAGTCCCTCGCCGGGGCGTCACTTCCTTGGTCCAGGCCTCCCGAGGACAGCGAGCCCTCTGACGGAGAGGGCATGGGCTGCCGCTTTGCACTGTAGCTTCCTCCAGAGAATTCTCTCTTTAATGCACTGCCGTTCTGTGCGGATGACCCTATAAGCACATCGTTCAGGTGAAACTTTATACGTGCAGAAGGGGACGATCCTCTAGAAAGTGCACAGACTGCTGAGGTGACGATCCATCCTTCCCGCTGCCCTGGGGTCATCCTCCCGCTTACAGCCCTTCACTGATGGACAGTGGGTCCAGCTGCGTTACCCTGATACCCAAGCCCACCTCGGAGCCCAGCCGCCAGGGCTGCTGGGTGAGCGGGCAGCACTCACCAGGCCGCTGCTCTCACTGGCCGTGCCCAGGCTGCCCTGCTTGCTAGACAATTCCACAGGATCAATCCTTCCAGTCTCCACCCACGTGCTACTGCCTTAGTGAGTTTTCTTTCCTACTCCCTGGAGCACCTACGGCACTTCCTACCACCTCTTTCAGAGCATTCGGGTCCTATGTCGTAATTATGTGCCTTGCCATTCTTTTAATAGAAGGACGGTCTTTGCCTCTGCAGGACCCGGGGCAGGACCGGGTATGCAGCAGGTGCTCAAAACACACGTGCTGAACGATGACGCAGAACAGAACAGCTTCCGGAAGTGAGGACCATGCCACCTGATGATGCGTAACTGTCACTTAACTTGTAGAGGATTTTCATAAAACACACAAAGGAACAGAAGAGAAGCATTTTCATTCCACAGGGCAAAAAGCCTGGGATACAAAAATGAGGTGAGTTTCTTTAAAATCACACTCTATTTTGATCTTAGAGTTGGGGTACATCAAAGGAGGGCTGGCACCATGCCCAAAAAATGCTTAGAAATATTGGGGTATTGTGAGTACCTGTTTAAAACGCTTAGCATTCCCTACTATTCTTTAGTTTTTACTGAAAAATGTTTTAATCTTGCTGAGCTGCAATATTAAGATCACTGGTCAAAAAAGACTGTGAGACTGCGTCGAGGTTTTAGCACAACTACGAGGTATATATAGACTGTGAAGCCGGCCTGCTGAAGCCCTGTCCTTGGTGATCTCCCCCAGCTTCCTTCTAGTTTCGGTTTGTTTCCTGAGCCCCTCAGCTGTGTCACCATAATTTACTTATTGCAGAGGTTACCAACACTGGTTGTATGCTTCATATTCCATTACGGAGCTTTAAAAATACCAGTGCCTGGGCCCCATCCCAGACCAATAATAACATAATTTCTGACTTAACTTTTAAAAGCCCTTCTGATGATTCTAGAATGCATCTCAGGCTGAGAACCACTGACTTAATCTTACTTCCAACACTCCATCCAGTTTCTAAGCCGTCTGTCACCAGACATATACTGACTTTCATTTGTGGATGTGTTTCTTTGGCTATGTACTCTTTACTTTTTTGCTGTGGATCTTATGTCTCCTTAGATTACAACCTAACTGAAGGCATAAATCACTTTGTATAATTTCTCTTTGAATTCCATGCCTAGTTCAGTGCTCAATTTGACAAAAGCTGTAATGTAAGTTCCTATTTTAAAAATTTTGTCACTCTGAATAAAAAACCCAAACCGCCAGAGTTCTGCTGCTCTTCTTACTAATCTGTGTGACCTTAAGCCAGTTATTTTATCTAAGTCTCAGTCTTCTTCATTTGTAAATAAGAAAGTAAATTCTACCTTATGGGATTTCTGTGGGAACTGAGCGCTCAATACACGGAGAATGAAACGTGAGACGGAAGGTGTGTGAGGGGGCTGCCCAGAGCTTAGTACGCACTTACTGGGCTCTTTTCCTCCGTCCTAGTGATCGTTTATAGAATGGAGAACTTAATCCACCTCTGTGATTTACACTTTTTCTTTTCTTTTCTTTCTTTTTTCTTTTTTAACTTTGGGAATATTCCTTCCAGAGAAAAATTACACTCAACCACCCTAATCTTAAAAAATTGAGATGGGCCGTTTTGATTGAACAGCAAAGGGGGACAATCTGAAAACTGTGGTCCCAACTCAGGCAGGGTCTCTCCCAAAGAGTTCTAGATGGTGATTCGGGGGGTTGGGCCCCAGATCTCCTGGGGTGACGGTGTCTAACTCTACATGACCTCTAGGAGAGTCTGCAGGCTCCCCAGTGAGCCTGTCACTGACAGGAGCGGGTAGTCACAGTGGAAAGCTCTGTGTTAATTTGACTTCAGTCAGGAAGCCATCGCAAGTCTGGCCCTGGAAGAGCCTGTGCTTCTGGTTCTGGAGGTTGACAACACGGAACCCCGTTTCTTCTTGTGTCTCTCTTGGCAGGCTGTCCTACTGGAAATTCTTTACGTGAGCTGGGCTATTCCTGAAGCCAGCAAGAAGCACTCTGAATAGGAGATGCCCCCTGGAATTCCCGGGCTGCTCTTCCTCTTAACCTCTATACGAACAGCTCGGTACCAAGAATCTCAAGAAGGCCACGCCTGATTATTGCATTAAAGGCCTTGACAGGGATTTGGAGCTGGCTCCAGTCTGTAGCTTGCATATTGTCAACAATGACAGTGGACCCTCACTTCAGCGCTCCTAAGGAGAAGACCACTCAGCCCTTTAAATCTCTGTATGACAGGTCCTATCCTTACCTGCAATTCCACAAATCCAAAAGCCCTGAAAAGCCGAAACTTTTTTCGTCAGTTTGACGTAAATTCATGTGGGGGCAGACTTAATCTGAACTGGCCGGAGGCTGATTACAGACTTCACTTAAAAGGAGTACATTTATTTATATATTCATAGTGTGCCTACTCATAAATTTTGCTCTATAAATACTGTTTGTAGCTGCTGTCTTAGATCCTGCTTGGAATGTAATATATGGTAGATTCCCTTATAAAATATATATATAAAAAAATGTGAATTCTGCAAACAGGTATCTGGCTCCAAGAGTTTTGGGTAAGGGATTATGAACTTAACTATTAATACTGTGATACTTTCTTTGCATGTCAAGTGTTGATAACTTCTGGTGAGTTATAGTAAATCGACTATCTTATCGAGCTACCATTAGTAAAAAGATAATTCATAAAATGGTTGCCATTTTTCCAACTGGCTAGATATTTTCACTGTAATCAAGGCTACACACTGCGTAGAGATGACTTTGGGAGATGACAGCAAGAAAGTCACAAGATGTGCCCTTCAGCTTCTGCCTGTCGACAGAAAACTCCTTGAACGTGCTCTGTACGTCTGCAGCCAGTCTCTGCAGCAGGCGCCTGTCCTTGGTTTGCAGGCCCGGGGCGGGGTCCCTCCCACGGTTCCGGGGGTGGTCTGTGTGATCACCAGCACACTGCAGAAGCGATGGCATGTCCCTTCTGAGACCGCTGCTCGGTCTCTCTGTCTCAGGTCACTTGCTCTGTGGGAAGCCAGAGGCCATGTCACCAGGACACTCAGGCCCACGCTGGTGAGGAACAGAGGCCTGCCAACAACCATGTGGGTGAGCTGGGAAGTGGCTTCTCTAGTCCCAGTTGAGCTCGGAGTTGATGGCAGCCCTAGCAGACAGCCTGACTGCAGCCTCCTGAGAGGCCCTGAGCCAGGACCGTCCAGCCAAGCTCCCAGACTCCTGACCCTCAGAAACTGTGAGAGATAATAGATGTCTGCTCTTTTTTTTTTTCTTTTCGGTACGCGGGCCTCTCACTGTTGCGGCCTCTCCCATTGCGGAGCATAGGCTCCGGACGCGCAGGCTCAGTAGTTGTGGCTCACAGGCCTAGTTGCTCCGCGGCATGTGGGATCCTCCCGGACCGGGGCACGAACCCTTGTCCCCTGCATCGGCAGGCGGACGCTCAACCACTGCGCCACCGGGGAAGCCCACGTTTGCTCTTTTAAGCTTGTAAATTTTGGGGTAATTTGTTCCACAGCAAGAGAACAAATGGTATTCCAGCACCCTTCACTTCTGTGTTGCCAGAGCCTAAAACCAAGAGCTGGGCACAAGCCGGGTGCTGATACTGGCGTCCTCAGCATGAACAGTGCGTGAAGGACGACACTCAGTCTGCACTGGGAGGCCTGACTCGAATGTCTCACATTCAAGAATACAAGGCAACGAATACGCTTCTAACTGAATGACTCTGAAATGTGAGGTGGAGTTACTACCGGCTGTTCTTCTCAGAGCTCAGCTGCAGGGAAGCGAGGGAGGCTTCGTTAGCGTTACCCCGGGTCCACCCTGGGCCTGCACGTGCTTGGGTGCACTCGCCCCACTCTCTCTGATCGAAGCCAATACCAGGTTACTTCTGAGAAAGTGACAGAAAAGCAGCTGTTGGCCAAGAACAGTCTTGCCCTTGGATAATGGTCCTTGCCTACTTAAAACTCTTCGGAGGTTTCCCACTGTGTTTTTAAAAAAATAAAAAAAGTCTTATGTTGGTCCCCAAGTCCCTGCTTGATCTGACCCTTGCCTGCCTCTTGAGCTTTACTCTGTCACTCCCTGCCCACTACCAGGTGGCCACTGCGCCTCCTTTCAGTTAATCAAACATGAGTCAATGTGACTTCACCCCCAGGGCGGGCACGTGACCTTGCAAATTATTCTAAGTGTGTATTCATCCTCAACAGCTACTGCCTGTTACTCTCCATTACTGTCCCCTGTTTATTTCCTTCGGAGCATTTTTTTTTTTTTTTTTTTTTTTTTTTTGCGGTACGCGGGCCTCTCACTGTTGTGGCCTCTCCCGTCGCGGAGCACAGGCTCCGGACGCACAGGCTCAGCGGCCATGGCTCACGGGCCCAGCCGCTCCGCGGGATGTGGGATCTTCCCGGACCGGGGCACGAACCCGCGTCCCCTGCATCGGCAGGCGGACTCTCAACCACTGTGCCACCAGGGAAGCCCTCCTTCGGAGCATTTATCATCACAATTTGTAGTACTGTTTGTCTGTCTCCCACATGGACTGTAACTTCTAAAAGGATTCTGTGACTATTTTTGTAACAGCTGCACTTGTGCCTACTAGGCATTACCCAGCCAGGTCTGAGACACTGGCCACCGATAATGCACGGCTGCTACCTTGCTATGGAAATGCTTCCTGCAGCTGGGGCCACTTACTTGCTGACAGGCCACTGCTGGCACTCATGGAGCGACCAGGTTCAGGGCGGGATTTGGTGATAGATGGGATACTGACCGAGCCACTGAATGCTGTCCGACTTTCCTGAGGCCGAGGGTTCTAAAATTAAAAGAGAAAGAAAAATTCTTCATCCAGAGTGAAACTGATTTTCTACAGAGATGTCTATTTTTCACCCTAATTTCAAGAAATAAAGTTGTCTTGACCAGAGTGATACAGGACAAGAAACAGAATAATCCCTCCCACCCACAAAAGTACTAAAGGCCTAACAGAGTTAGGGTTACCCTCACCCCAACCAAAGATAAGTGCTTATCTTTATACTTACTGAAATACTTACCAACAGATAACAATTTTTTTCTTGTTGTTGTGAGTGCAGTAAGTGAAAGTTACATGGTTAGAAGTGACAGTGAAATGTAGAATTACATGGACCTCTGCAGGTAACTGAAACAAAGCTTTTACTACATATGAGATTTTTATTTTCTTAGGATAATTCAAAAGCTGAATAAGCCCATTTAGAAGAAAGCCACTTAAAAGTGCATTCTTCTCTAGTACACCTTCTGTTGTCCTGACACTGAGAGTGCCATTTGCACGTTCCCCTCCCAGTCACCAGGCAGCCTTCCTGCCTCACGGAGAGACAGTAGCACCACGGGTCATAACTATGACGCTTGTTAACAATCACAGCCTGGGTGACGTCATTTAACTTGGGAATGTTGGTGTGAGAAGTTTCCCATCTAATATTGAATAATTTAGGTGTCCAAGGGAGGAAAATGAGCCACAGGGTGCTTTGAAAGTAACACACACCTAGAGAGGTGGTGCGTAGGACCAGCTGTCTGAACACGGTCTCCTTGATGGCCCTAACCTTTTCAGACCGGAAGGGGTGTCAGGGCTGGTACCTGAGAGAAGGTTATGGCAACACAACTAATGCAGGGCCAAAGCTAGCAAACATCCACTAACCTCTCCTGGAAAACATGCACTAATATATCTTGAAAAACTCCAAATCGTACATTTTAAAGAATCACACGTATTGAGATGTGGCTGGCTGGGTGGCTCTACATTCAACTATTGCCATTTTGGTTCATATATCAAATTTGCAAAGTCCATGTAATTCTTACCGTGTTACTTGTTTAAAGCAAACATTTTACCTTTTTTTCTCACAAAAATAAAAAAGTTTAAAACAGAAAACAGTGCTAGCATTTCAACAGCCGCTCATAGGAGCAGCCCTGAGAGATGCCGATGACATGCATACAAGGCAGCAGAGTCAAGTCCAAGAGAGATGCGGATAGCAGTGTAAACCTTTAAATTTTTATGGTTTTTGCTATTAACCTTAAGGTACCTTTGTGTCGTCCTTTTCTATAAAACAAACCTACCCTAGGAAAAAAATGGCAAAAATTAAGCCTGTAAAAATACCAGTGGTTTAGTAACACTGAATGTTGAGGTAATAAAAGAATGATACACAGAAGATATGTTCTGGGGAAAAAAAAAAAAACCCCACACAAAACCCAAACCCTACAGTTTATCATTCATTCAGCTGAAGTTCAACTTCATTATGAAGTAATGTGAAACCAAAGCTGATAGTCCTTTTCCTGCACAAATATGCTTAAGATTAAGGTAAAACTTCCACCAATCGTAGTGTTTCTATTTACAGAAGACTAACTTAAGCAACATTTCCACCATCTTCTATATCAAAAATTCTTGACTGATTAGTTTATACAACTTCCCCTAGAATCCACTCCCTGAAACTTGTTACCAAGCAAATTGAAGCTTCGTTTATCATAAGTGATCTTATCTTGTGAAATAAGACACTTAAATGACATTATAGTTTAATGTCGATAACAATGACAAAACATCACAATTTAGAATGCAAACAAAAATACAAAAGTAAACTTCTCACCCTACAGGTAGTTTTCTTATTGGAAAATTACTTTACTAAATACACAAATAAAAAACGGATGCTAATTTTTTCTAAGCCAGAGTAAATGCGTTTGCATGATACAATCTAAATATTTTATTATCTGCAAAACAAACTTGAGAAAATGCTCCCTTGAAGTCAGTACATATTTCTTGACAGATGTATAGATATTCAGCTTGAATGGCCCACTTGCTCTCCAGCCCACTGCAGAGACACTAGTTACAAAGATGCAAGGCTGCGTGGAAGGACCCAGTGGCAGGTACCACGGTCCTTCAGAATGCAGCACACTGTGTTTTTTTCTCTTGTTGATTGACTTCTCTTATCTTGGATCCTGGCTGGAATTAAAGGTGCATCAGCAACTCAAAGATTAGTAAGACTACCTTCTTTTGCTAATTTTTCCTGTTATTCACTGGTACTATTATACTTTATAATTTTGAGAATTGTGAGCTTTCCAAGAAGGGGTTTATTGTAGATAAAAGGCCTTTGGACAGGCCCTTCTATAGACTTTAACTTCACTAAATATAAAAAATCTCTCTGAACTGAACTGGTTTTAGGGTAAGGAGCAATACAGAATTCAGAAATTCTACATCCCTTTTTTGTTTGTTTTTAATAGAATAAAGATTTACTTATTCAGGGGCTATTTCTTATGGTATCCGTAATGAAAAATATCATGATGGGATGATGTTTTATTAAAAAATAGAAAAACCTCCAATACTGTTTTAGAAATAAAACTGAAATCTTCCCAAATCCTCATCTTTTTCCTCAAAAGAAGAAAAAAGTAGAACTCCAAGACAGAAGAGGAGGCAGAGGAAGAACAGAAGTTTGGCAACAGAGAAACAGGCCAAAGGGAAACGTTCACAGAATGTACCCCGTTGGCGGTGTTACTTATGAAGCCAGGCAGAGATCCGCACATGGTTAGTACAAGTTAACACCTAACTCAGCTGTTCATACCCTCAGAGTCATAAAGCTTGGTGTACCGGGGACAGAGCGTAGAGACGGGGAATATTCAGGGTTTATGGAATCAGGAGAGAGAAATTTTTCAGCAGAATTAACAGTCATGTGATAGATGTGCTCAAAGTTGATCGGAGAGGAGATCAGACCGGAGTGATGATGAGGGGATGGATAAGGGAAACCCGGCTATCAAAAACAACAGAAAGAAGAAAAAGGTAATGAGGTAATGAAATGGATTCACTGGATATATGTGACATTTCAGACAACATGCATGTAGAAAAAATGAAGTAAGTATCTCACATCAAGAATTGAATCCATAATGAAATACTTTTAGGCCTTAGAAAGTTAAATTTTGTAATCCTCTTGCCAGTTACCTAAAGAGCTGATTTGCAAAAAATCATTTGCCTCATAAACGTATTCTCTCTTATTACTATCAAGCTGAGTAGAAACTGGACTTTCAGAGATACAAGTAGATTTTCAAAATTTAGTTCAGTATTTTCCTATGTGATAGAATCTAAACATGGCAAAAATCTACCAAAAACATTAGGGATAGAAAAAGCGAGAAATAATTAAAGAAAAGAACAAGTGATCCTACAACCAGCCTCTCACCAAAAGCGTTATGAAACTGTTCCTTTAGAAACTAAAGCCATTTCCTGGTATTTATAGACTTGACATGTGTTTGCTTTTACTGATCTTATCTTCCCGTAACAGAAATAGTAACTGTGGAATATAGCACTTATTGGTTTACCTTTAAGTAGCCCAAGCTTATCTCCACTTAGACACCCAAAGAACATGTTTGTTTTTAACAAGAGAACAACCTTCTCTGCAATGTTCAGGTGTATTTTTAAAAAGTGAAATAATGTAATACTGAAGACATAGAAGAAAGTTTTTGAAAACAAGGGCTCTAGTTTTTCATGTTAAAATAACTTGGGAACATTTGGGAACTGTCGCTCACCACCCAGTCACCTTCTATAATGGGAACTTTCAAAGTTCAGTTTCTGAGAACAACTGTGCTTCAGGAAAACATCCTACTATCTCTTCATTAGAGACAGGCTGAATGACTTCCCAGAGACACGCTGACTGATATTCTCACGAGTTCAGATGAGCTTTCTTTGTTAAAAAAAAAAAATCCTGGGCTTCCCTGGTGGCGCAGTGGTTGAGAGTCCGCCTGCCTACTCAGGGGACACGGGTTCGTGCCCCGGTCTGGGAAGATCCCACATGCCGCAGAGTGGCTGGGCCCGTGAGCCATGGCCGCTGAGCCTGCGCGTCCGGAGCCTGTGCTCCGCAACGGAAGAGGCCACAACAGTGAGAGGCCCGCGTACCGCAAAAAAAAAAAAAAAAAAATCTGGTAAATTAGGGAAGCTTAAAAGAAAGCCTTCTATATAAGGTGTTTTAAATTTAGAGATGTGAGTGAAACCAGTACTTTCTAAGGTTCTTTTCAAAAAGATAAAACTATTGATATAAATGTAACTTTAAGAAGTAAAACTACTTCATAAAGGTCTAAAAGGTCACCGAGCTTGAAATTTTATTTGTTAACAATTTTAGGAATGGGTAAAAGGCTAGGAGAAATTTTATGTGCTAAAAAAAATAAATCTTTTAGAGATAAAATATTACTCTTGCATTCAACTAGAGACAAATCTATTCTTTATTACAAGTACCCACTTATGAAAAAAGGTAAATGACAAAAAGGATTCAAGGAAACTACTACAGTATGTACTTGTAAGACATATATGCTGTTTTATATTAATTGCTTATATTCTCTTGGCTCACTAAGACACATTTGATATAGGAGATAAAAGAAAAAAATGACTCCTTACCCTTACTATCTTTTCTACATTCATGAGGCAAACAACCCTTTTCAGCATCATTTTGGTACAAAGGAAACAGAATAAGCTTCCAAAGACATTCAATAAACTCTCTAAGCTTTTAAGTATTTCAGAGAAAGGCAATACTGATTTGAATAAGTTAAACATAAAAATTTCTGGGGTACATGCTCTTTGCACGAATGACAACATCATAGCTTTGGTATTTGAAAGTGCTTCCTATACATGTTAATGTTAGATGAATTAAATTCATCTTCATTTTTGAAAATAGTTCATTAAATATAGAAATTACAGTGGAAAGAACATACTAAAATCTGAGACTATATTAAAATATCACAAGCTTTTTAATACATGTATACACACACACATATACATACACACACACATACACACACAGGTACAGACATGTATATTATTTGCTTTTCAGACATGCATATTATTGTGTCGTTTACCAGTGTCTACTCCAAGGTAGGTACAGGTCTGGCATGACAGTATATCAAAAAATATTTGTTAAGTGATTAAATGGATGCCTATGAAAACCCCCAGCTTTTATGTTCTTTGCTAGTAAAAGGAAGAAAGTCAGGTGAAAATAAAGA
This sequence comes from Phocoena phocoena, assembly GCF_963924675.1. NCBI lineage: Eukaryota > Metazoa > Chordata > Mammalia > Artiodactyla > Phocoenidae > Phocoena > Phocoena phocoena. Next base: position 163,130,511 of record NC_089219.1, on the reverse strand, counting down.
ACAGGAGTTCAGACACATAACATCTTTGCTACAAAACTACACGCACAGGTGAACAGGTTTCAAAAATTTACACCAACTTCTTGTCCTGGACATTCAAAAGTGCTTATGTGATAAGAAAATATGAAAGGAATGAAAGGAACATTAAAAACTGGATTGCACCTCTAGGGTAAAGAGTCACTTGTGTTAATTACAAAAAGAACCAGCAAGGCAGTCATGGGTTAACAAAATCAGTGACACTAATACTAAAAATCAAGAGGTCTAATGGGAATAAGCAGCCAGCACAGGAGGCCCTGTGTCATGGGGTCAGATTGATGTTGAATCTTTGGGAAATGCTATCTGAACTTGTTTTGCCCAGTAATTAAGAATGGACCTTATTCTGAACAACAACAATGACAAAATAGAGATTTCGTTTACTTTACGTGGTGGGAGGGTGAAGGGAGAAAAAGGAGGGATGCTGGGATATGAAAGTTCTTATAATGTTTGAAATTTCACAGTTTGCTTCAGTGTGCTTATTCAGGGTGTAGAAAGACCAAGTCTTACTGTGAATGAAGGTCTGAAAAAAATTCTGGAACATTAGCAAACTGATTTTTCAGTCCTCCTGGTCAAGCAGAGGAACATTTTATTAAATCCTGAAACTATTTCTCCTTAAGGAACATACTGTGGGATATAACAGAATTTATAGAAAAATTTTCCATAATTCTTCTTGCTATGTTATTGGAATACATGAGAGGAAAACCGTACTATTCTTTTTTTGTACACCAGAATGAAGCAAGTGTGAAAGAAAGTTTAATTTTAAAAGGATAATACACACTAAAACCTCGTTCACTACTGAAATAATTTTGTATTTGCTGATATGTTGCTTTGCAACATATGGATGTGTTTGAAATTTGTATGCCTCTATCCCTCCATAATGCTACCTACATAGCAGATGTTGAAAAACTATTTACTAACTAAATTTCAAAAATTTTCACATTGATCTATCAAATATAAGCTATACATATATTCACATTTCAACTGTTTATCACAATTAAAAAATTCTCTCTCCTAAGGTACCTTGTACCTGACCTTGTAGCTTCTGTAAGGAAAAATGACAGAAGCTTTTGGACCGCGTGGTTCTGCTCCGTTTACTTCTGAGAATAAAGGAAAACCAGACTGAGGACTTAAGTAAATGTTCAGAATGGGAAAAGAATGGAGAAAAATCTGAACTCTCATCCCCAGGCTAAAGCTGTAAAAGTAGTATAGCTTTTCGATATGATAGATAAGTGTAACAGTTAACCATGTCAACTCAGCCTTTATTTATTCTCAATATTTTCAGCTTAACAGTTATGCTCAGCCTTAAATTTCTTACTTCATTTTAATTACTGTATCAAGATTGGCTGTAATCTTTCTGCATACTTTATTTATATCTACCTAGCACGGCTAATAAAAAATCCCCATTTCAAAAGGTTAACTGACTATTGTGAATGATTTGAAAGGAAGTAATGGTACTATAATCGTATAATAATGTCTTGATGATGATGAAAAAACAATGACAGTAAGAACATCACATCCATTCATAAACAGGGCAACTGGTTAATTGAGATATTTATGATGTGGAACTCAGGCTCAAATTAGTGCAGATTTTTTTGGTTCCCCCTATGAAAGAAATGCAAAAACTACCTTTAAGAGCTTAACTTTTTTACTAAAAAAACTTGACTGTACAAACTGTATTACCTATTATTTTTTCTGTCAGTGACACATGTCTATATCTTCTGTCACAGTAGAGTTAAGTAATGTGGGTAATTAACACAGACTTCCTTAGAAAGAGCTTTGGGTCGAGATTTACACATCACCTCCCAAACTGTCATAGCATTTAAATTATGCCTAAAATTCTGTGCAAAATCTAGATGCTATCACCACCTATCAAAAGAGTCATGTTTAAGTTTCAATAGTTTGTTGAGAGTACCATGATACTGGAATGTTACAGAGCTTGGATAATTAGCTAATTCCACTAATGTTCTTAATCTCAGTATATTAGGTCCAAGAATCCAATCTTCATGTTGTTAAAAAAAACACAACAGTTTTCCTATGTTGTACTTTTTTTAAATATAAGACTGACTAGGCAACACATCTGTAATGGGCAGAGGAAAAAGATGTAATTTCATAATCAGATGAGAGGCGTGACCATTAATGATCAAGCTAATGTAGTTCTTTGGGGGGCAAACATCTGTGTTGAATTGCTAAACTTAGTGAAATTTTAGTAATTTGGTAACAAAGTTCTGAATCTTGGTATAGAATGTCTCCAAATCTGGTGGTTTATTTCTCCAACAATAGTAAATCTAGGTATGGGAGAAGTATATAGGGTATTCAACTAAATAAGAACTTGATATGTTTGGTTTTTGATACACATCTATATTTTATGTTTTTCTCATCAGCTATGTCATTATGCATCTTACATATATTGTGATATATTGAGATAAACATTTCCTCATTATACTAATATGTCTTTTTAGGTCTTATATGTATTTAAGTGCACACACACACACACACACACACACACACACTCATATGCATCCACCCCCTCCCCCCTCCAACTTTGTGTTAACCCCATTTATATTCACATTCACTTTTCATTTCTCTTACCATGGGCAGGTCTTTTAGAATCTGTATTCCATCTCCTGGACCCATGTGTGCTATGTGGTTAAAATTAGTTGGGTTGGAAATTAATTTATTTCTCATTTCTGGATCTCGCAGCATCTCCCTGTAAGAGAAAACACCTGTTTAAACACTTTTATTCCATGACCAATCTAGACATTTTCAGAGAAAAATTAAGTACACTTAAATTTTTTCATAAAAATAAACTGAGATCATGTTAATAAGGATAGAATTAAAATAATAGAATATACTAAGTTAAACATTTACTTAGAAGATTTTGTTTTAAATTTTAAAAAAGATCTTATGATTTTTGGTGGGAAAACAGAGAGGGTTATTTTAGTGTTTAAATATCAAAGAAGCTCTACTCTATTTTACAGATAATTCTGAACATTTTATGTACATCTTTTAAAATAATTGCTAATATATTAGAAATGTTTTTATATGTCACTGGAAACACTACAAGCCTATTTCTGTTTGGTCATGAGAATAGTTAATCTGCACAGGTATGTTCTATGTTTATAAAAGCCCACATTCTAAAAATTGTAACTATTCCATATACAAAGAGAAATAAATCAAAATATGGTACTTTAATCTAGTACATACTCACAACTTGGGAAGTATCAATTAAAATTACACTGAGAAATACATTCATTATTGCAGTTTTAACACCATAGATGATGATGACAGACTTTCAGAGATCAAATTTTCCTTCCAAATCAAATACAGTATTATTACCAAATAGTCCTTCTGATGCTATAAGCATCTTTAGATGAGTATGAATTAAATATCTACCTCCTTTGTTGCATCCTTTCCTCTTCTGGAACTCTGAAGGAATAACGCCTCTTATTGTTAATATTTCTAACCATTTGTTTCCGACTATTATCTGATGTTTCAGGAACTACCAGTTCATCCCCTTCTGTTAAAAAAAAAAAAAATACAAAGAACAATGATGTTCTTTAAAGTGCTAAAATGCTTTTCATCCATTAATCTCCAAGACAGTACAAACATCAATCAATTAAACAAGTATATGCAATTCTGATTTTTTAAAGTTGTGCTGATAAATCATAGTAAATAAGTAATAATTTTCAATGAAATATATGTAAACAAATATATGCTGAAATTAAATATAGCTTACAGAGTATATTTTCACCTTTACTTGATTATAAACATAAAATGGTACAATTTTACTAGAAGAAAAAAAGGAAAACGTAGTTGCCTTGGTGTCCTATCACTTTGGCCACTCCACCCCCAATATCTCTACACCATCTTCTCCCACCTTCCCAGTATTGGTTTCAATGGCTTAGGGTGTTAAAAAGCTCTTATTGTTGACCTGCATAATAAATGGTAAATTATCCATGAAAATGATAACAGTTAAAATTTTTTTTATATATTAAAACATGTCCTTTGCAGATCCAATTTGCAAGATGTGGAGTAAAGGACAGGAATTGTGTTTCTTCCAGCTTCCTTTACTAAAAGTGAGAATCTTATTGCTATTTCTACTCTCCTGATCTTCAGGGGATACTTACTTATGTACACTTAGTCACCTAATGCCCATCTATCTCAACTTTAATACCTAGAAGTAAACAAAACTCTTAGCCATGGGCTCCCAAAACATGCTGGGATATGGTGAACATCCTCTAAAACAGAAAACTGTATCCACAACATGATGAATTCCATTCTCTAAATAAGGTAAGGAAAAAGAGAAAAGCCAATCTTTAGAAGTTTATAACACCCAAAAAGCTAAAATGAGAAAAATGTAGTAGGAAGAAGCCAAAGGGGCCTGTAAGGCAAGCCAAAGCAAGATGATTAGTAAAAAAAAGCAACATTCTCCTTGTATCATAATAATAGCTTTATCAGATTGCTTTCCTAACAGCAAATGTTAAAAGAATAAAATTTTAAAAGTAGATGAGAATTTGAGAGTTGGAATTTGAGAATTATGAGGGTGAAGCAGATCTTGGTGAGTTGCAGTGGCAACGGGAGATTTTGGACAGCCAGAGGACTGCAAGAGCACTTTGGGCTCCTGAGGGATGAAAGAGAAACAGACAAGACAGAGAAATAGAATCTCCAGGAAATCGGATTTCCTTTCCTTTTCAAAGGATAAGACAACTATGTTGAAATTTTGTCAGGTATTCCTTCTCCTAGCTCCACCTTTACTCCTAGCCTAGAGCAGAAAGATGAGAGCATAAAAAAAGACGAGTTGGAATAGGTTTTATCCTATAGAGACAAATTGGGTTATGGACACATTCTACAATCGTTACATACAGTGAGGAGAGGGTGGATTTAATCTTGTCTAATACCTGAATATCTTTTCTCCAGTCATACTGCAATATCCTCTTAGCATAGGACTTTTCCTACAGTCACCAGTCTGTATACCAAGAAGCCTCCAGTGCCAAGAGGATATACCAGAGCATCAAATCTGAAGCCAAGCAATTTTTGTATGTATCTTAGTACTTAAAAACAAACAGAACAAAAATGACAAACTTTTGATGGAATTTTTTTTTGATAGACTATACAAATTTATTGGGAGAATATGGGGGAAAAAAGAAAAGCATAAGGAATATAATAATCCCACTACCCAGAGATAACTGATATAAACATTTTAATGTGTTTTCTTTTTTTTTTTTTTTTTTTTTTTTTGCGGTACGTGGGCCTCTCACTGTTGTGGCCTCTCCCATTGCGGAGCACAGGCTCCGGACGCGCAGGCTCAGCGGCCATGGCTCACGGGCCCAGCCGCTCCGCGGCATGTGGGATTTTCCCAGACCGGGGCACGAACCCGCGTCCCCTGCATCGGCAGGCGGGCTCTCAACCACTGCGCCACCAGGGAAGCCCCTTAATGTGTTTTCTTAATGCCAATGTTTTTACTTACATTTAAGTCAAAATATTATTCTAAATACATAATGTACCATAATTACATCTTCATTAACTAGATCCACCAGAAAAGATCATAAATTTATGAATACTTCTATACAGACTTTGGAGTAAGATACACCTGAATACTTCTATGAAGCTCTCCTACTAATGTGTATTTTCTTACCTGCCATCTTATTTTTGAAATATATTAATCTA